>NC_057861.1:714487731-715087731 GCF_019393635.1 Dromiciops gliroides
GTATTAATCTTAAATTTCCACTACTCTGCTTTGAAAAAACAAATCAATAACACATCTATGGCTTATTGGATAAAATGCAAAATGCGTCATTTGTCATTTAAGGCTGGCTCTTATTTGGCATCAATCTACCTCTTCAAATTTTTTTTAACATTATCATTATATCTCTTAATAACCTTTGCCGTCTCCTGAATGCAATAGTTATTCCTATAGCCATGCAAGATATACCCTCTTGCTGGAATTTTTTTTTCCCTCAGTTTTTCAGAATTCTTATTTTCATTCATTGGTGCCTTGTCCTCTGGATCTTCCAACTACAATCTTTCTCTGGTGAATGAGTTCTTAACTTCTTTGTATTTTCTTAGATGATTTTATTTGTCTCTCCCTTGCCCTAATGACTTTGTATCTTGCATTATATTAATGTAAACACTTCTTTATTCCTCTCAGTTCGGTAACAACTACCAACACAAAAGCAATAATAGCATTTATATAGCACTTTAAGATTCAAAAAGCATTTTGTAAATATTATCTCCTTTGATCCTCACAACAAACATATTAAGTAGAGATTATTATTATTCTTCTCATTTTCCAGGTAAGAAAAAGAGGCTAGAAGCTTAAGTAACTTGCCCAGGGTTATATGGTTTGTCTAAGTGGAGATTTGAACTCAGGGCTTCTTGACTGGAAGTCTATGTCATCCACTTCCTGCTTACCTACATAGAATGTTCCTTGAGGGAAAGAAATAGGGAATAGATTTGTGATTACACTGGTGTAGGGAACTCCCAGGTTAGAAGACTCTTTCTAGCTGCATGAGTGAGTGCCTCTTTTTTTTTTTTTTTTTGGTAACTGACAGACTTAGAGAGTTACATATGTAAATTACTTGATGAGGATTACACATCTTTATTTGTAAAAGTATGGAATTGAACCTAACCTAGCTTTGAAACCCACTTTCCAGCCACACACTAAGGCTGTATATAAGGACTATTCATTTTTTTCTTTATCAGTGATTAGGTTTTCTTACACACAATAGTCATTTATTGTTTATTATCACAGTATTGTCACTCATTGTTTATTGTCAGTTTATTGTCACAGTATTTATTGAATTCACTGAGTATCCTCTGAGAGTGGGCTCAATGGTATGCAGAAATGATGAGTTTCTATCTCTCAGAAAAATTGATTTTTCAGGAGAGATCCTCCTTAAAAGAACAAACAAACAAACAAAAATCAGATCAAAAGTTAGGTGGGTCACAGATATCTCCATAGAGGATTTTCCAGAAAGAATGGAAAGTACTCTAGGCTTTTCTTAAGCAGATTACCTAATCTTGTCTATCCACTTAAATGTCAGTAGAGAAAAATAAACCTTGAACTGCGTGTATTTTTAACAAATATTCTATTTAATAAAGTATAAGCAGTCAGTCTAAAAGCTTTTTTATGGGATCTGAAGTGGAAAATTGGCTTTCTTGTATGTCTTCCTCATTGTAAATTAAGGTCAGGAAATATCCCTGGTGATCATGTTAGCAGTGCTACATTGGGATGGCATGTTTTATAGACTGCAGCCTTTTAACTACCAGTCAATAGTTCAAATCCAACAGTTTCATCGGGATAAAAAATACCCCCAACCTTTTTTTTTTTTCCCTCTAGAAAAAAAGAGCTGGTGACATCACTATTTTGGGGACTTAAAATAAAATCATATGTTGACTTCCTTGTTCAGCTAAGTATTATAAGTTGCATTTTCCTCCTCCCTTCATACTTATGATGTAATTAAAAGATTATTACAAAGACAGCTTGACATAGTAGATAGAGCACTGGGCCAGTACTTAGAAGAACCCAGGTTGATATTCTGTTTCTGACACAGGATTATAAATTTAGAAAGGGACCTCCAGGGTGATCTACTTCAGCCAATAGATGAACTCCAAGGTCATATAGTTCCAGATGAAGAAACTAGTGCCATCATATGTGAAATGGTTCAAAAGTATTAAAATCCAGGATTTGAAGCTAGTTCACCTGAGTCCATATTCATTTCTATTTCCACTGGAGCAAACTATCTGACTTAAGACAAATTACTTAATCTCTCTAAGCTTCAGGCACATCTCTCAGACTTTTACTATGTAGTAGGTAGGATAGAATATGGCTTTAAAGGAAAGATTCTATACACACATAAAATCAGAAATTATGTATATTCATTGTGACTATAACTCTTACAAATTGTTCTTTAAGTTTGTGGGTTGGATGTTTTACCTGGAAAATTGTGTGCAATAGTGTTATCTGTGATAATGCTCTGGTTTTGATAATGTTTATTTATTTGAGTTCTCAAAAACAATTTGGGGTCTGTACTTCCAAATCAGAGATTTGTTACCTGTTCTTTTGCGAAGGACAGCTGGATTTGGTAAATAATTCCAACTCCTGAAACATCAATCTTTCTCCAGAAGTGATGTGCCACGTAATTTCTGTTTCTTTGTAAAATCTGAAATGATAACTAAGTCAGGATCCTTAAAGACACATAAGATCCAAGATTTGGAGATGTTAACAATCTTAGAGCCAATTTAGTTCAACTGCATAGAACTAGATAGCTTAAATGAATCACACTGGCAGTAAATGGATTTGATTATGGACTCTGGAACACAAGTCCTCATTTGAATTCTAATTTCCTCTCAATCTAGTAAATCAGGTTGTTTTTCACCTTGCACATAATAGGTGATTGAAAAATGGTTCTGGATTTGTATCGGTCAGTCATATCTTCAAAAGATTATGGGAAGGGACAGCTAGATGGCTCAATGGATAAAGCACCTGCCCTGGATTAAAGAGGACCTGGGTTTGAATCCAGCCTCAGACACTTGACACTTACTAGCTGTGTGACTATGAGCAAGTCACTTAAGCCTCATTGCCCTCCAAAAAACAAAACAAAACATTATGTGAGAGCAGCCCCCTAAACGAAGGCTCCGATTGGTTAAAAAAAAATAAAGACAAAAAAGTCTTTGCTCACTCTTAACCCTCCAGCCCTGCTGCATCCACTGTGGGGTTAGGTGAGACTATTCTAGGGCTTTCTGGTTCAGGGAGGAGGCCTTCAAGAATAGAATGCCTTCTTTAAAGTTGGCTGTTTAACTTAGACTCTATGAAAAAATAATTATTAATATTGGGGATTTTGAGGAACCCCCCCGCCCCCAACACACACACACATACTCAAAGGCTTAGCTCAGGACCCTTAGCTGATATCTTTCAAAGTCAGCCCAGAGACAAGAGAGATCAGACTAATTCAGTAGAGACAATAGAAACCAAACCTATCTGAAAGCCTTTACCCTCAGATGGTCTATCTTTCACTAGACCCTGAGGGCAGCAAGGTACAGTTCATTTTTTTTTTTTTTGCAGGGCAATGAGGGTTAAGTGACTTGCCCAGGGTCACACAGCTAGTGAGTGTCAAGTGTCTGAGGCCAGATTTGAACTCAGGTCCTCCTGAATCCAGGGCCGGTGCTTTACCACTGTGCCATCTAGCTGCCCCCTACAGTTCATTTTAGTATGGACTAACCTCAGGTTCAATGATGCTAACCAATTAGCATTGAGCAGTGTGTAAGAGGCACTCCTAGGGAAGGAGGAACCAGAGTGGACCCCACAGCAGGCTTGTGTCCTCTCTCCCTGGAGCCTGAGACCCTGTGTGAACTAACCACGAGTTCTCTTCTCTCTATATAGGCAATGTGGGATTTCTGAACTCTGCTTGAAGCCATGTGCTCTCTCTCTCTCAGGGACAATATGGTGCTAGGGATTTTCGGCTTCTGATAAATTCAGTCAATGTTCTCCTAACATTTAATATGATTTCATAAATGCTTACTACCTAAATGAGTGCAATAGCCTTTAATTTATAAGCAGCAATACATTAGAAAAACCCCATCCAAGTTCCCCAGTAATTTAGAACAGACACAGGCTGGCCCCCAATATTTCAAATGACAGAACTCTCCTACTCAAACTCCTTACCATCTTCCTCAGCCTCCTCCTCTCCCCTCTGATTGGAGAGGAATGGAGGGTACATTCAGCTCCTCCCAAAGCTTTCCTTTAAAGAGGGTTCAATGTGGCCTTTACAACTCACTCCCCATTTTCTATTTGCATCTCTGTCTGGATTCAAGTGAGGTATCTCCTGGTGTCCTCTGTTCCCCAAGCTCCAGTGTGAATAGTTAGATTAGCTGCTCTGCAATTGTTCAAATATTATGTAACCATCTGCTATTTATTAGTATCATCTTCATCTTTGGATGGCTTCATAAGGGAGTTCTGCCTGTGCTAATTATCATCCATGGAGCAGTGGGAACACATGACATTTTAAGGTCCTTCCCATCTCTCTGATATTTAGAGAGTCTTGAATATGTAGTTGACTGTTCCTGATTGCTATCTATAACCTGAAGTGCTTCTCTGCAGTAATGTATTTCAGGATATTAAGGAAGTTTATAATTCAGTTCCACTATAACTGACAATGAGCATTTCTCACTAAGACTCATGATTATTATGATACTTTAGTATAATAGAATGGGCAGGTAAAATTACATATATTAATTACCCACTGACAAAAGTAATTTGGCTGCAACACAAACTATGCAGTAAGTTTGAAGCAAGCCCTGGAATCCTAGTGCTGGAAGGCTATGATTGAGTCATTTATTAATAGCCAAGGAACCAACCACTGAGGAAGCACCCTAAAGGCCTCAGAGATATTGAGCATAGCATAAAGGTTTGAAAAATACATAAGAATGTGTCTAACACTCCACCTAATTTGTTCACTCATAAATATTCCATCATGAACTACCACAATAATTTAAGATCAAACACTGTGCACACTAGGCTCAGCCAATCTGTAAGAAGGATAAAAGTGTTACAAAAAAAAGCAAAAATTCACATCTGATACTTGCCCTGTGTCTTCCTGAAAGCAAATACATTAGAAGTGGTGCAAAGATCCCTGTCTTCCCTTGCACAGATTTTTTTCTGACTTAAAATAAAACTGAGAAAAAGGACATATAATTGATTAACCAGAAAAAAGAGAAATCCTAACTCTCAAGTCAAATAATAATTAAACTAATACAATAATAAAGAAAACAATTTTAAAATAATGATAATTATCATTATTATTAATGTGCCTAACATTATATAACACTCTAAATTCCATAAAGCACCTTATAACATTATTTAATTTTAGCCCTAAAACTTCCCCTGAAGTGGATGGTATAATAATCCCCAGTTTACAAATAACAACACTGGTGCTAAGAATAGTTACTTGCTCATAGCAACATTCATATTCTATTACATATCTATAATAGTTGTCCGAAACAAAAATATAAACCTTGATTTTGTGAATCTAAATCTGGTATATAATCCACTATATCAAGAAGGTATCTATATTTGTCTTTATAATAAACATATATGTATATGTGTGTGTATGTATCGATAGATGTGTATGGATATATAGATATACGTGCACATATGTATATATGTGCATACATACATGTGTGCACATACACATAAGTGAACATCTAAATATAGGCATGTATATGTGCATATATTATTAATATGTATATGCATTATATATGCATGCATGTACATACATATAAACATCTACCTATGTATCTATCTAAAAACATATTTGAAGAAAAAAATTTGGTTGTTGCTGTTTGGTTTGCCTGCTTAGATGGCATTGTTTGCATCAAGCCTTAGAGTACTAGAGTCTCATAAATGAGGTCCATAATCACATAAAAGATGTTAGTCTAACTATTCACATGGAGAAAGCCTGATAAGTAAAGAGTGATGATAGTACATGTATAATTATATATAGACAGAGATGTATATTTGCCTGTGTAAATGTAGATATATGTATATATAAATATATATTTGTACAGTATATATAAATAAATCTCTAAATACATAAATATATAATATACATAATATACATAAATACATAATAAATATATAAATATAATATATAAATAAAATATAAGGGCATATATATTTATATCATTTCCTGATTCAATCCATTATAAATTTATATCAGCTAATATCAACTAGGCTCTCACTGAATCAACTATTCTTTTGCCCTCCCATAATTGCTTCCTTAGCCTCTGATTGGACGTGAATGGACAGCAACAATTGCCTACTAACTCATTGATCACTGGTTTTTCTAAGCCTTTGCATCTCTCCTCAAGCCTCTCTTAGTTCCCCTCACCCACATCAGGGTCTCAGCTGAGAATATTTCCTCATATTTTGCTGAAAAATGAGGTCATTCACTAAGAGCTTCCTTTACTCTCCCTTGCCTCCACCCACATTTCTCAGATCCATTCTACCACCATCTCAACTTTTACCTCTGTCTAACATGAAGAGATGAAGCTTCTTGCCAAGGCAAATCATGCAACATGCACAATTGAACCTATTTCATTTTGTTTCTCCAGAAAATTTCCCTCCTGTAGCATCTCCATTCTCTCACTTATCTTCATTCTCTTCTTGTCTACTGGCTGCTCCCCTATTGCCTACAATCCAGTCTATGTTTTCCTCAATATAAAGAAAAAGGAAACAAAACCCTCACTTGATCCATCCAGTCCCACTATCTGTTTTCCATATTTTCCTCCCTAGAGGTGGCTAAAATCCTTGAGAAGGCCATTTAAATCAATACCTCGATTTCCTTTCCTGTTACTCTCTTTTTACTTTTCTAAAGCCTGGCTTCCAATCTCACCGTTCAATTGAAAGTGTTCACTCCATAGTAACTAATATCTCTTAATTACAAATTTAGTAGGCCTCCAACAGTCACAGAGAACCATGGATCAGCACCTTGAAGAGCCACAGGCCACAGTATGGCTATGCAGTCCGATATGGGAGCTGCAGCTCCTGAGTGACTTATAACTGGTAATTGCTGCATCCCATGTTGTATCTATCCCATGAAGAGTAGCTGGAGTGTCCTCTCCAGGGCACTGGCCTGGGTGGATCAATATGGAAAACAAGCTGTTGCCCATGCAGCAGGTTTTCCCTCTCCGCAACATTGGTGGATCCAAAGGAGAGGTAGAGCCAATAGAGTTTGGCACCAGTGCCGCCACAGGAGTTGCCAGAGGGATGTGATGTCCAACATCCAACTGCCTAAAGGACTCCAATTACAAATCTATTGGCCTTTTATTAGTCATCTTTCTTTTTGGTTGATTTTTTCTACAATTTGTTTAGACTTCTTTGATTTCTGCTTACTTTTACCTCAGATAAATGGATTTATTTACTAGTCATAAAATGTGTTTTTTGTCTAATTGACAAATTATTTGCTTAGAAAGAGGTCTGGCCTTGGATATATAGATTGGAAACTCCTTCCCCATTTCTATATAATGGTTGAGTTCATCTGGAACCTAAAAATTATTTTCCCTAGAATTAATAATACTTCTGAGGGGTTGTGGTGGAGAAAGAACTTCAGCCAGGAGAGGGACTGCACAGCTGACTCTCATTGAAAAACTACAGCCCCCAGGTGGTGAGTGGAAGTGAGGCCAGATCTTTGAGCTTGCTGAGCAGAAGGCAAGTTTGGAGTTTGAGTCAGTGTTTGCTGGAGCCAGGGAGCTTATTAGCTTTCTCTTCCCCTATTCCCTTCTCCCTTGTTTTATTAACTTTACCTTTTTTGTCAATTTTGTTCCCATTAATAAACCTGGATTATTTGTGGGAAAGAGGCTGTTAATCTCCTTTCTTATTAGTCTGGGAGAAATAACTAAAAAAGGCAGTTTGGAAGGGAGGAAACTTGGGACATAGAGGTCTCTCATTATTTTCTGAACCCCAATATTACGGGAAGCCACCCAATTAAAATTTGTGCCTTACAATATTATTCAAATGTGTACACCTAAAGAGACCATATATAAATCAGCTGTTTTTGTAATTCATATGAAAACTTTTGTAAACCCTAAGTCATTTTCTCAATGTCAGATAATAATTACAAAGCCTTCCCTAGGTTACTATGAATGAGAGAAACCACCACAGTGAATTCAGGGAAGGCTGAATAGAAAAGGTAGGATAGGAGCAAAAATTCATCATTTCATTGTCCTCCCCTGTTAAGGAATGTATGAATCCTGGAGCATTCCTGCTTCTCACTTGGCCTGCCTCCTTTGACTCTGCACTGTAGAGTTTTAGAAGGGAAATGTGCTTTCCATTATCAAAAATATGAGTTTATTAAACAAAAGAAATAATGAAATGAGGTTTTATATTTTGGAGAATACAAAGGTGAGACCCTGACCTCTGGCACAAAACTGTTACTGTATCCCTTCATTTTACTAACTGCCCTCCTTCTGTGTATTCTACAGATCTACTAGAAAATTATACCCAAGGGAAAAGATGCTTCTGGGGAATGATGATGGGTGGCAGAGCTGAACCAAATGCTAGGCTGCCAGGAGGCAAAGTTATTAATGCAGGTAATTGTGCAGCAGCTCCTATGAAATGAGAAGCAGGTCCCAATGGAATCTCTGGTCTACATTCAAATTACTTTTATTGGCAAGGATAGAGGTGATCACATGTTATGGCCAATGACAGGGACCCTTGTAGCACCAGATCCTAGGCAGAACATTGAATTGCTATATGAATTTGAGAGACTAAGGAAATGCTTGTTTCAGGGACTCTCCGTGTAACACTGTGCTATTTTTTTCAAAGCCTTTAAAAGAAAAAAAAAATGTGGCATCTATTCAAAGTCAACTCTTGACCTCTTTTTGCCCCTACTAATACCTAGGAAGGGGTAAGGAAAAAGATTAAATTCCCGCATTTCCTAATATTGATCACAAACTGATGGACATAGAATATTTTTTCTTCCTCTTGGGACAAATGGTAGAATTTGAATGGATCAAAACAGGAGAAAAACCAATGTGAGCCAGTGGAAAAGGAAAATGAAACGTATTTATAAATGGCTTTTGCTCAATTACAGCATTTCAGAGGAACTTAAGAGCTGGTGACTTCCAGCAAGATTTGCATCTAAGTTCCCTCTCTGACATATCATTGAAGTGTGGCCTTGGAAAAGACATTTAACCTCTCAGTTCTCTAGGCAGCTCTCTTAGAAAAAAAAAAAGTTGCATGCTTCTGTTTGTAGCAGAAGTAACCTCAGTTGGGAGTTCCTTAAATTAATGAAATCCCAGGTCTAGTCTCTATCCTTTTGACAAATCAGATGATATGAATCCTCTAAACATAGTACCAAGAGGAAAAAGTAAATTTATCAAGAAAGCTTTAGAAAGAATTTCAGGCAAAGGAGAGGAGGTGGAATAAGATAATCATTAAAATATTTCCCAACTCTAAAGTTATAGGATTCTATGTTGTATAAAAGACATTGTGTTAGGTTGTTTATCAAATAAGAGTATGGAAAGCATTATTTTTTCTGGAGCAGGGTTTGGCATAAGACAGGAGTTGTAGAAAACTTCATCTGGAATCTGTGGGCAGGTCAAATCAAAAGGAAGTCAGATGAGAGACAAGAAAGCAAGGAAATCACTCTAGCTACAAAAGGCAAGTGAAATAGGTGATGAAATGGATTCAGTTTTGGACTTGGTGTCAGGAAGGTACAGGCTCAAATCCTCATTTACTTACTTAATATCCATGTGACCCTGCATTGGGGATACAAAAAAAAAAAAAGGCAAAAACAGTCCCTGCCTTCAAGGAGTTCACAACTAAATGAGGAAGCAAACACACAAACAATAGTATTCATACAAGATATACACAGTGACAATGTAAATGAGAGGTGATATCATTAGGGACTATAAAAGGCCCCATTTTTCTCACCTTTAACAATAACCCCTAGATCACAGTTTTGTTTTGAAGAACAAATGAGATAATATATGTAAATAGTTTTGCAAACCTTGGATCAATACAAAAATAATAGTTATCATTATTAATTTTAATAATAATTTAAATATTTCATAAAATGTCATGCAGCTCTAGATAGGAAATAATACTGGGAATTTGGAGAAATATGCTAATAATCATGGATCCTGTCATCTGGAAATTTACAATTTAATATTGACAATATGATCATGAGAAAAATACACAACTGAGATGAAAAATGGGCGAATTAAATGACAATTCAGCCACATGTTTAATTTAAGTTTAGGATCTGGGAACAAGAAATCTCTATTGTTTATATTCTTGTGCATTTAAAGTTGCCCCATCCCCCTCAGCATAGAACGTTGTTACATCAAAAGGTGTTCCATTTTTGGAAGGAAAGGACCATGATGTAAAATAATTCCCCTGAACAAAAACAAAACAAACAAAAAAACAACAACAACAACAACACAAAACCCCGGAGCTCAGCTAGAGTACCTGTGATAGACATATCCTTTAAAAAATAGAAGCCATATCTATTGCTTCTGATATTAAAGAAAGTAATCAAAAGAAAGCTAGTCCTGTCTAAAACTGCTCTCTTTACCTGTAGGACCCTTGGTGTGATTCAAATAAGGGAGGGGGCAAGTTCCTCTCTCTCCCATCCCCAGGTTCATTGGGAAATTGAAATGTCACTTCAATTCGTAGAGTGCTAAGTGGAAGAGAGGCTGGGGCCTACAAGGGTAAATCAAGAAGCCACACTGCTGAAATCACATTGCACAATGAAATCAAGAGGAGGGGTACTTTCGTGGAACAAGAAGTATCAATGAGTGAATACAGGCATGATCCGGGAGGAAAACTCAGAGAACAGTAAGGATCTAAAACAAAGCATACTGTATATAAGCTATCAACTTCCCTCCCCAACCCTCCCTTTCTTTATTTTGGTGAAATCAGATTATAATAAGTATCAGGGAAAGATTTGGGAAAAGAAGGCACCAAAATGCTTACTCTGGGACTTGAGCATGTGTTTGTGGGGTGGATAATTTGGTTCCCATGGATTTGAGAAAAGGGACATAATAGCAATCATAAAACATAAGTTGAAATTTAAGGCTTCATATTGGAAATAGAGCCAACCCTGGAATCAAAGATGCTTGGGTCCAAATTGTGCCCATTAAAGTAGCTTTTGTGTGATCATTGAAAAGTCATTTAATCTCTCAGTCCACTAGACAACTAAGGATAAATTATAGTTGAGTTCTCAATGTGCATTGGAGGAGGGCATTTCCACACTAAGAAGCCTACATCTAAGTGAAATAAAATTTTTAGATTAAAAGTAAAATAATGAATCTCAAATTTATGGATTGCCTTTTTAAATCATATAAATTCAAAATTGAAAGGCATCACAGTTGTCAGTATTTCAATTTATACTTGAAAAATTATCTTTGACACGATACTCAACCAATGGCCATTCAGAATTTTCTTCAAACTAAGGAGAGAGAGCCTGCTAAATTGCAAGTCAGATCATTAATGCAGAGAACCTTTTAAATTATTATCTTCACTTTTCTCACATCATAGAGAAGACAGGGAAAATTTTTTCAAGTTCCATTTTAAAAGCACACAGTGATTAAATTATTTGTTCAAAGTCACTTAGCAACTAAGTAAACACATGACCTCTAGCTCCTTCCATTGACTGTATTGCACTAGCTTATTCTACTGCTTTCTCCTATAATGATCAGACACTTCTTATAAAATATTATAGAACTTGAGAGCATGAAGAGGCATCACAGGTACTCTAGTCAAAGGCCTTCACTATATAGATGATGAAGCTGGGATTGTGAAAGGTTACAAAGTGAGTTAAGTGATATAGTTAGGACTATTACCAAGATCCTCTCACTTCTCATTTGGTGTTATTTCCAATAAATCATGATACAAAGCAATATAAAATGCTAGAATAAAGGACAGTTAGAAAGGGAAATTTACTCATATTTTATTTTAGTGTTTGCATCTTTATTTCAGAAAAAAAGAGTTCATGCATTCCTTATAGTGTGAGATTTAATGTAGAAAAGGAATTTAGTACTAGCTGTGTGACCCTGGGCAAGTCACTTAACCCCAAATGCCTCACAAAAAAAAAAAAAAAAACAAAACCCAAAACTGAAAAGGAATTTAGAAATCATCCAGTCCAGACCTCAATAAATTTAAGTTCACTTGAATTGTTGCTCCCCAGGTAAATTCATCCTTGTTGATGAACAGAAACTACTGGAGGATCAAAACTGGCCTACTCAGATATCTTTGATATTCAAGTTCATTATCACTGTCTCACATATGCTAGCTAGAATTGCTCAGTAAGGACGTTGTTGTTTTTGTTGTTGTTGTTATTGTTGTTCATCCTTCCTTTTAAAACAAGATCAAATCACATGGTGATGTCTTGCCTCATGCAGGAATTAAATTAAATGAGGCAGAGTTGCACAAAGTTGTCAGCCTCACTCTTCAAGTGTAATCAAAGTCCAATGGCAAGACAAAAGTCAGGGTGGTTGGTGATGGCCTGGAACTCAGTAGATTATGTTGGCATCTTTGAGGTCTCCCTGAATCCAGTCCCAGCACTTTATCCACTTGCACCAGTGAGCTGCCCTTATACAAATTAGATTCAATAAGTATTGATCAAACAACCAGATGTAAAATGCATTCTTCATCATTATCCCTTTGCACATAGTAGGCACTCAATAAATACCTGAATGCTCACTATCGTGATCAAAATCAATTACATTCTAAAATTTTAGAAAAGCCATGCAGAGGAAGAAATTATAAATAGAAGTATCTATAAAATGGTTCTACACACACATATGTATAGACATATTTGTGTCTAATGATGGCCATCTCTAGGGATGAAAGAGGGAAGAAAAAAAGAAAAAAGAAGGATATATGATAACTTTATTATATATTTAAAAGGAATAGCAAGTAGTACATAAGAGATTTGCAATTTCACATACATTCACCTTTTCTTTTTCTATTTTACTACTTTATGCCAATACATATTTTATTTCTTAAGTTCAAAAATTTTAAAAAGCCTTGATTAGCCTATTCTTACCACCACATTTTAGATGCCACTATATGTGGTATGGCATGTTGTCTGCAAATTGTGGTAGTATACTTTATGGGCCATTAGCACTCTGTAGGTGCTCTCTCTTTTCTCATGCTTGAGGAACTGGGGGTTCAGAGGTGTACTTTTCAGCGATGGCACAATTTCCATTCTAAGGGGCTTAAATCACTCTATGGGGAGGTGCCAGGGCCCATTGTGCATCCAGTCTCACTATATGGTTGCATAGCTTGAGTATGCCTACATACTGGGCCTGTCATAAATATTCACTTTCCCTAATCACCCCAAATTAAATATCACCTACCTAGGCAAACCCAACTCTCTAGTAGTTTGTTCCTTGAGTACTAAACTGGAGCACCAGATTGTCTGGAGTTTTGTTTGTTTTGTTTTGTTCTTTATAGTAAATACTGTTCAAAGCACAGTACAGCCCTAACAAAACAGTCAATATTCTGGTATTTGATATGAACCATGTAAACACACACACACACACACACACACACACACACACACACACACATCCAGGAATCCAGAAAAGTGAAAGCAATATGATTTGCTGCGTGATAGAGAAGACAAGGCATAGATGGGGCATTGAATGAGTAAGGGAAGTGCCTGCTTAGGCCACAATTGCAATTTTCTGATTTGACAGTATTTAATAATTGCTATCTAAGTCAAATCATTTCATGTCTCACGCACACATCATTCAGTTTTATAACTAATTACATAATATTTTTGTTCTAAAATAATTATTCACCACATAATTAGACACTAATATAAATAATATTATAGAAATGGAACAATTGTTCTATCTTAATTAAGCCCAATAATTACTTTCATCTTAGGCAGGGGAAATTACACCATGCATTCATTAATCAAAAAAATCATTTGATTGATATTATTTCTAATAATATAGTCATGTTTCCCTGAAAAGAATAGCATTCTTTTAATGTTTCACTGCTGATTTTCAATAGTATACCTTAAACATTGCCTTTGTAGTAACATTTAAATTCTATAGACAGATTCCAGGGATCTGAAGCTGGGTCGCTCTTTCATCTGTGAAAGCTGAGTGTTTTATCTCAGAAACTCTGGGACTTTGGACAAAAGTCATACTATTCTCTCTATCTTTATTCCTTCATCTTTAAACACCTAACACTACTATCCATAAAAAATGCCATAGAGAAATTCAACTAATGATCCATCTTACTGCATATTCTTTTCTCCAATAATTTCCAAAAGGATGCATGTTGATTCATCTCAATTTAACTATTTGATGAGAAACTACTATGGCTAAACTTTTATGAACTACTATTGTCTCAACATCTTAGACAATTAAACATCTGTAGCATCCCATAATAATTCAACTTTAAAATATTTATCAGGTACTTATTCTTTATTGTGCTAAGTGCAGCAATGAAGTAAAAAAAAAATTAACATGACTAGATAAAAAGAGATATCATTTATATGACACATTAAGGTTGGGTTTTTTGGGGGGAGGTAAGCATACATTAATTTTCCAATATTATACTGTAATGGAGGGGGAATGGGATATAGGTTGGGTTAGGGGCTGAGGTTCTTATGAATTCCTCTTTAAAGAATTACACCCTCTTGCACACGAAAGTAGTTAGAATAACGTGGTAGTTTATTTAGGGCCAAGGGAAGGGAAGGGGGCGGGGAAGGAAACCATGAAAGAAATCCTTGGACTTCTCATGGGGAGATAGTCACAAAACACATGGCTCAGAGGTACCAGTCTCCTCAAACAGGAGACTGGAAGGTACTTTTATAAAGGACTGATGGGGGTGGACCATCTGCCCGTGAAAAGTTCCTTTAGTGAGGGAGGACCATTCCCCACTGGTGGTGGCTGGGGGAATTGGGTGAGGAGTGGAGGACTATCCCCCACTGGTAGTGACTAGAGGAATTCGGTGAGGGGTGGCTCTCTCTTCAGGACACAAAGGCCAAATCCACACCCAAGGGAGACCAGAACGAAGGGTGGGAATCCGAAGCTAGCTCAGTCTGATTTGGTTCCGCTTATCTCTCTAGGCATTATCTATCCTCTGGTTGGGTTTCTCAAGGAGAAGATTCCTTGATGTGCCCCAGAGAAATTCTGGGGTGCTCTGCACCCCATGACAATACCACTAAAGGATTGGTTGTGGGACTGCAGTGGCACCCCAAGAAACCTAAAGATCCCAACCTCCCAAGGTTTCCTTAAAGTTTTCCCAAGGGAAAAGTGCCTTAGGAATAAGTTGTGGCTGAGAATGACCCTGGTACAGTAATAAGTCCCTCAAGTCTAAAAGAGGTGTGCAAGGTATGGGTAGATGCTGTATATCCTACTGAAACCCCATTATTCATCTAATCTCTTTCTCCAGTGAGCCAGGCACCACAGTGATCTGTTCCTGAGCCATATTCCTCTCTCTTAATACATCTTTTTATTTTACAAGATTCACAGTGAGTATCCAATTTTGGGGGTGAGCTAGCCCCCTGATAAAAGGCACAAGTTCCACAAGGTAGATTGACCACATGTCTCCCTAAATTCTCATGGTGTCAGGTTGTGTGGTAGAGAAAGCAGGGAGAGAGAGCTTTAACATGCCAGTTAGCACAAGCAGGAGAAAAGCTTCAGAAGACCCAAAAGAGAAACTGGTTCCAGAAAGCCAAGCAAAAAATAACATGGCTATCTGTTCAGGTTTTTTATCCCTTTTGATAGAGGCAGACCATTATACATTAAATGAGTCTAATTGGTTAGCATCATTCACTTCCATTAGTTGACTTCACTTGAAGGTAGTCTCCATTAAAACGAACTCTATGGATGACATCAAGGGAAAAGAATGCAAAAGACCCTCACTCAAGTTGCTTAAAGCAAAGTCCATTATCTAGGCATGGTTTAAACCCATCAGGCTTTTACCATCTGGACAAAAGAATCTGTCTACATTCCTTTTGTTCCCTTGGGTTTGTCCCAGATGAGATTTGATGAAGTTTATCTAGGAAAACTGGATTTCAGGGTGGGGAGGCAAGGACTGAGAATTGATTAATCTCTGGGTCTCCCAAGAAATCAATTATTAATCATTATTTTCCTCACAAACACCATTTGAATCATTGAGGATAGGTTTACTCAATGAATCAAACTGATATTTCAAATACTGTTCAAAGGGTTCTTAACTATGGGGCTAATAATGAAAAAAAGGGGAAAAATGAGTGAACCATTGATAAAAATAAAGAGGGAGCAGTCCCCTTTAGGAAGTAGATCTTACAGAGAGTGTATACAAAAGTGGAAAGGGAAACAAAAAGGAAAATGTCCATTTGTTATGAGGAAAACAGGTGGGGGATTGGGATAGGGGTTCTTAGGAATTCCTCTTTTTGTTTTGTTTTGTTTTGTTTTGGTGAGGCAATTGGGGTTAAGTGACTTGCATAGGGTCACACAGCTAGTAAGTGTAAAGTGTCTGAGGTCAGATTTGAACTCAGGTCCTCCTAAATCCAGGGCTGGTACTCTATCCACTGTGCCACCTAGCTGCCCCAGGAATTCCTCTTTAAAGAATTATACCCTCTTGCACACAAATCCAATTAGAATAAAATAATAGTTTATTTAGGGGATAGGGAAAGGAAACCAAGAGAGGAACCTTTGGACTTCTTCTCATGGGGAGAAGGCATGGCCCAGAGGTGTGGCTCTGAGATACCTATCTCCTCTACCAGGAGACAGGCAGATATTTTTTAGAGGACTGATTGGTGTGATCATCTGACTGTAAAAAGTTCCCTTATTGGGAAAGGACCATCCCCCACTGGTGGTGGGGGAATTGAGTGAGGGGCAGCTCTGGATCTCTCAAGCCATCTCTGTCCTCGTGACACAAAGGTAACAGCTACTCCTAATCTTATCTCCCCAAGGGGTGGGGGAGACTGGAATGAAGGGCTGTGGTCCTGGAGCTAGCTCAGACCTGATTCTGTGCCACTTATCTCTTTAGGTGTGTCTATCCTTTGGATTAATTTCTCAAGGAGAAGGTTCTTTGATTTACCCCAGAGAACTTCTGGCATACCCTAGGCCCATAACACATTTAAGTCTCTGGAAGTCTCATCTCCTACAGACAATTCTTGGAACATCAACTTGATGCAGCTCTGTGTTCTGGGTGTGACACATTAAGTTTTGCAAAAGGCAATGCATATGTTATTTCACATAGTCTTCATGACAACCCTGTAAGGAAGGTGTTATTTTTAGACCCAATTAACATATGAGGAAACTGAAGCAAATAATGTATCACCTAATGCCTCATAACTGCTGTCTATTGCAAGATTTGAATTCAGTTCTTTATGAGTCTAAGTTTGGTCTGCTATGCTACCCAGATGTCTACTATTTGAAATTTAGTGAATATTCTTACATAATAAGAATA
Source organism: Dromiciops gliroides (assembly GCF_019393635.1). Lineage (NCBI taxonomy): Eukaryota > Metazoa > Chordata > Mammalia > Microbiotheria > Microbiotheriidae > Dromiciops > Dromiciops gliroides. The sequence goes on from NC_057861.1 coordinate 714,504,952, forward strand.
TAAGTATAAATATATATACAGTATATATCTAAACGTGTCTAAGCATATTTGTGTATATACATATACATATATACTCAAAATACCTGATATATAGTAAAATAACCTATACTATGAGTATAATCAACATACTTATAGTGCATAGGTATATATTTATAGCTTGATTTATAGTATAGTATAAGTGTAAAAAACTCTTATAATGAAAAATCTAAAGGTGATAAATTATATGAGAAGTACAAAGTACTGCAAATATAGAACAGTATTATTTTTCCACCTATCCTGCTCTCCATTTCAAAATATCTCTCTTGGAGCAGGTAGGTGGCAAAATAGGTAAAGTACCAGCCCTGGATTCAGGAGGATCTGAGTTCAAATCTGGCCTCAGACACTTGACACTTTCTAGCTGTGTGACCCTGAGCAAGTCACTTAACCCTCATTGGCCTGGAGCATGTGGGGGGGGGCGGGGAGAATAAAAACTCGAAGTGTTTCTCTTATCTGCTCACAAAACCATATTTCTATTCAATCAAGACTTATCCTCCACCCTCCCCATACCTACGTCAGCAATTTCATTACCACTTTACTCTTGTGGGATTTTATTCCTTGAATGACCTCTATGATTTTCAAATTATCCTGAACTCCCCTTATTTATTATTTTTTAAAAATTTATTCCTGTAAAAAAGAAATGCACTTGTCTTCCTTATCTTGCCAGTCTTGGATTTGCCTCTGTTGTTTCCTGTTGTGACCATTTTATCTCACTTTTTCCTAGCAATGGAAACTATCTAATAAGTGGTTCTTATTCACTGCTGTTATTTCAATCCTATATTACTAAAACTTGAATTGTATTCTCACCAATCTAAACTTTTATCTGGAAAATCATTCGATGATTTTTCTGAGCTTTTTCAGAAATATTTGCTGCTGTCAGGTAATCCCCACACACCTTCTTAAATCTCTCAGTCTTGTAGAACCCCATTCTATTTCTCCTAATTCTCAGACTTCCATTTCTACATTTCCTTCATTATTTACTCTTCTCACTCCCATATTTAAATGTGTCTACCCCAAAATTCAGTTCTTATTCCTTTAAGGAAGAATATTCAGGAAAAATACTGGCAAGGATTCTCTTCACTTTTATGACTTCAACTATTACTTGCATTGGAATGGATACTGAGTCTCTATTTTTAGTTCAGACTCTGCTCTACTTCTGTATCACTAATTGCCTGCTGGTTATTTCCATTTAGGTATCTTGCATTTGCCTTAAACTCAAGATTATCATTTGAGTAGCAGAATAGCACAATGGAAAAATTAGTGGATTTGGAGTCCAGGCCCTAGGTTCAAATTCCACCTCTATCATTTCTTACTTAACTGCTCTTGCTTGGGTAAGTCAATTACCTATTCCAAAACCTCAATTTCCTCATTTATAAAATGAAAGGAATTACATTAGAACATCTCTGACATACTCTCCATCCATAGAACTACAATCTTCTCTTCCTAAAAGTAGTTCTTTCCTTAGAACTTTGCTATTTTGGGGGCAGCTAGGTGCCGCAGTGCAGGAATACCTGAGTTCAAATCCGGCCTCAGACACTTAACACTTACTAGCTGTGTGACTCTGGGCAAGTCACTTAACCCCAATTGCCTCACAAAAAAAAAAAAAAGAACTTTGCTATTTTTGTCAACAGTATCTCCATCATTAAAGGTGCCCAGGTTTGAAATCTCAAAATTATCTTTGATTTCTTTTTCTCTAGATCCAGTGTATATATATATATAATTTACATACACACATATATACATATATATTTGTGTGTGTGTATCTCTCTTCAGAATTTGTATACCACTGGATTCTCCCATTTCTTCTAAGAGACCCCTCTGTCATTTCTTATTAGTATCAACCACTGGTCTCTTCTACCTTATGTTTCTCCATCTGCTATAACCTAAAGACCATTGACATGAAAGTTAGGCAGTCATGCTTGGGAGATGAAAGGGGCTCATAGCTTCCAATAATTGAGAAATACTACTGAAGTTATCGAAGAAGACCAAAACATACTTTGCCTGCTTGTGACCAAGCAGTGTTGGCTTAACAGTGGAAAGTGAAGACATGCAGTATTTGTGATTTAAAAAAAAAAGTGAAGCAGTTTAGGCAATAACTAATCTAGAAGTAGAATTTTGTTGTGAAATATTATGAAGAGAGATTTAAGTAGTGGCCAGTGTAGTATTTCTAAGTATGGGGCTCTAACATTAGGGAAGAAATAAAACAAAGAATGGCCACTGGGATAGCAGAGGCCAGTATTCTCCACTGGAGCTTTGGGCCTGGAGAAAAAAAAAAAAACTTTAAAGATTTTGAAGCCCTTAAATGCAGCAAAAACAGAATTTGAAGAACAATAGGAAAACATCTTGAGAAATATAGCTATTTAGTTGAAGAGGTTCTTAGCCATCTGTAACCACCAAATGGAAACTATAAGCACTTGGGGACAACCCAAAGGATCCAGAGTCTGAATGTGAGTACAGGAGGGCTAACAAAAGCGACAGGAAAAGACATGTCACTCTCTTCAAGTCAGTCCTACTACAATAGCAGAAGCTGAATTTTTTTTTTTTTCATTTCAACTCTCCTCCTAATAAATTTTCTGATATGGTCCAAGCTCTATAAACTCATGATATTTAACATTTATTTGGTTTGGAGTTCCAGATCAGTCATTCATTAACTCTTTAATCAGTCAGTCAGTAAGTCAGCAGACATTTATGTGCTTACTATGTGCTAGGAATTATGTTTAGCACTAGGAATACAAATTAGTAAAAATAAAGACATTTTCTGATTTTTAGAATGAAGACCACCATAACAGGAAACTGGAATGGGTGGTGAAGGAGTGGAGACTAGTGGAGTAGAGACATCATGGAGAAGTCCAGAGGAATATATCCTGGTGAGAAATGAAGAGATTGTTGGTGTAGAATTTTAAATGAAACTTCTTGGAGGAGCCTTCTATTTTCTATTCAGAGGGAGTGGCCCCAGGGAAAGACAGTACTTCTGAAACTAAATTTCCAGACCTAAAATAACTTTTAGGAGAAGGAATTTTCTTTGTCATGATGGAGAATTTCAAGCGAGTGCTTTCTGGAAAAAAAGAGATTAATGTTTAAGCTGGAAAAATCATATAACCATGGCAGAAGCAAGATGGTAGAGAAAAGGCAGCTGGAGCTGTCCCCAAACCTCTCTAAATATTTTTAAATCATGCCATGAAACAATTCCTGAAATAGCATAACCTATAAAAGGACAAGGTAAAACAATTTTCCAGCCAACGATAGCTTAGAAAGTCTGCAGACAATGTCTTTCACACCAGGGTGAGAGTGGAGCTCATTCCAGCACAGGTCAAGCCAGTGCATACTCAGCCCCAGAAAATGAAGAGCAGAACTTGAAAGTCATTGAATAAGCAGTCACAGCAGCAGTTTCTAGAGCTCTTGCGTCAAAGATGGTAAGGAGAGTGAAGAACTGAACAGAAGAAGATCATGGCTGGCACTGGGGATAGGACTCTTGTATTGTCCACTCTTGGATATGGGTCTTGGTTATGTGTATCAGTCTCAGGGCAAGGAGGAACAGTAGCACACTTGATCTTGTTGCCTGAATGGAAAGGGATCCTTCTCAGAGTTCCAGGGCAGAAAAGAATGTTTGTGGTTGCTCATAGAACAGAAAAAATGCCAGGAGAGAAATAGACATACTTTTCCTTAGATCATATCACCTTGGAAGAACTAGAAACTTAGATGGATACTTAGAGGAATACTGAGAAGTACCTTTGCAGAAAACCCCTGAAGCTTGGGACAGTGTACTCTCCAGCTAGAAGCAGAACCCTACTTTAAAAAAAGAGTTAAAAGTGAAAAAAATGGCCTGGGAAAACGATCAAAGAACAGAAAAAATTCTGAACATAAAAATGTTACTATGATGACAAGAAAGATCAAAACATACACTCAGAAGATGACAAAGTCACAGCTTCTACATCCAAAACCTAGAATAAAAATATGAATGGGTCTCAGGCAATTGAAGAGCTCAAAAAGAATTTTGAAAATCAAGTAAGGGCAGCTAGGTGGCACATTGGATAAAGCACTGGCCTTGGATTCATGAGGACCTGAGTTCAAATCTAGCCTCAGACATTTGACACTTTACTAGCTGTGTGACCCTGGGCAAGTCACTTAACCCTCATTGCCCTGCAAAAAAAAATCAAATAAGACAGGAAAAGGAAATATTGGGAAGAGAAATAAGAGTGATGGAAGGAAATTATGGAAACAAAAGGGTCAACAGCTTGGTAAATGAGATGCAAAAAATACTGAAGAAAATAACACCTTAAAAACCAGATTAGGCCAAATGCCAAAAGAGGTATAAAAAGTCAATAAGGAGAAAAATGTCTTAAAAGGCAGAATTGGCCAAATGGAAAAAGAGACACAAAAATACATGGAAGGAAAAAAAAAACTGCTTAAAAAGTAGAATTTGCCAAATGAAAAGGGAGGTACAAAAATAAACTGAAGGAAATAATTCCTTGAAATTAGAATTTAGCAAATGAAAACTATTGGCTTTCTCATCAATAAACAACAAAACAAAACCAAAAGAATGAAAAAATAATAGAAGACAATATAAAATAGCTCATTGGAAAAACAACTGACCTGGAAAATAGATCCAAGAGAGATGTTTTAAAAATTTTGGACTAACTGAAAGCCATGATCAAAAAAAAAACAAAAAGAGCCTCAATACCCTCTTTTTAAAAAGTATCAAGAAAAACTGCCCTGATATTCTAGAAGGAGAGGGGAAAAATAGATTGAAAGATTCAATCATCTCCAAGATCCCAATATGAAAATTCCAAGGAATTATATAGCCAAATACCAGAGCTCCCAGATCAAAGAAAAAATATTGCAAGCAGCCAGAAAGAAACAATTGAAGTATCATAGAGCCAGGATCAGACTAACACAAGATTTAGCAGCTCCCATATTAAAGGCTCAGAGACCTTTGAATATTATATTCTTTAGAGCAAGGGAGCTGGAATTACAACAAATAATCACCTATCCAGGAAAATAGAGTATAATCCTTCAGGAGTAAAAAAAATGGGCATCCAATGAAAGAGAGGACTTTGGGGCATTTCTGATGAAAAAAAACAAAACTGAATAGAAAACTTGACTTTCTAATACATGACTCAAGAGAAGCATAAAATGGTAGTCAGGAAAAGGAAATCTAAATGATTTAATAAGGTTAAACTGTTTACATTCCTGCATGGGAAAATAATATTTGTAACTGCAAATAACTTCCTCATTATTAGGGCTGTTGGAAGGAGTATATATAGAGAGAGGGCACAGATGTCAGTTGAATATGCAGGGATGATATCTATCTCTATCTAGTTATACAATTAAGAGTGAGGGAAGAAAGCGGAGAAAAAAGAAGGGAGAGGTAGAATGGGGACAAATTATCTCATAGAGAAGGGCAAGAAAAAACTTTTACAATGGAGTTGAAGATGGGGAAAGTGAGAGACTGACTAAACCTTGCTCTCATCAGAATTGGCTCAAATAGGGAATAACATATACAGTCAACTAAGTATAGAAATCTATCCTACCCTGCAAGAAAGTAATAGCTGAAGGGATAAGAGAAAGGGGGGGGGGTGGTGGTGATAGAGGCGAGGGCAGATTGGGGGAGGGGTAGTCATAAGCAAATTACTTTTGAGGAGGGACAGGGTGAAAGGATGGAGAGAATAGAATAAAGGGGGGTAGGATGGAGGGAAATGCAGTTAGCAATAATAACTGTGAGAAAATTTTGAAGCAAGGCATTATTTCTCAAACATATAGAGAACTGCATCAAATTTATAAAAATAAGAGTGACTCCCCAATTCATAAATGATCAAAATATGTGATCAGTTTTCAAATAAAGTAATCAAAGCTATTTATAACCGTATAAAATTATCTAACTCACTATTGTTTAGATATATGCAAATCAAAACAATTTTGGGGTATGTGATGTTTAAAATCTAAATTGTGGTTGCCTTAAATTAGAAGCTTCAGCACCAGTCTTTAGGCATTAAATATTTATTAAAGCAGACAGGTATTCACATGGAGTTCAGAAAGTTAAGAAAAGGCCTATCTAGCATAGATTTCCAGCCTGGTTGGGTTCTTCCTCAAGTCCTCCTCCATGAGCCTTCTTTAATCAGGAACTCCCCAGCAAGTTGATTTGTGGAAACTTTTTAAAGGTCTGGAAAAGAGGCAGTCCTTACACACTGCTTCAAGCTGATTGGTTGGCATCATCCAAATCCATTGGTTTTGAAGGTGTTCTCAAGTTGAGTTCACAGTCTAGCTTCTGAGAACAATACCTTCTTAAGGGATAGCCAGGAGTGATTACAATCCAGTTAACTTGAAGTAAGCTAATCAGCAGTCAATCACTCTCACTTGATTCAATCAGTCTAAATTAACCTCCAGGTGGGTCTTTGAGTATCTGTGAAATCCCATTATTTCATCACATTTTCCCCTTTGTTTCTTCTAGGAACAGGTGTTCCTTGATGAAACAGTAAAAAATAATTAAGTCTTTGGAAGTCTTTTCTCAGTTCTCTTATCTTCTTGGAGTGGTAAGATGACTTCAGGAGGAAGCTGGATTCTGGTCTGGAAAACTGGGCTCTGGACTCTGGACTGGAAAGCTGGATTCTCTTCTTTAGCTGTTTCAATTGCTGGATTTTTTGCTAAACCTTAGCATAGCATTGTCAATGATCAAATTTAATATATTCCATTATATTCCCTCCTTTATATAATAGAGGGTTGAGGTAGTTATGCAATCTATAACACTTCTTACCACCATTTATCTGGATCAAAGTCAAATTTAGTATGTGTTCATGACACCTGAAAAATGTTATGGAAAGGTTATCATACCACATCTCATGGTTTTTGAGACAGCCAGTGATTGTGCTAGGCCACAGGTGATTAGACTGAGTGAGACAAAAAGAAAACAAGTTCAGTTAAATTAGGTTATTTTAGGAGGGAAAGAGGAAGGAATGGGACTGTGTCTAGCAATTGTGCTCTACATAGTTGCCATCATAAGCAAACCATGGACTTACATACGCCAGTCTCTCCTCTTGCTGCACATATATTCTTTCCAGGGCCTGCATTAAACATCACAGGACTACTTCATACTTAGCTAGCCTTTGATCTGAAGAGGCTTGTGTCCTATGATGTAGCAAGAGAGCCTATACTTCATGAGGGCATTGCACAATTAGAGGATTACTCAGGACTAAATCAGAGGCTTTTTCTACCAAAGGAGCTGTGACTGCCACTGCCCTGAGGCAAGGTGGTGCCCCAGAGGCTACAGGGTCCAGTTGGGTTGAATAATAAGCTATGGGGCATTGGTTAGACCCCAGTGATTGAGTCAGAACTCCAGAAGCCACCCCTCTTTGTTCATGCACAAAGAGGGTGAAGGGCTTACTGGAATCTGGGAGGCCTAGGGCAGGTGTTGATAAAAGGGCCTATTTCAATTCCTTTAGAGCTGAGAGATATTGGCTTTCCAAGTGCAAAGGCTCTGGAACAGTATTTTTTGTTAAGGATATCAGGGGTTTAGTAAGCTCCCCGAAAGAAGGGATCCACTGTCTGCAGAACCTCGTAGCTCCCAAAATGGCTCTTAATTATTTCTTAGTAGTGGGGACAGAAAGTTGTTGAATGGCCTGGACTCTCTTAGGAGAGACAGAGCAAGTTCCAGCAGCCAGAATAAATCCTAAGTATTCTACCTGGGGCAAACACCATTGTTTTTTGTCTTGGACACCTTGTGGCCTCTCTTGTGCAGCTCTAGTAGTAAGTGATGGCTATCTTCCTGACAAATTTCAGCATTAGGGGAGGCTAAAAGTAAATCATCAACATATTGTACTAGTGTGGAGCCTTAAAGGTAATGGAGGCCAGATCCTGTTGTAAAATTTGGGAAAATAATGTGGTACTGTCTACAAACCCCTGTGGAAGTCTAGTCCAGGTCCACTGTGTATTTTTTCCAGGTGAAAGCAAATAAATATTGGAAGTCCTCATGTACTGGTATGGAGAAAAAGGCAGAGCAGAGGTCTACCACTGTGAAGCATGTAGCATCACAGGGAATGGAAGACACTGTCGTTATAGGGCTTGGAACTATAGCATGTCTCGGTATAACATAAGAGTTTGTCGCTCTAAGATCTTGTACAAAGCGATAAACAGAAGAGGAAACTGACAAATATTGGAGGGGATGCGAAAAAATAAAACATTAATACATTCTTGATGGAGTTTTGGTTCTGGTTTAATCATTCTGTAATGCAATTAGGAACTATACCCAAGGGCTATAAAACCATGAATACCTTTTGAACTACCAATACCACTACTAAGACTGTCTCCAAAAAGAGATTAAAAAATTAAAAAGGACACACACACACACACACACACACACACACACACACACACACACACACACACACATATATATATATGTATAGCAGCTTTTTTCTGCTGGCAAATAATGGAAATTGAGGGGATCCCCATCAATTGGGAAATGGCTTAACAAATTGTATTGTGGGATTGTGATGGAATACTATTGTGCTATAATAAATGATGATCAGGATGCTCTGAGAAAAACCAGGGAAGACTTACATGAACTGATGCAAAGTGATATGTACTATATACAAATTAACAGCAATATTGCTGGATGATCAGCTGTGAATAAATTAGCTATTTTCAGCAATACAATGATCCAAGACAACTCTAGAGTATTTATGATGAAAAATGTTATCCATCCCCACAGGGGGTGGAGTGGGGTGGGGGAATTGATAGTGTCTGAATACAGATTGAAGAATCGTTTGTTTGTTTTATCCTGTTCTTTTTTTATTTGTTCTTTAAAATCTGTTCTCTTTCACAGCATGACTAATGTGGAAATGCTTTGCATGACTACACATATAAAACTTATATCAAGTTGCTTGCCTTCACAAAGATGGGGAGAGGAAGGGGGAATATTTAGGACTCAACGTTTTAAAAATTGATGTTAAAATTGCTTTTAGGGGAAGCTAGGTAGCACCATGGAGTCAGGAGGACCTGAGTTCAAATGAGGCCTCAGACACTTAACACTTACTAGCTGTGTGACCCTGGGCAAGTCACTTAACCCTAATTGCCTCACCCTCCCCCCCCCAAAATTGCTTTTATATGTAATTGAGGAAAGTAAAGTACTAAATAAATTTTTAAGAAGAAATATACAAAGTTTCCAAAACTCCTAGACTGAGTCAGACAATATCTCCCCTTAAAGATTAGAAGACTACCCTTAAGGGTTTATGCTATTTGTTGTTTAATGCCTCATTAGATTAAACCTGTATTCTGAATATGTCCCTTTACACTGTTACCAACCTGTGACTACCACCCCAATTTGAATAATTAAAATAATGGGCTTTTATTTTTTCAATAAGCATCTTTATTTTTTTCCCTCTTAATCCCTCACTTGTAGGGGGAAAAAGAAAATGGAAACTTTGTAACAAATAAACATAGTCAAGGAAAACAAACCCCCTTATTGGCTATTTCCAAAAATGTGTGTCATGTTCTTTATATTATTCCATCAGCTCTCAGGAAGTGAATGACATACTTTGTCATAGATCCAAAGGACTTATAATGATGATTGCCTTGATCCAAGTTCTTTATTCTTTCAAAACTGATTTTTTAAAAAAATATTTATATTAATAGTATGAATTGTTCTTTTCATTTGTCAGGTCTCTCAGGTTTCTCCGAAACTTTCTCTTCATTTATGATAGCATGGTAGTATCCCATTGTATTCATATACCATAATATGTTCAGCTATTCCCCAATTGATAGGCACTGGTCTTCATCTCCAGTTCTCAGCTTTGCAAAATTTAGAAATGATGTTGTTTTAAAAAAGATTTTTTTTCTTGCCAAATGCTAGCCTTGGATTCCTCTTACCAACCACTGCTTTATTTTTACTTGCATGACACTGAGCAAAGATGGAGAAAATCATAAAGCCATTTCCATTGGGGTCCACTACAAATTTACTTTTACAAAATTATTCTGATTCCTCACTGTTTATACATCTCTAATTAATTGACTATCTCACTTATCACAGTAGCTCTTCCAAACTTTCCCACCCCTCAAACTCTCTCAGCTCAGAGCTTTGTCTTGCATTTTACTAGAAAAAAAAAATTGAGATCAGTGATCAAGAACTTCATCTTCTCCCTTCTTCCTTATCTCATATCACTCAAATGTCTTCTGCAACTATCTCTTCCTTTAGCCCTAATAAAGGAGTGCCACATAAAGAGGTGGGCCTTCTCCTTGTCAAGATATACTCCTTTACATGCAAATTTGATACCATTCAATCATATCTTCTCCAGCATATTACTACCTATAGTATCCTTACTCTTTTATCAGTGTTCATTCTCTCCTGCTTGTTTCCCTAATGCATACAAACATGTCTTTTTTCATGAAACATCCACACTTGAGCCATTCAACCCCTTATTCTCATTTTAGAACTCTTCTCCCTTTTGTTGCTATAATCCTAGAGAAATTAATCTATAATAAGTACCTTCTCTTCCTTTTATTTCATTCTTTGCTTAATTCTGTGTTCTGGCTTCTGATGTCATAATTTTCCAAAATTACTAATGATCATTTAATCACCAAATCTAAAGATTTCTCTTTCTTATTCTGTATTCTTCTTGACTTTTCTGAAGCCTTTAACGCCATTATCCTTTTCTTTATTAATCTCTTCTGCCTAGGTTTCTTTGATTGCTCACTCCTGGTCCTCTGCCCACCTATTTTATAGGTCCTTCTCAGTTTTCTTGGATTTTTCTTCATGTACTTTCTACCTGCTAAATGAAGAAGTCTCCCAAGATTCTGTCCTGTGGTCTCATCTCAATTTCCTATATGCTTTTTTCTTTTGTTTATCTCATCACCTCTTGTGGATTGAAATACTGTGTCCTTGCAGATAATTTGGAGATGTATTTTTTAATTTCATTCCTTATTATCTCTATTCTCACATCTCTAATTGCTCATTGGACATCTTGAATTATATATATCACAGACACCTTAAACTTAAAATAAGCAAAATTGAATTTATTATATTTCCACCCAAATCATGCCCTCTTTCTAACTTTTCTATTACTTTCCTATTATCCTTCCAGTTATCCAGGCTTACAAACTAGGTATCATCCTTGATTTCTCATTTTTCTTACTCCTCTACAACCAATCAGTTGTCAAATCCTACTTCTACTTTCATAAAATCTCTCACATATACTACTTTCATTCTTCTGACACTTCCAAAAATCTACAAAAGGCTATCATTACTTCATGTCTTTACTATTGCAATAGCCCCCTAGATATGTGTGTATTCACACACATGTGCATAAACATGAATATGTTGTACATGTGTGTAAACACTCATACACATATGTGTGCTCTTATTATTGTTGTTGTTCTCAAGGAGTACCATGACATCATGGTGATATCATGGCTTGTGATGAATTGAAATTAAGTAACGGAGGGCTATGCAAAGTCACTAACCTCACTCCTCCAGAGTCATCTGGGTCCAGGGGCAAGATAGATATCAGGATGTCTGGAGATGGCACTGAATTTTGTTTGTTTGTTTTAAAGATAATTAGGGTTAAGTGACTTGCCATGGGTCACACAGCTAGTAATTGACTAAGGAGATTTGAACTCAGATTCCAACGTCAGGGCCAGTGCTTTATTTACTTCAGGACCTAGCTAACCCAAGATATGTGTGTATAAATATGTGTTTACATATCCAATATCCATTGATTAAATAGAGCTCTAACTTGACTATGGTTCCCTTACCCAATGTACTCTGTCAAGATGCCCAAAATATTTACTAAGTAAAATTATGTAGTAAAAACAAGAAACAATTAATTATTCACAGTTTTATTCAATTCACTGGAATAATATGATGAGTCAATGGTTAGGGAAGTATGTGTGTCTGTATATTCGTATGGTGTATGTGTGTGTATGTGTGTGTGTATGTGGAGTCAATTTCCCAGTCTGGTGATGTTTGCAGGTTCTCCACATTTTAAACCCTAGAGAAAAGCTCAGATACCCATGCCCTAGTTAATGCTATGCTGTAGGGAAGGAGCAGTTGCCGTGATGTAAGATTAGTGGTGGTCACAGAGCCAGTTTATTAGAGATGTTGGCAGTCTCTGGGACTTTAATCATGAAGGCTTCTGGGTGAAATCCCACCAAGTATGGAAGGGAGAATCAATTCTAAGGATTGGGTCTATTTTCAAATTCATGGAGGCAATATGCCTCAGATAAGGGCATGTTTAGAGCATACTGTCATGTAATCAACTCACTTGGTCTTCTGCATTGTATCTCACCAACCAAACATACCAGTCTAATTAAAAGCTAATATTAGCATATTTATCATTACAAGACTGTTCCCCTGATAGCTCATACTCACCATGTTTGAAACAGAACTCACAAAATCATGATTATTCACCTAAACCTGCTACTCTCTCAATGTTTCTTTTTCTTTTCAGGGTACCATCGTCTTGTCAGTTCCATACACAGAAGTGGGATATTTTCTTCCTATTTTACCATCCATTTATGAGGTGATTTATGATTTGCCATAGGACATTGATCATAACTACCTTTAAGTGGATGTGGTGCAAGTATTATCATCCCCATTTTCTTGATAAGTTGACTAAATTTCTAAAAAGTTAAATGATGTGTCCATGATGATACAGCCTGGAAATATAAAAGGAAGGTTTTCCCTTGAGTTTCTCTCTCACCAAGTACAGCTTTTGCTCCCCGGTACAGTACTATTTTAAAAAATTGTCAATAAATGTATTCTCTAGGGCACATAGGTGGCCCAGTGGATAGAGCATTGGCCCTGGATTCAGGAGGACCTGAGTTCAAATCCAGCCTCACACACTTGGCACTTACTAGCTGTGTGACCCTGAGAAAGTCACTTAACCCCAATTGCCCCTCAAAAAAAAATCCATGTATACTCTTCTCTCTTCTTTTTCTGCCACCATCCAATATTTTTCCAGTTTCTATCAGTTCTGCCTTGACAATATCGCTTATGTGTAGTCTTGATTTTCTATTCCCACTCCTATTGTAGTAGGTGATCTACACCCAATTTAACTATAAAAGATAAATTCCTAAGTGGATATACTCTCTCTACTCATTTCAACCCATTGTTTATACCTCTATGAAAATAAATGCCCTAATGTGCATTTCTATGGCACTCTCATAATCAAAACCCTTCAGCAATAACTGAATGAATGTTAAATAAAATACCAACTTTTAGTCTTGAAATACAGGGATTTTCACAGTTTGATTCTAAAGGATTATTTCACTGTTTGACTTCATGCACTCTTACATTTTACAAAATTTTTCTTCCATGCTTCCATGACATTGTTCAGGAGTCTAATGCCTGAAATTTACCCCTTGTGCCACTATTCCCCAACCCTCAAGGCAGCTAGGAGGCCTGAAAGTACAGTTTGCAATTATAAACTTTCCATCACTAGATGTCTTTGATTAGAGGATAGAAAATTAGCTTCTAAGTAATGTAAAAGGGATTTTCACTCTGTTTCAGGCAAGATGATGTCACCTCTAAATTTCCTTTCCATTTTGCAATTCTATGATATGACTGTTGATACTGTTTCTTTTTTAAGGTCCAGTTTGAAATGCCGTGAACTTCTTGAATCTTTCAATGGATGACCCAATTCACTTACTCAGTAGCCTAGTTAAAAATCCTAATTATTTTATATATCTCGTTTCACTGTTTGACTTCTCTCTAAACTGCATTATAATTATTTGTATAACATTCCAACCCCACACAGATATCAAGTGTCTTAAACGCTGATTTTTTTTCCCATCTTTGGATATGCTATGTCTATCACAATTCCTTGGACATAGGTGCCCCATCCCTTTCTTAAGTACCTATGTAAAACTTGTTGGAATGAATTTATTCAGAACACAGGTAAAAATGATGACAAGGAGCAACTCATTTATTTAAAGTATTATTTATTATGGTAAGCTCTGACTGTGCAACTTTGGAAATGAAACAACTCTTCTCCTAAAGCAGATTCTGTTGGGAAAAGGGATGTGGTATTACATCAGTAACTTCAAGACAAGTTAAGTTATGAAGGGAAAGAAAAAGAAAGAGAAAAAGAAAGACCACAGGAAAATTTGAAGTTGGAGAAGGCACAGACAACTGGGATAGAGATTGATCCAGAAAGACTTCAAATATGGGATAGTATTTGAGCTTGCTATTGAATGAGAATAAGGATTTTTAAAGGTTAAGAAAAGAAAGTATTGCATTCCAGCCTTCAGGGAGTGAACTGGGTAATTTGTTAGAGGATCAGGCTCTCCTGAACATTTTCTCCACTGTGTAGTATCAAATATTTTCTACCAAGATGTATCTGTAACCAATACTTGTCAGAAAGACATTCTAAGCACAAAAGTTATGTATCTAAAATTAAAAAAAAGTAACAAGGTAAAATTTTTGGGAGTACTTGGTTATCTTTTGATCTCATGAAAAAAATTAGGATCATAATTACTTATTAATCTCCTGGAAATTACTTTTGAGAAATAAATTCCACTGGACCTGCTTTTGATCCCACTGGTATAAATATCAATATATGGACTGCAAATCCATGAAGAAGAAAACAGCTCAAGGTTAATGGCTTTCTGGCCCTTCCTTTTCTAATGAAATCTCAGCCTGTTCATCTATAACAATTGTCTCTCCTCCTCAATATTGTATGTGCCAGTTATTTAGTTGGTGGCAAGAGTAGGAGTAATATGTTATCTCTCTTCCTAAATGTAGACTTTGGGATTTGTGAACATTATAATTGGTTGAGGAAATGAAGAAAAAAAAGCAAAAGGTGGCTTGTTCACCCAATGACCTTTGGCTACATCCTATGAAACATTCTTATAATGTAGTTACAGAATCAAGATGCACAGAGGACCATTATTTATGGAACTATAGCATTTTGAAATTTTGGTAATTGGATTTATTGTGTCAGTTATACATGGTAAAAGTAAGACAAATCAAATATATCATTAAGTCTGTTCTAACTATGTTTCTCAATTCATCTCTGTCAAACCAAAAATAAAACTTTAAAATATGCTTACACAAAAGTTTGAAATTATAGGACTTTGCTAAAAACATTCCCTATTGGATTGTCCTGCATATAAGATATATGTCATCAGGTATGTCATATTAAAAAGTTTCTTATTATGTTAAGGTACAGCTGGGTCCCAGTTAGTACAAATAATGAATCACATGAAGTGGTACTTTATTTAAATTGTCAAATGGGATGATAGTAGTAAAGTTGCTGACAGAGTGTGCAATCTAAATGTTCTAGAGCCTAAAATACTTAACTGTGATGTTTAGAAAATCTAATGTGTGGTCACCTTAATTTAGAAGCTTTAACACCAGTCTTTGGGCATTAAGCATTTATTAAAGTATATTAGGGGTTAGCAAAGAGAGAGAGAGAGAGAGGAAAAACAGCCTTCATCTCACTATCTATGAGAGAGTATTCCTGCTACCAACAGTCTGTTCCTGAATGAAAATACCCAGATCCTTAGCCATTCCTCCCAGAAGTCCCCTGTGAAACAGGAAGCAGAGCCATCCTTATAAACAGTTCCAAGCTAATTGGCTGGTAGCACTGATTGACACTCCTAACAGGCAGTAACTTCCAGAAACCAAGCCACTTTCAGACACCAGGTTGCTTCTGGATGCTAAGTTACATGTTTTCTTTTGAGGCCTAGTTCTCACAATGTCCCTCTCAGCAGGGGGTGGCACTCCAATTCTCACACTCCCCCCTGTGCTTCATGAGAAGAAACATAGTTTCCTCACATGAAGTAATAACATTATAGATCCTTATGACTAGCAACGTAAAGGGGATGAAAAGAGAGAAAAAGAAATTGAGTGTTGCTTTAACAAAGGATAAAGGGGGCACTCCCCTTTTAGCAGGTAGACATTACAAACTGAAAAACTAAAGGGGGCATTCCTGTTTAGTAAGTAGATATTATAAACAAGGTATACAATGTACAAAAGGAAAAGAGGAAAATGTCCATTTAAGTCTTTAGAAGCCTTTTCTCAGGTGATTCTTGGGATGTCCTCTGGGTGTAGCTGTGGAATGGAAGTCTTTCAGGTGTTTCAGATGCTGGTAATCATTTGGGAAATTTTCCTACAAAATTGAGCTTAACAAAACTTTAAACAGCTTTGCCAATAACCAAATCAAAGAATGAGAGTTCTAAAAAACATGTCTAAGGAAATTCAGAATCTTAGTTGTTATAAGTGAAACATATAATAAAAACAAAAATTGAAACATTCTCTAAAAATCAATAGTACTACACTCCCCTCTGTGACAAATAAATTGAGAAGACAATTGTGATATTAATTTAGAAAATAATTTTTATCTTTGTTCCATCACTTTTTGTATCATCTGCCTCATTTTCCTCATGCCATTATGAGAAATTATAGAAGCTAATACAATTGGTAGAAGATGTCAAGGCCAAAACGAACATTGTATTCATCATGACACCTGAAATAATTATGGGGGTTACTATAAAAGAACAGAGAAGAAACTGAGTCAGACTTAATCAGATGCATAGGATTGAGAAGTCCATGACATCAGGCATATAGGAGGGGGAATTGAAGTCAGGTGTTGAATGAGATGGCATAGCCTGACCACCCAGTACCATGTGCAGGAAAATTAACAAGACAAAACTTATAACATCCTGCTTTAGGCATTGTGATATAATCAATTTGTAGATGCTCAAAAGGTGTATGTGATAAAGGGCATCCTCCATAAGCTTTAGCCTGGAAAGCATGTTGAATATAAGTCTGACAGACTGAACAAGAGGCACAAACCTTAAAGGCCACATTAGTGACTCCAGGGGCAGTCCAGAACCTTTTTACTGAGTCCACAATTCCTTGTGTGCCAAAATGTCCTTTTCTGTGAATAGATAGGAATACCTGATGATAAAAGCTCTGGGGAGAAGCAGCTTCCCTTCCAGAGTCACCCAGACCCCACTGATTTCTTTAGCCTTGAATTTCTTTTTCTACTTCTCTACTTAAGACTTATCATAAGTAAGTGAAATGGAAACATCATCAGAAGAAGAAAGATTACATACATGTTCAGGGATTTCCAAAGCAGCAAGCTTAACAGCAGCAGCAGCTCATGTGTTCCCTTTTGAAACAGGGTCACTTTTTCCAGTATAAGCAGGACAACGAACAATATCTAAGGCAGATGGGAGTTTTATGGCATATAGGAGATCTTTAATAATTAGCAATAGTTTTGCCAGCAAAGGTTAAAAATCCTCTTTGCATCCAAAGCATTCCTATAGCATGGTACATACTAAACACATATCTAAAATCAGTATAGATAGTAATTTTTCTTCTGGCTAGAGAACAGGCTTGTGTGAAAGCCACAAGTTCAGCAGCCTATTCAGTAATATGTGAAGGCAGAGAAGCTGCCCAGATAGTATCATAATCGGAAACTACAGCAGCACCTGTATAACTGGTACCCTCACAAATAAAAGATGAACCATCAGTATAGAAGATAAAATCAGGCTTCTCTAAATGTGTGCCAAAAATATCATCACAAGGTTTCTCAGCAGTGTCAACTAGGGAGGTGCAGTCATGCAAAGGTTCCCCTGAGAGTGGCAGGTCAGCGAGCAGTGTTGCTGGTTTAAGGACTGTATAACCCTTTAAAGTTATTCTTTCATTTCCTAGTAGGGTTACTTCAAATTTAGTGAGCCTTTGATCTGAAAAAAGCCTGTGTCCTATGGCATAGTAAGAGAGCCTCAACTTCATGAGGGCATGCATGATTACAGGTTTACCTAAGACCAGATAAGAGGCTTTTTCTACCAAAAGGGCTGTAGCCATGACTGCCCTAAGGCAAGGTGGCATCCCAGCAGCTACTGAATCAAGTTGGGTGGAATAATAAGCTATTGGGTGCTGGACAGGTCCTAATTTTTGAGTCAGGACCCCAGAAGCCACTCCACTCTGTTCATGTAAAAAAAAAATAAATAAAAGACTTACTGTATTCTGGGAGTTCTAGTGCAGGTGCTGATAACAAGGCTGGTTTTAATTCTGTTATAGCTGAAAGATGCTGGGAATCCGGCTGTAAAGGTTCTGAGGCAGAATTTTTGGTTAGAAACGTAAGAGGCTTAGCAATTTCACCAAAAGAGGGTATCCATTGTCTGAAATATCCAGATCTTCCCAGAATAGCCCTTAGCTGCTTTTTAGTAGAGGGAGCAGAGAGTTATTGAGTGTTCTGGACACGCTTAGGAGAGATGGATCGAGTGCCAGCGGCCAAAACAAAAACCGAATATTCCACCTGAGGTGGACGCCATTGTGCCTTAGACTTAGAAACCTTACGGCCTCATTTGTGTAGCTCTAATAACAAATATCTGCTGTCTTTCCAGTAAATCTCAGCATTAGGTCCAGCCAGGAGTAAGTCATCTACATCTTGGACTAAAGTAGAACTTTAAAGGTAATGGAGGCTAAATCCTGCTGCAAAATTTGAGAGAATAGTGTGGGACTGTCAACAAACCCCTTTGGGAGTCTGGTCCAAGTCCACTGCCTATTCTTCCAGGTAAAGGCAAACAAATAGTGAGAGTTCTGATGTACTGGTATTTAAAAGAAAGCAGAGCATAGATCTACCACTGTGAAGCATGTTGCTTCACATGAGATTGAGGAAATGGTAGTAGCAGGGTTGGGTACTATTGGATGTTTAGGTATAACATAGGAATTAATTCCTCTAACATCTTGTACAAAAGAGTAAACAGGGTTGTCATCTGACCCAGGCTTGGGTTTTTTCACTGGCAAAATAGGGCTATTGCATGGGAAAAAAGGGCATTGGACAATCATTCCTTGGTCTGTAAAAAGCTTCAATTATAGGAGAAATTCCCTCAATGGCTTCCCTAGATAAGGGATATTGTGGAATAGATGGTGCTGGGCTATCATTGGTCTTAATGATAACAGGCACAACAGATTTAAGGAGACCTAGATCAGTAGAGGAGGAAGCCCATAGGGACTCAGGAATATCAGAAGCGATTTCAAATGTATCCCCCACTGTTTTCTGAGTGTCTGAGATCAAAATTGGCAGTAAGTGGACAGGATACTCTGGCAATTCCAGGGAAATGCCACCATCTGGAGAACAAGATATGGTTGTTCTAAGTTTACAAAGGAGGTCACAACCTAATAGATTTGCAGGAGAGTCAGGCATAAGTAGGAATGTATGTTCTATTATTAATGGGCTCAGATTCACTATGCAAGGGGTTAATTTTTCAATGAATTGGGCTTTTCCTGAAATGCCAGCTACATTTAGAGATCCAATAGGTGTACATTTAGCATCATGTTTGCTCACTAGATCTCATCTTGAGGCTCCTGTATCTAATTAACAATCATAATAAGTATCTCCAACCCTAAGGGTTACATGGGGTTCATTATGTTGGAGAGGGGAATGGACTGGCACAAGAGGGCTAAAAATTTCAGCGTCTGGAAAGGAAAAATCTTCAGATTCCACTGTCCTTCCCCCCTCATACACCATCAATGCTCTATATCTCTCTGATCCCCTTTGAGAGAGCCTATAACTGTTTTCATTTTGCTCACCTATATCTCTCTGAAAGGGTCTGTTTTGTCTTTCTATCTGTCCCCCCCTGAAAAGATCTATCTGTGTTTTGGTTCTTCCTCTATGTACTCCTCTGAGAGAAATTATATCTGTTTTGGTTCTGCCTCTCTGTACTCCTCTGAGAGAAACTATATCTGTCTTGGTTCTGTTCTCTTTTCATAGTTGTACAATACTGCATTAAGTGTCCTCTATTACTGTTGTAATAGCAAAATCTAGGGGGATGATGGTGATACTGGGGTTGATAGTGATACTGGTGTTGATAGTGATTCTCAACTGCCCAGCCTCACTGCCTCATTGTTTCCTGTACTGGAGCTAAAATGCCTTGTCTGTTCCTTTCTTCCTTCTCACTTACTTCACACATATATGTTGCTATTTTTTTAAGTCTGTCAGGACTTAAACTACTCCAGCCTGGACACTGCCTTGTTAAATATTTCTGTATTTCTGGTAAGGACTGGTGTATAAAATGAGAACAGATAACATGGACATTTCTAGAATCTAATGGATTTAGTCTAGCATATTGCCTGGCATGCTTACACAGTCTGTCATAGAATCTATTAGGTCTCTCTTTAGGTCCCTGAACTGTATCTATAAATTTTTGCCAGTTATCAGTCTTTCTAGCACAGGATTCCATTGCCTTCAACAATGTTTCTCTTGCTTCCTTCAATATATCAAAATGCTCAGGGATATTGGGGTCCTAGTTAGGGTATTCTAAAGGCCATCCAATTTCAACTTTTCTTGTTGTTTACTACAGCTATTATATCAGCACTTTCCCCTGGGGATATTATTATTTCCATGTGATCATTAACATCATTCCAAGGGGGAAGATGTCCTCTGAAAATTGCTCTAAAATTGATGATATCTGGTGTGGGGTCATCATCAAATTTAGGAATTTCACATCTCCATAAACTTAAATCTTTGAGTCCAAAAGGCATATAGCACCTGAGATTTACTACAATACCCTTTTTATCATTGGTGGGGACCTCTTGTAGGGGAAGGATTTTTATCTTCTCTGTCTCCTCTACAGGTGAATTTTCTCTTTGTTCCTTTTTTATTTCCTTGGTTGGCATTTCAGCCTGAGAGACAGGCTTGCATTCAAGCTCAGGCTTGGATTCCCCTTCTTTTTCCCCCTTTTTGAATGAATTTCTTACTTGCTACATTCCAGAGCTTCCAATAAATTAAATCTTTGGGGGAATCAAAGTGTGGGATTATTTGAATATTTTTCAGTGTTAACTAGTCAGAAGATCCATTCTCTGACCATTTGCTTTCCAATAAGCTGAAATATTTTTTATGACACATAAAACACAATTTTATAAGCCTTACTTTCTTTATGCCTGATTGAATCGATAGCTTATAAGAGTCCCATGCTGTGACTGTTTTCTCTAATGGAGACCCCTGAATTATGTGGTATGTTCTGGTATTCATAGTCTTCTTAGTGTTCTTAATTTCTATAGGATCATCAGTCCCCTTTTTGTAATTCTAAAATTTCCTCAGTATAACACAATGAAAAGTAAGAATAAAAATAAAAATAGAAATAGAGCATTCAAATTCATAAGGACCAAGCATAAACATGGGGTCAATCATGGCCTGGGTGAACAACCAGGAAAGGAATCTTAAAATGCTAAAATTCCAGAGGCCCCAATCCACTGGGAAAGGTAAAGGGAAAGACATGTAGAAATAGGAGGCTAAAATTAGAAAAAAAGATACTTAAGAGGTACTTAGGTACTTAGCTGGTAAGAGAACGCCAAGTGAAAATTTAAAAGGACAGGAACATGTGGAAATGGGGAAAATTTCTTACACAACTAGAAAATCAGAAGATCAAAGGGTTCAGCATTCTCCTTTGAGGTTGCCAAACTGTAGAGCCTAAAATATCTAACTGTGATTTTTAAAAAATCTAACGTATGGTCACCTTAAATTAGAAGCTTTAGCACTAGTCTTTGGGCATTAAGCATTTATTAAAGAATATCAGGGGTTAGCAAAGAGAGGGGTGGGGGGCGGGAAACAGCCTTCATCTAGCTATCTAAGAGAGATAGTGTGTTCCTGCCACCAACAGTCAGTTCCTGAACAAAAAGACCCAGATTCTTAGCCACTTCTCCCTGAAGCCCCCTGTGAAATAGGAAGCAGGGCTGTCTTCACACATAGCATCAAGCTAATGGGCTGGTAGCACTGATTGACACTCCTAACAGGCAGTAACTTCCAGATACCAGGCTACTTCTGGATGATAAGTCACATGTTTTCTTTTCAGCCATGGTTCTCACAATGTCCCTTTCAGCAGAGGGTGGCACTACAATTGTCACAATGCCATTATGTTTTTTACTGATAAATCATTTGGGAGCCCCTGAAGGTTTGGGTGCAGGAAAGTGCCATAATCAAAGTGGTAGATCAGGAATGTTTCTTTGATAGTGGTGTAAAGACCACTTTGGAGAGAAGAAAGTTCAAAACAAAGAGGTTTTTAAAGGGTATAATCATATAGCCAGTGAAAGATGGTGAGGCCTGTCCTTAGCTGGTGGCTATGTGTGTACAGGGAAAGGGATGGATGTAAGATGCTGTATTCACATTATTGACAGGGGTAACTTGGATTTGAAAATTAATTGTGAGACAAAAGGCAGAATCAAGGTTGACTCTTTGGATATGAAATGAGATGATTGAGAGCACAATGATATGACTTCAAGAGAGTTCAGGAAGTTTAAAGCAGTCATTAGTTTAGGGTAGATGTTTCTGAGTTCCATTTCAGACATACTGAGTTTGAAGTGCTGATGAGCTATCCAGCTGGAGATATCCAGCTGGCTGGCAGTTGGAAATTCAGGACCAGAGTTCATGAAGATATTAGTGTTGGAAACAATCTGGTCTAACTAAAATGATTTCTCCATTTTAAAAAGTATCCATTCAATGGAAATAGTACTTCACTTTATTTAATTTTCAATAGGGCAAACAAGGAGATGAGCTGCATGGCTTCATCAACCTGCTGGGTGTTGTATTACAAATTCATTTTACCAATGATCCTCATCAGGTATTATTGCCTATGCTCAATTAAAATAAAACAGAACAAACTTTCAATGATCTCATTCTATGAACCAAGTCTAAGAGTGAGTTACAGCTTTTGATCATCTTATTCTTTTGAAAAGATGACAATATACAAAGGGTGTAAGTTTACATATTTATTTTAATCTATCACACATGTAGGCTTGTATTTGAACTATTTCACATTTCACATTCCCCTTTCTGAAAATGGATTGTATACAATAGTGTGTGAGTTCCTTTCTTTTTCTAACAATGGTTCACCTTGCTCTACTAAGTTTTCTTTTTATTTTAATGGATGGCCACTAGTGATTTCCATAATTTTTATTGTTTCGTGAAGACTAGAACTTTGCTTCTCTTAATTATGTTGATAGAGTATTTCCTGGGTCTCAACAGAAGAATCAAAATGTTCTGAGACATTTACTCAGGAAAGTAGGCCAGCTTCTCAAAGCTTTGCAGTCAAAAATTTCTTTGAATCATTACATGCTCTACATCCTGGCTGATGGCATTCTGTATAGGACCCTATAGTCTTATACTCCTTTCTATTTCATGGAATAGACAATGGGGAAAGAGGAAGAGAAACTTTGGACTTATATTCATAGAATTATAGGATCACAGATTTTTAAATCTGTAGAAGAAGAGAACCTTGGAGATCAATGAGATCTATGTTCAATACCTATTTCAATCTCTAATAACCATTTCAATTTAACTAGTTCTTTATATAATCCTGTGTGTTTTATTTTATGCATTCAAAAACATTATTTCTAAAAGTCCATCAGCTTCACCAGAGTGTCAAAGTGATCAATGTTACAAAAAATATTTAAGAACCTCTTCTTTTGACTAGTGTATAGAAAGCAGATTTGGGAAGGGGAAAACTTGAGACAAATAAGTTAATGTAGGAGATTATTTTGGTAGTTCCAAGGAGTATGTCAATTGAAAGTGTAAAAGAAAATTAGAAGGATAAGTACTTTCCTAATGGCCAAATTGAGGACTTGAGAAAGAAGGAACAACTCAGACAGGATATTTTAGAGTTGGGAGCATGAGAAGAGCAAAGTGCTCTCTGAAGGGGGCACCTAAGTGGCACAGTATATAAAGTACTGGCTCTGGATTCAGGAGGACCTAAGTTCAAATCCATCCTCAGACACAAGACACTTGCTAGCTGTGTGACCCTGGTCAAGTCACTTAATTCATTGCCCCACAAAAAAAAGAGTAGAAAATGAAGAGGGGTGCTGAAATGTAATTTGAGGATATAGGAAAGTGATAATAAAAACTTCTGTACTTATACCTTCCTCATTTCAGAAATGTGAGTGAATTCCCTTAACCTGAACCCTCCTCAGGGGTAATGTTGGAAGTCTTTCTTCCAACGTGCTACCTTCAAACAACTGTCTTGCAGTCTAGCACTATTCCATCATTACTCAAAGCAACAAAGCAAAAACCCAAGCAGAGCTGTTCTAGTAAAGTACATATACCTCTCAGCACTAGACTGGAACATCAAATCTCTTTCTTCTGGTATCAAAGCTTCAGATAATTGACTCCTGCCTCTAAAACCTAACCTATGCCTGAATGTAAGTCTGAAGTACTAGATCTCTTGTCATCATAGTATTGCCTATTTATATTGTAAAAAAAAAAAAAATATCTGATTGAGCTAATAAGAGATAGTTACTCAGCTTGGAGAGATCAAGATATTCAGTTGAACAGTGGCAAGCCTGTTTGTGAGGGCTTAAGAAGTGAATGAGAGGGGGCAGCTAGGTGGCGCAGTG
Source organism: Dromiciops gliroides (assembly GCF_019393635.1). Taxonomy (NCBI): domain Eukaryota; kingdom Metazoa; phylum Chordata; class Mammalia; order Microbiotheria; family Microbiotheriidae; genus Dromiciops; species Dromiciops gliroides. The sequence goes on from NC_057861.1 coordinate 714,529,316, forward strand.
GATAGAGCACCGGCCCTGGATTCAGGAGTACCTGAGTTCAAATCCGGCCTCAGACACTTAACACTTACTAGCTGTGTGACCCTGGGCAAGTCACTTAATCCCCATAGCCCTGCAAAAAAAAAAAAAAAAAAGTGAATGAGAAAGGGTCAGCCAGGTGGCCCAGTGGAATAACTATCTACCTTGGAGTCAAGAGGATATGAGTTCAAATCTGGCCTCAGGAATTTATTAGCTATGTGATGCTGATGAAGCAGTTAACCCTGATTGCTTCCAAAAAAAGTAAGGAAGTTTATGAGAAAAAACATTTAAATGGAGGCATTTTCTAGGAGTAAAGATGACTTTTTCTAGGAGTTTATTGAAAGGAATGGAGGTATTAGATGATAGTGTGAGGAGATGGTAAGGTCAAGCATATGATTTGTTTTTGTTTTCCTTTGTGTTCAATGTTGGAAACCTGGGTATACTGGTAAAAGGAAATGAGTCAATAGAGAAAAGAAAGATTAGAGGGAGAAATAATGACTAAGAAATCAAATTCCCTTATTAGATGAAAGGGTTTGGGATGAAGGGTACAAGTAATTGGGATTTGTCTGGTTAAAAAGAAGTCCCAACTCTTTGTCAAAAATTGAAGCAAAATAAAAGAAAAGTGAAGCTAGTTATGCAATTCCCATGTGTGTTAGTGCCTTTCCTCTGTGATTATCCCCATTTTTTTCTGAATATATCTTGTTTTTACATTGTTCTTTGTAGAGTTTCTCTCCTATATGAGAATCTCCTTTAGATTAGGAAATTTTTTGTTTGTTTGCTTCCTTGCTTTTGTCATTCTTCATATACACAATACTTAGCATAGTACTTAACACATAGTAGGTGCTTAATAACATTAGTTGACTAAATGACTGATGATAAGTGTTATTGAAGTGTTTTGTTTTTTTAATAGGAGAGAAGATGTTCATTGCAAATGGCTTGTATTTTATAAGATAAGATGCAAGATCTTCAGTTGAAAGGGAGGGACCAACGTATGGTAGGAAACTTCATAAGAGGACCAGTGGGACTGGGAAATAGGAATGAGAGGCAGCTAGGTGACATTGGATAGAGCACTGCCTCTGAAGTCAACAAGACCTGTGTCCAAATCAGGCCTCAAACACTCAACCTCTGTCTGAATCTCCTGGAGCAGAAAAACAGAAAACACTCCAGTATCTTTGCCAAGAAAACCACAAATATATCATTGGTATGCTATGGTCCATGGGGACACAAAAAGTTAGACCAAACTGAAAAGGAATTGGAATGCAGCACTTTTGAGCACCTTATCTTCTGTAAAATTGTTTTCACCCTATGCTTTTATGACATAATCCTCTCCTGCTTCTCCTAATTGTCTGATCATTTTCTCATTTCCTTTGCTGGATTTCTTTAAATTACAAGGTTCTGTGATTCTGTGATCCTTACTGATATTTACCCATATCTGACTTGATGTTGTAACATTTTTCCTATCATTCTGTTCCATCAAGACCTTCTTGGATCATGACACCATGTCTTTCAGGATTTTATCATTTGCAGATTCCATAAATACGCCATCTATACATTGACCCACATCATTTATAAAATATTAAAAAGTCCAAGGCCAATGACACATTCTTAGAGTATTCCACTAATCCCATCCCTCCAAAATGTTCAAGTTTACATTAACTAACTAATGACTATCTGTTGGGTCTAGTCATTTAACTAGTTATGGATAAGGAAAATATCATTTTTAAAATGTGAAATGGACTTACAAAAGTAAAATAGTCATTGAGGACTGGTGGACAAATTGTGTGAATATATTAGGGGGAGAAAGGAATATGATGGCCATTCCTAGCTTTTAAAAGCATCAATGCAGAGAATTGCAAGGGACATAGTATCCTCAAAAGACAACAAGTTTTCCATTAAAGTGAAGAAGTGGAAGGAATATTCTTAGGGGCAGCTAGGTGGTGCAGTGGATAGAACACCGGCCCTGGATTCAGGAGGACCTGAGTTCAAATCTGGCCTCAGACACTTGACACTTACTAGCTGTGTGACCCTGAGCAAGTCACTTAGCCCCAATTGCCTCACAAAAAAAAAAGGAGGAAAAAAATTAGAGTGGATGATAGATTATGGGAAATAAAGAGGTAATTTCATTATAAATAGTTGAACAGGTTAGAAGACACATAGCCTATATTTGAGAGTACATATAACAAAGTAGGACTGCTTAGAAGACAACTAAGAATTTACAAAGACATGGTATAGTTCTATCATAGCTAGGATTCAGATAGATAGTAGAGAAACTGATCTCTGAAGCCATTTCCAAATCTCATGTGAGGATGGTATAAGTTGAGATGCAGGACCACTGTAAAAGAAAACTGGTGCTTTATGAATCAAAGCAATCTATCTACTTCTTACTGGTAACCAGGCAACTGTCTTTTTAAATCAAATTCAGCATGGGTTTGAGCAGCAAATAGTGGTCATAGAGTCAGAATACCAGGCTTCCAATCTAACTCTGTAAGTTGGTGACCATGTTAATTTGGGCAGATGTATGTGACTTTTCTGAGACTCAGTTTCTTCATTGGCAAAATGTGAATAATATTTCCCCCAACATCTCACAGGATCATTACAAGGAACACACTTTAACTTCAGTGTTCTATATAGATGTCAGTTATGATTATTAATGAGGATTGATAAAGTTTCTTCTGCATCCAGCTATATGCTCTGGAAGGGATTATGGGGGAGGGAAGTTGAGGGGAGGAGAGAGAAATTCAAAAGAAATATGAAGAACTTAGAATCTAGGTGGGGAGGTAAGAAAGAAACATGAAGTAACCAGGGAAAACAAAGCATCTCCCAATTACTGGAATGAGCTAAGGTGAGCAGAATAGATAAAGAAAACTCAGAGAAGTCTGAGTGGATTCAGATATCTAGAGTTTCACAGAAGGAACGAGACCAGACCTGAAAATTAAAGGATGTTTAAAATTTGCTTAGCTAAAGGGATGAGAACAGTTATGCCATATCAGGGGAAATTATGAGTGATCAATATAAAAGCAAGTATTTATTAAGTGCTCAGTACATTTCAGGCATTGAAGATACCAAAACAAAGAATGAATCAGCTAATAATCTCAAGGAGCATGTGAGATTTAAAATTGGATATTAGATCATAAATCTCCCCTACTTAACCCTTCCCTTAATTTATCTCCCAGACTAGTAAATGGAAGAAGCTTCTGGTTTTCTAGATAGAGCCTTTATTGTATATAAGGTGTTGTTGATTAGAAGGATAGGAAAATAGAAATACAGTACAAATCGTCTTAAATCTAGGCTTAGTCTATATTCCTTATAAAAACTCACCAAACCGATTTAGGCCACCTTTGGAGTGAGTCAGACCGTCTGTGCCGCGCCGCCAGGAGTCCCGCCAAGCCGGCAAAAAGGCTACTCCCGTTCTCTCCACCCCGGAAGTCAAAAAACCCGGCAGGCAGTCTGACATGCGCAGCAGGCGGACTGTACCCGGCAGGCAGTCTGACATGCGCAGCAGGCGGACTGTTCATCTCCTCCCCAAAAGGGTGGTCCTTGAAAAACTGGCGTCTTTCAGTTATCCTAACCGACTGTTAAAAACTTTCATATTTTACCACAAGCATAAATTCTAAGGGAAAAAAGAAAAGAGAGAACAAATATAATGAGTGGCATTACTAAAGGAAATGAACTTGCTTTGGGTGCCAGTGATCCACCTCATTATTAGTCATTCCAAATTTTCTCTGGGTATTCAGTAGTTCCTTCAGTTTCAGCTTTTTATAAATCTGAATAAAACTTGACAACCATTACATAATAAGTTTGTTAGGTGGAAAGTGGAATTACAAAATTCTACCATTGAAATTAAAAAAAAAATAGTATGCAAGATAGGTTGGAAATAGTTTATGTGATAAGAATCTATGTATGTTTTTTAAACTGTAACTGGACATGGACCAATAATTTAATTGTTGGAGGAATCTTCTATTGAAGAACTTTGCCTACCAGGGAAAATAAACAACTTTTTTTTCAACCTATAATCTTAAGGCATTTTCTGGGACCATAGGGACTTTCACAGGTTCATGTAGCCAGTCAGAAGTAGGATTTGAATGCATGAATTCTTTTTTTTTTGGTGAGGCAATTGGGGTTAAGTGACTTGCCCAGGGTCACACAGCTAGTAAATGTCAAGGGTCTGAGGCCGGATTTGAACTCAGGTCCTCCTGAATCCAGGGACAGTGCTCTATCCACTATGCCACCTAGCTGCCCCGAATGCATGAATTCTTAAATCCAAGTCCACCTCTTTATCCACAACCCCAAGCTTCCTGTTGGCCAATATGGGCAAACAGTAGCAGCTGCTTGGGAATGTAAATTTAGGTTACTTTCATAATAATTCTAAAGAGTCTAACTAACAGAAGGTAGTTATGTTGTAATTTGTAATTTACCCTAGTCAAATCACATCTGGATGTGGCATTCAATTCTAAGTACCAGATTTCCCTTTAGGGATAAACTGTACTATGTTTAACAAGGGATACATAGGATAGAGAGAGGCTCTGATAACCATGGAATGTGAGAAAAAGCTATATGAGGCATGAATTTTTCTCCTAAGGAAATCTGAGATACAATAGCCGTGTTCAAGTTTTAGAACCATCATGAAAAATAGTGTTATGATTATTTGTGAGCACTCCCTCTAAAGTTCCTTTCCTGTATCCATCACACTCCAGTTCAGAACTGGTACCAATGGGCTAAAATTACAGGAGGGCAAATTTTGGATCAATATAAGAAAGAAGTAGAAGGAGCTAAAACAATTGAATGCTTCTTCATATAGGGGAATGAGCTGAGCCCCATTGGAAGTAGTTTCACAAAGGCTAGTTGTTTATCTATCCATTCGAGATTTTGTATAAATATTTCCTTTTTTAAGGCTTTTTTTTAGTGAGGCAATTGGAGTTAAGTGACTTGCCCAGGGTCACACAGCTATTTTTTTAAGGCTATTAAAGAGCATGGCTTTTAAGAGTCCATCTGGGGGCAGCTAGGTGGCACAATGGATAAAGCACTGGGTCTGGATTCAAGAGAACCTGAGTTCAAATCCAGCCTCAGACACTTGACATTTACTAGCTTTGTGACCCTGGACATGTCACTTCACCCTCATTGCCCTGGAGGGGGTGGCGAGAAGAGTCCATCTGCTGACTGTGAATTGCTCTGCCTACAAAACTCTCTCGGTTCATTGCCACAAAAAATCCCGGATTTGGGAATGTGAGGATAGGTTCTAATATACTTTCAGTCCAATTTAGCAAGGATTCATTAAATGAGCACTGTGAGATGCAAAGACAAAAACGAAACAGCCCCTGTGCTCAAGAAACTTACATTATAACTGGGAGAATCAGTAAGTACGCAAGGTAGGGTTCTCTAACTATACTCCCTTTATTACTTTTCATAAGTCATTAACCTCTATGAGCCTTGGTTTTTCCATCTATAAAATAAATGCATTTTAACTAGATGATCTCTGCGCTCCCTTCAACATCTAATTCCTAATAACTTGATGATTCCAATGTCTATAATAGGGAGATGTTCCAGAATACTTCCATGGAGAATCTCGATATGTCACGGCTCTGAAGTTGGAAAGGATCTCAGAGTACACCTAGCTCAACCTCCTCATATTAAAAATGAGCAGCTGGGGCCCAGGGAAGATAAGTGACTTGTCCAAAGTCACACAGATAACAAGTAGTTGTAGAAGGCTTTAAACCATAAGACCCATGCTTTTAGAATCAGCATGCCAAGGGGCAGCTAGGTGGCACAGGGGATAAAGCACCAGCCCTGGATTCAGGAGGACCTCAGTTCAAATCTAGCCTCAGACACTTGACACTCACTAGCTGTGTGACCCTGGGCAAGTCACTTAACCCTCATTTCCTTGCAAAGAAAAAGAAAGAAAGAAAGAAAGAAAGAAAGAAAGAAAGAAAGAAAGAAAGAAAGAAAGAAAGAAAGAAAGAAAGAAAGAAAGAAAGGAAGAAAGAAAGGAAGAAAGAAAGAAAGAAAGAAAGAATTCGACTGCCCCCTGCCATTTAATTCTAGTTATCCTATTATGCTTTGAAATTTTGAGCTATGTTGAGTCCCATTGTTCCTACACTATCTTATCCTTTATCTTATTTTTTTCATATTAATGTTGTCTTTCCTTTTCTCCCTCAATACCAGCTCCCTAGACTTTCCTCAGCATTTCCCTTTGTTTATTCTATTTACATGCCCATTCTATTTGAATTGGCATTCTAGTACTTGGCTTTGTGTCATTTGTTTTGACTTCATCCTTTGTCTTCTCATTTCTCATCTCCTTTTTCTAGTGTGGCTGCCCCATTTTAATAGTATCCTATGATACCTCAGCAAAGCTGCTATCTTGTTTCTGCTAACTTAACACTTTCCCTACTGAGACTTATACCCAATGACTGACTTTTAAAAAATCCCCCCCATTATTTATACTCACACCGTAATCTTTAGTTCCAATCCCTTGCAAAAACCACTCTGCCACATTGCAGAGACTCATGATTATTTGAACTCTAATTTACTTAGGGAAAAGTCTTTCTCAATGATGTGAACTTTATGAAAATAAGAGAAAGACTTCCATTTCCATTCAGCCCAGAGTATTTCATCTTTCAAATTACAAGCCTTTGTGGCCCTGTCATTTTAAGTGGGGGAGGAAAAGACAGGTTGCCTTCCTACCTCTTTGGCCATTGTGGTTTGATCACAGAGAGACATTTACCCATTCATTCTTGTATGCACCAACTAGGGCTAGGTTCTGAATAGTGCAGGCTTGTCAGTTTCGAGGGAAGGTAATTTGAAGGTTTCAACTAAGCTACCCAGTAGGCAGAAGCCTGCCTTTAACACAGAGCCCTTGCTTTGGCAGTGTGCCCAAGTGGTGAGTAGGAACAACCTGCTTTTATGCACCTGTGACATTGTTATAGAATCATAATTGTGGCATTATGTAAGATGGGGGAAGAGGGATCATTGTATTTAGCAGATACTTTTAGACTTCTGGAAATCACACTGACTTTCAAAGGTGTTAGTCTTCTTTGTAGGGAAAAGTGAAATCTTTTTAATCTATGGTTTTTGACAACTTAACTCTGGAGCAGACTCGAAACACTAAGGAACTCATGGGAAAATTAAAAGCACTAAATAATGTGAATAGTACTTAATATTGCAAATTGCAATGAGAAACATTTTCATAGAACTTAATTCTACCATGAAGATAGGAAGATTTGACAGACCTGCCTAGATTATGTTTGTTTTGCTTCACTGACATCTCTACATATCTGTAGCCTCTCAAGTAGTCAGTTACTGGTCACCCTTTCAATTTCAAATTGTTTTTCATCTATTGATTTAACCGCCATAAATATTGCTTCAGTATGCTAGTGATAGAAGTAACTGTGGTTTTGTTGGTGTGTATATTCTAATCTTCTGTGTCTCAATATGTTATTTTCATTAGTTTTTTTAGTTTTTGAAATTTATTTTTTTAATTTATTGGATAAAACAAGCATTTCCATAATAATAGTATAATAATAACAATAACAATAATAATAATAAAAGATGATTGCACATGAAGCAGCAAATAGCTGAACATTTCATAAGTCTATAAGCAATCTCATGGAGATCTCCACATTTAATTAAGTCAGTTGGTCCACATATAATAAACATATGTTCTTCCACTAGACTCATATAATGATTCTGCATATGCCTGATGGGATTTGCTCACCCATCAATCAGTTAGTCAATAAACACATCAAACACTATGAGTCAGGCACTGTGCTAAGTCATGTAGAAACTGTTAAAAAAACCAAAACACACCAAAACAAAAAAAAACCAACAGTTTCTGATCTCAAGGACCTGACAGTCTAATGAGCAGGACAGTATATGTACAAAAAAAGTTATAGACAGAATATATAGGAAATAATCAACAGAGGAAGGTGCTAGAATTAAAAGGGATCAAGAAATATTTCCTATAGAAGGTATGATTTTAGATACTTAAAGAAAGCCAAGGAAGCCAGGAATTACGGATGAGGAAGAAGAATATTACAGGAATGTGGGATAGCCACCACTGATGCCTATCAATGAAATTTATGTCATAAAATATTTATTAAGCATTTCCTTTGTTTCAGGCCTTCTACTAAGTTCTGGGGATAAAATGACAGGAAGAAAAGAATTCTTGCCCTCAAATAGCTTCTATGTTGAAGGAGGTAGGATACAACATGTACACAGATAATTAAATACAAAATATACAGAGTGAATACACAGAAATTCTGTAAGTACCAAAAACTGGGGGTATAAGAAAAAGCCTATGTTGAAGATTAGGATTGAGATAAACCTTAAAGTGACCTAGGGATTGCAAGAAGATAAAGTGAGGAGAGTAAACATTCAAAACATCCTGTGTAAAAGCAAGAAAATAAGAGTTGGTTTGCCACAGAGACACCGCTTTCTAATTAGAAGGCACATTGTTGTTGTTGTTGTTGTTGTTGTTTTTATTTAGTTGTTTCAATTATGTCTGAGTTTTTATGACCCAAATTGGGGTTTTCTTGGCAAAGATACTAGAGTGGTTTGACATTTTCTTCCCCAGCTCATTTTACAGATGAAGAAATTAAAGCAATCAGGGTTAAATGACTTGCCAGGGTCATATAGATAGAAAGTGTCTGAGGCCAAATTTGAACTCAGTTCTTCTCACCTCCAGACCCAGCATTCTATCCACTGCTCCATCTAAATTCTCATAGAAGGGAAATAGAGACCATCTAATCCTACTTCCTCATTGTACAATCAAGTCAACAAACATCTATTAAGTATCTACTATGTTTCTGATATTGTACTAAGTTTGAAACAGAGGCAACATAAGTCCCTATTCTCAAAGAGTCCCCAGGCATAAGAGAGACAGCATGCAAACAACTATGTACAAATAGTATATATATATATATATATGCAGTAAATCATTGATAATCTCAAAGAGAATACACTAAGATTAAGGACTGTGAAAGTCTTCCTAAAGAGGTTGAGGTTTTCACTGAGAATTGAAGTAGACCAGGGAATCTAAGAGGAAGAGATGGCAACAAGGACAATTACTGGAAAAACCCAGAGTCAGGAAGTGGAACGTTCTAAGTGATAAATAACATGGAGGTCAAAGACAATGGATCATAAGGTGCCAGGAGATTGGAATGGTAGGAAAGGGTCAAGTAATGGAGGGTATTAAAAGTTAAACAGGATTTTATATATGAACCTAGACATAATAAAGAGCCATTGGATCTGCTTGAATTGGGCATCAGGGGCATTGGAAAGGGTAATATTTCTACTTTAGAAAGCTCAATTTGGCAGCTGAATGGAGGATGTACTAGAGTGGGGAGAGACCTTAAAGAAGGAGATCAACCACAAAACTATTGTGATAGTGCAAGGGTATGATGATCAGGACAATGCAATATCATGGCAGAGCAGAGAACACATCTGTGAGAGATATCGCTAAGGTAGAAAAGCCTAGACTTGCGAACTAAATGGATATGGGGCTAGGAGTTTAAGGGAGTGAGGAGTTGAGGATAATACCTAGTTTTTGAGGAATTGGAAGCCAGCTGATATTAAGTGACTTGATCAAGGTCATGCTGGCAGTATCAGAAGCAAGATTTGAACCTGTGTCTTCTAACTCCAAATCCAGCACTCTTTCTCCTATAATACAGAATAGTAAAAAAGCAGTTAGTGGGTATCCTTTCCCTTTTTATTCTTCACTACCCACTGTCAGTTGCCTCTTCCCATCTAGACAAACTCTGCTAGGACTGAATCCTATTGCATGAGCCCCAGAAAATTTCAGCAGCAAGGACCAGGATCTCCCCAAATAATCAAATTGCTATTAACTAAACACCTACTATGTACAAGGCATCGGAGATACAAAGATAAATAAATCCGTAGTTTTCAAGGAATGAAAGAAAAATTTAAAATCCGCTTGGTCATATTGACAGAAAATAAAAGGTATATTCTCTGTATAACTTGTGCTTTGTGAGTTTGAGGAATCACGTATTTGAGGTGGAGAGTGAAGCCCTGAATTCATTGCTGGAAATTACAAGGTTCAACTTTATCACAAGACCCTTTTGGTGGACCAAATATTCATCATCTTTCCTTGAACAAAATGACCTACATGGAAGAAAACAAAAAACAAAACAAAAAAAGAGAAGAGAATGGAAGAATGTCTGTCAGAAATGGAAATATGCCCAACACATTTCTTCTCATTACTTCATTTTATAATGGCTCACAGGGGAGATTAAGATCCCTGGTCATACCCTTTTTCTCTTCTATGTGAATTTACATTTAAAAGTAATTGTGATCAAGCATAATTGGCTGATTAAGTGGACTGAACTCCTTGGGCCCTTCCCAGACCTTAAATACATGTCACATGTTAGCCTTTCAGGTATAATTTATGCAAGTCAGAGGGATAATTTGTCCCTCCTATAAATTATCACAGTGAAAAATTCTATCACTAGCTAAAGTAGCTCCAGGACCCATGTCCTGGTTGCCTCTGACATTAGGAGTCAATGGCATTTCAGATGCCATGGACTATTTTATAAGGAAGGCATCTGGTATAGTGGAAAGAACATTGGAGGCTCAGATTCTCTATCCTTCTCTGTCATTAATTCACTGAAAACCCATGAGCAAGTCCTTGCTCTTCTCTGAGTTTGGGTGTTTTGTTTTCACATGTAAAAGCAAGGTGCTGAACTAGGCCACTATCTCAGCTATGACAATCTATTATTAAACATAACACTGCACACGTAAGACCAATTGTATATGTGGGTGGAATTAAGCTAGTTTCTAGGTGGTATGATTTCAAGAGTTTTAAAAGGGTGCTAGAGATACCACCTCCTGTCTTCTGCCCCAGCTAATCAGAGACCAACAGAAAAAGGTAAACCTCTATCTTCCTAGAAATCTTTCTGCCAATGATCCCTTCTCCTCTCTACCCTTCTCATGCTTCCGCTGTCAGTGATTTGGTTTCAGAAGCTGCTGAAACCAAGTTGTTGGGGATATGTTGATGTAGTCTACTGGACCCAGACTCAAGAAAATCTCTGTGAAACACATACTAGCTGTGAGACCATGGCTGAGTCTTATGTCTCTTTACCTCATTTTTCTTCTGTGGCAAATGAAAGGATTACACTCAATGGGCACTCTACTACCTACCCTTCACTTATGTATATCCTCTACCCCCATTCCTATAGAAGGGAAATCAGAACCAGGGTCCCCTATAAGCTATAGATAACTTTGCCTTTCTAAGTGGTAATGGGATTTAACCTTCCACTCCTTTCCATCTCCATACATATACACCAATCATACAATTTCCATAAGAAAAACATCACCAACTTCAATTCTTTCAATTAGAGCCAATTAAATTCATATACCCAGTTACTCTGTCCTCTAGACTCCAGAGCACTGTTGTCTTATCTTCCAATGAAAATTGAGGAATCTTGGAACTTGGCATCAGTTCTGCCACTTTTCTATATAGACCATTGGGTCATTTCTTCCAACCTATAACAGAATACTTATGTATATTTCCCCCCAATTAGTGTGAGCTTCTTGGGAGCAGGGGCTATGCTTGGCACTGTGAGAAAATAATAGGGTTTGGGGAATTCCCAAAGCCCTCCCCCCCTTCCCTCCCCCCACAGGGGATTGATTGGATTGAGATTGATTGGATTAACTGACTTCTCTGATTAACTCACTTAAAGTTAATTGAATTAAAACCACATCTGCCTGGCCCTCAAGATGGTGTGTTCTTAGAGGATGTGAACTCTGACCTCAGCACAGGACCACCCTCAAGTCCAGTGAACCAATAGATTTGCATGATGCTAGCCGATTAGCTAGAAGCAGTATGTAAGGACCAACTCTCCTCCAGACCCAGAAAAAGCTTCTACATTCAGTTACTTCCAGTTAGACTCTCTCAGAGGGGTTCTTGGTGGCAGCGGACTTAGAGGAAGAAGCAAGCCAGGCTGAGCTCTATTCTCTCCTCGAGCCTAGAAGGCCAGGCTGAGCTCTATTCTTTCCTCGAGTTAGGATTCCTTAACTTTCTGAGCCAGGTATGCCTTCTTTACAAATTTTTAATATATTTTAATAAATGCTTAATGCCCCCAAACTGGTGCTAAAGCTTCTAATTTAAATTTATAAGTAACAACTATATTAGAAACCCCAGCTAATTTTCCCTACACTTGGGACAGGAATAAGGTGACCACTTATGGTTTTACTCTCCACAGCACATTTTAAGCATTTTAAGAAGCCTTTTTCTCCCTCCCTCACTTCCTTTCTTTGTTCCTCTCTCCCTCCTTCCCTCTGTTCCTTCTTTCATTCATTTGTTCATTCCTTCCTTCCTTTCTTCTTTTTTGTTCTTCAATCTTCCTTTCCAGACAGAGTTATGATAGGTTAGTTTATATGTCCCTATAGGAATATAGGGAGTACCAATGTATGTAACATTCCGTTTGAAATAGACACATATGCTAAATAGTAGATGCAGGGATTTTTTGCTATTGTTTAAAAAAGATATGCTTGTTCATTCTTTTATTACATTTTTTTTAATTGAAGGAAGTTGTTTTTATGGTGTTTTTCTCTATCTCTGGCTTAAATTTTTCATCTCTCTCTCTCTCTCTTTCCCTCCCTCCCTCTCTGCTTCTCTGTCTCTCTCCCTCTCTTTTTTTTGTATCTCTTTCTTCCTCCATTTCTCACACTCTCTTATACATAACTCTTAAATATTTTTGAAGGTCAAGGGTTTCAGAACCTCTTTTGCTTTTTTCTTACTTAACCAAGATCTCCATCACACCTCATTATGAATGGCCAAATTGGACTAATGGAAAGCAATCTTTTTTTTTTTTTAACCCTATCTAGAGGCATAATCATGTCAAGTTGTAGACTGTATTTTGGTCCAGTGTTCAATCGTTGTAAATATAGTTTTCCCTCTAGTGAATCTTAATCCCTAGTGTTTTATAGGCAGATGACTTCTATACCTCAGTATGATAAGAGTGATTACTATCCAATATTTTAAAAGTTACATTGTTGAGGCAGTGTTGCTTAATGGATAGAGCTGTGGACTCAGTTTCAGGGAGACCTGTTCTCTTCTCTTGTCTCAAACACTTACTAGCTAAATAACCTTGGACAAGTCAACCATCTTTTCTATATTTCAATGTACTCATCTGTAAAATAAGGGTGTTGAATTCAATGTCCTCTAAGGTCCTTTCAGTTTGAAATCTGGGTTCTGAAGTTCATGATACAAAACAATTAGCTATTTGATCCAAACTTCATTGTGACACAATGATTGGAATAATTTAATTTGAACTGAAATTATTTGTTATCAATATATATTCTTATTTTGTGTGGTCAATAAATTTGCACTTATGTCCAAGGAAAGGAAGACATAAGAAGAAAGCAAATTGATTTCCCAAATCTGCTAAGACATTCTGTTCCCACACTCAGATTGTTAAGTTCAAGAAACATGAAATATCTATAAAAGAAGCATATGTCCCTAATAAACAATATTTACAATTTACATTGTGGATAGGGTCTTAGACTGGGAATCAAGATGTCTTACTGCCTTAGATCCTTACTCTGTATCCACTGACAAATCAACAAACCTCTCTGACACTCAATTTCCTCATCTGTAAAGTGGGGGTAACACCATTTCTAATACCAACCCACCAGGATTGTTGTAACTCAAATGATATCTTATATGAAAAGTATATTCCAAACCATAAAACATTACATAAATATTACCTATTATAATGAAATAAGTCTCAAAACAAGGTATATCCCACTCTCATTATCATGCATAAATATCTTATCAAGAGTTATCTATTTAGGGGGCAGCTAGGTGGTACAATGGATAGAGCACTGGCCCTGGAGTCAGGAGGTCCTGAGTTCAAATCCAGCCTTAGATACTTAAAACTTACTAGCTGTGTGACCCTGGGCAAGTCACTTAAACCCAATTGCCTCACCAAAACCAAAAACCAAAAAAAGGAGTTATCTATTTAGTTCCTTTCCAAGGTGAGCACTAGTTGAGTAAGAGCAATGTGACAGATACTTATTGATAAAGGACACAGGGTAGCGAGTGATCTGCAAAAAGAGAGCTTGCTGGTGTAGCAGGAAAGATCTCTTTAAATCTAGAGAAAAGTTAGGAGTTCCTACATATTAAGAAAAGTGGGCACCAAGGTGGAAGTGAGATAGAAAGTTATTATGGTGCTGTGAAAAGAAAGCTCAAGATGGAGGTCAGAGGAGCTGGGTTAAAATTCTGACTCCTTCATTTACTTTGCTAGCTGTGTGACAGTGGGGAAGATCAATATGTCTCACTGTGTCTTACTTTCCTCAGCTATAAAATGAAGGGGAATTGGACCAGATGTCCTCTAAGGTCTCTTCTCTTAAAGTATGTTAGGAAATAGAACCCAGATTTACAGACGTTATATCTGGGAATTACAATAGGCTCATCTAGACCAAGTCTCTCTTTTTACAGACAAAGAACTTAAAGCCCATGGAGAAAAAGTAATTTGCCCAGAATGCAGAATTAGGAAGTAGCAGAGCTGGAGTTTAAACAACTAGGCCCACTATCTCCAAATTCACTCCTTTCTCTGTAACACCATGGTGACCCCTGCTTCCCAAATGTCTTGGAGACAGCCTGCTTTGTTAGGCATACATTGGTGTTCATCATACCACACACTACTGTCTGTAATGGCCAAACAGAAAAGTACTGATCTGCCCTGGGAATAATTGAGTTTCAAGGCTCCCCTGCAGAGATGATTAACACATTTTACTTCTTAATCTCACATAGATGAATCAGAAAGCCATGGTCTATGGTTATCCGTAGAGTGGAACAGCCAGTTACTTGTGGTTTATGACTTTGTTCTGTAAAATAAGCAGAGGTTAACCAATAGGGAAACAAAGAGTGAACCTAAAGGCACATGGGTAATGATGAGTAATTTTCCTTTTTCTTTTCATAGGAGATTCAATGTCACACCATTTCAAGAAACATTTAAGTGTCTACTCTATGTCAGGCACTCTACAAAATTCTGAGCATACAAAGAACAACAAAAATAGCCCCTGCCCTCACGATTGCATAATCTAATGGAGGAAATGAAGTGTAAAACTATGCACAAACAAAATATATACAGGATAAATTGGAGGTAATTTTAGACACTCAAGTTTGTTTATGTAGGGCTTCTCATAGACCAATGGATTTTAGCTAAACCATAAAGGAAGTCAGGGAAGCCAGGAGTTAGGGGAGTATTCCAGATATGGGGGTCAACGAGTGGAAATGGACAGTCAGAGATGACCTCAACATTATTAAAAGGCTAACTTTTTTAGTATAAGCAATGTCATCACAGATTCAGAGTTGGAAGTGACCTCTGAAGTGATCCTGTCCAAACCTATCACTTTACAAATGAGGAAACTGAGGCACAGGAAAGTTAAAGGATTTACCTAAAATTTACACAGTTGGTATGTAACATAACAAGGGTTTGAACCTAGGTCTATGACTTCAAATTGAGGGTTCCTTCCTTTATACCAAATCCACTTTTATTGTATGTCCACCTTCTCAAAAATCAAAGAGACAATATACTTTCAATCCATTAATTTTTTGGGGGGGGGGGCAATGAGGGTTAAGTGACTTGCCCAGGGTCACACAGCTAGTGTCAAGTGTCAGAGGCTGGATTTGAACTCAGGTTCTCCTGAATCCAGGGTCAGTGCTTTATGCCACCTAGCTGCCCCTCAATCCATTAATTAATTTATCAGTCAGAATGCATTAAGTAATAGATCACTTGTCTACCTGTAACAAGATAAAGGTGAAATTAAAGTTTTTGTCTTCTAGGATCTTATGTTCAACAGGGGAGAAAACATGCAAATAAAACTACATAGAAAATAAATGACATAATTTGGTTTTAGAAAACAAATGGTAACAGATATAAAAGAAGTTAGAACAGAAACTCAAAGAGCAAAAGGTTTTTTTTTTTCTATTTTTTCTTTGCTTTTTTCAGCAAGTAACACAGTTATGAGTCCATGGTAAGGACTTAGTAAATATTTTTTAAATTTAATTTACCAAGAGACAGGTATATTTAAGTTTAACGGAATGGGCATATGCCTTAAAAGCATATAAACAGTAGTTATTATGAGTAAATTCTATGATTTATGAAGCTAAAAGTGACCCTTCATTCACCTCTTGTGATACAATGAAAAAAATGTCATATATGCACGTATGTATCACCTCATAGATCTTACCACCTCTATAGGGAAGCAGAATCTTCACAAATGAACAAATTTATGCCATAAACAATAAATATAATGCAATTTCAGTAAGGAAGAAAATTAAGAAATGGAAGTGGGGCTTATCAGGAAGGACCTTATATCACTTCAAATGAAATTTGAAGGTAATTTTGAATTCTCAGAGGCAGAGAGGATGAGAAACACTATTCCAAAAATGGGGAACACCCATTCAAAATTAAGGAGGTGGAAGATGGAAGGCTGTGAGCAGACAAAACCAAGTGGGCCCATTTGGTCTGAATGTGGAATGATATCAAATAAATCTGGAAAGACCAATTGTAAGCAGTATGAAGGGTCACATTGTTAAAATCCAAACAAAGCAGTTTGTATTTTATTCTACAGGAAATAGGGAGCCATCGAAGCTTTTTGAAGAATTTCAGTTCTACATTTTACTTAAATTGATTTAGTGGTCTTAAAGAAAGTGGATTGGAGAAGTCCCTCTGATGAAAGACTGAATGTTGAATTAGGGGCCCCTGTGACTGTGAATGGAGAGGAAAGGAATGACCTCACAGATGGAGAGGTAGAATTGAGGAAAACTTTGCAACTGTTTGCACCTGGGTGTGTGTGAAGGAGATTGAGAGTGACTAAAGGATTATAAACTTGGAAGACTGGCAGGAAGGCAATACCCTTGAAAATTAGGTTAAGTGATAATATGGATTGAGAGTGAAGTTTAAGGCATTGGAAGTAGGAGGAAGTAGCACATGGGGATGTGGTGGAGCCAGCACTTAAAAACTGGAGAGAGCCGATTCTTAAATTTTCATGTGAATATTTACAGCTTGCTACAAATCAAGTCTTGATTTACTGTTTTGTTGATTATCTAGATTTATGGAAGTAATAGAAAAACATTAATAATGCAGATTAAACTTAAAAAGTGTGCCCTATGCACATTTTTTTCTTTTTTGAGAACTGGTTGTTAATCATTTACCAGAATACTTATGAGTTCTATATGATAAATTATGACTAGAAAAGAGTATGTGGCAGGTAAAGGCACAGTAAGCCAATAAGCTAGAAATAGGTATTAGAAGTTCATAGGAAAGGGGTACTGTTTCCACATTTTACCCTTTGAGGAAGCTGAGTGGACCTCTAAGAGTGGTTATGTCCCCCAGGGACTGGGTTCTGCTGTCAGTAAAGGAGAGATGGTGAAGAGATCTGGCCCATCCCTCCACAGTAATGTAAAAACTTTAATGGCAATCAGGGAAATAGATTGCAGATAGAGCAGGAAGGAACCTTAGAGGTCATCATTCCCAATCGCCTCATTTTACAGAAAAGGAAACTGAAATTCTGAAAAACTGTGTTGAATATAAAGTCAAAACAAATCATATATTATCAAGCTGGCATTTGCATGTAAGTTCCCTGATTCCAAATTCAGCCATCACGCTTTCCAATTAGGGTGGGCAACCTCTGTTAATGGTGGCAGAATGTCCAGCTATTTCCCAAATGAGTGAAGGTTGGAAACTAGAATGAAGTACTCCTAATCACATAGACAAAAGAAGCATTTTTTTTTCAAAACTCTTCTCAAACCTTAATCATAACTTCAATCTGAATGAGCTATTTATATTCTGTAAAATTGAATTTTCAAAAGTATGGAACGAGCATGCCACAAAGGGCTCTAAAATATGGTTGTAAGCCAAAAAGAAAAAAAAGACATTACTTGATTTCAGGTACAGGAAATATACAGAAGCATATGTTTTACTGTCACTGCTGACAAAGAAACATATCACAGAAACAAATGGGTTTATTTGTTGTGAATCCTACTTGGTCCAGCTGTGAGATGCTGAATGACAGAATTTATTGTTATTCACAAAATAGGAGAAAGGTCAGTAGGGTGTAGAAGTTGAGGGAGTTCATATTCTAAGATGTGAACCACAAAAAAACTGAAAAGGAGGGTTGTGAAGACCAACAATCATTCATTGCTTCCTCATCATGGATTTTCTTATGAATCTGAATTAAAAAAATTAAAAGTATATTGACATTTCATTCCTTCCCCCACCTGAGGCACCAGCTGAACTCTTGAAAAGTCCCCTCCAAACAACTCTAAAATATTACCTTAAATCAAATTCTGGGGTGGCAGAACTAACAGAAGGTTGGGTGAAGTAATTTTCCAGGACAAGACAATTTATAAGGTCAAAAGGAAAGGTCTTTCTCAACTGTGTGGTGGTGGACCCCAGGACCACATTGTAGGCAACAAAGGAAACTTGGGTGCAGCTGCATTGGCTATAGCAACAGCATCCTGGAGCTTTCAGTCCATAGATGGTGGAGGAGTCAGACAATTGTTTGAAAGGATATTGCAAGGGACCTATTGCTGGTGTTTAGTTCAGGATTCTGTTGGATTTCCCATACACAGGTCTTATTCCAGTCCCAGGGCGAAAAGCAGTAACAGCATCTGTGGTACAGGGGAGCAGGAGTTTCAGGGTAGAGAGAAGTGTTTATGTTTGCTCACAGAGGAATAAGGACCATAGTCTCAACCTGAAGAGACAGATGAGAACTAGTAATTGAAGTAAGACCTTCTCACAGTGTTAAGGGCTAAAATTCTAGCTAGTCTGTCTAAAATATTTAATGAGTGGTCGCCAATAAATTATAAGCTTTAGCAAGAGTTAGACTTTTAAGCATTTATTAAGGAGAATAAGAATTTGGTAAAGAGAGAGAGAAAGGTCTAGATTCCTATCTATTAAAGGGAGAGCGCATTTCTAGCTCCCTTCTCCGCCAGAGTCCAGAGGAAAGAGAGCGAGACTGAGCGCCAGTCTCTTCCTTCCTCCTCCCACTAGCCCGCGTCACTTCCTGACTCCTGGTCTTGCCCTCAAAGACCTTCCCTTCATGGGCAGAACTCCTCTACAGTAAGTATCCAGCAGGTGGCGTTATTCCAATCGTTACAGTCCCCCCTGTTGTTCCTCAAGAAACAAAATGTTTCCTTGACGGAACAGTAAAAACAATATGATAACTATTGCTAACTAATAATATGTGAACAACAATATAGAAAAGGAAGAGAGGAAAGTTTTGTCCAGAGGGGCAATTTTTTTTTTTTGTCCTCATGAACCGACGCTTTGACATTAGTCTTGCAAAGGGAGGGCCTCTGCAGAGAATACATGTTACAGATGGTGTATATTATAACAGAAAGAGAAAAAAAAACAACAAAAACAACAAATCAAAACTGTTCATTTAAAGTCTCTGAAAGTCTTTTCTCAGATGTCCTCTAGGTGTAGTCGTGGAATGGAAGTCTTTTCAGGGGTTGATGTGTGGATGCTGGTAATCAGCCAGGAAAATTTCCTACAAAATTGAGCTTAACACAACTTTAAAATAGCTTTGTCAATAATCAAATCAAACAATGAAAGTTCTCAAAAACATGTCTAAGGGAATTCAGAATCTTAGTTGTTACACATGAAACATATAATAAAACAAAAATTGAACCATTCTTTAAAATTATAATATTACTATAGTCCCCCCCTTATGGAGGGTAATTGAGAAGACAATTGCTATGATATTAATTATTAAAAATAATTTTTATCTTTGTTTCATCACTTTTTGCATCATCTGCCTAATTATCCTCATGCCACTATGAGAAATTAAAAAATCTAATATAATTGGTAACAGGTGTCAAGGCCAAATTCAACACTGTATTTATCATGACACCTGAGATAATTATGGGGGTTACCATAAAAGAACAGAGAAATGATGGGATATGAGCATTCCCACACTTGAGCAATATGTACTGCCCATACAGTATGCCAGGTCTAAAATAGGTGGATGGAATATATGTCCATGCCACCGAACATATTGGAGGAAACTGAGTCAGACTTAATCAGATGCATGGGATTGAGATGTCCATGGCATCAGGCATATAGGAGGGAGCATAGAAGCCAGGTGTAGGAGCGAGATGGGTGGGATGAATACTTCCAGCCATCTGTACAATATTGTGGGGAAAAATAAAATAAAATATTAAACCAAGAGAATCCAACCTCAACATTTGTCAAAAGCCGTTCCCTCGGCCATACCTTGACTTCATGCATGTCTCCCCTCATGTGACAGTTCAGTGTCTGCTCTTGCATGTATTCCTCTTGTGATTGGATGGCATCTTGGCCAACTGGCATCTGATAACTCAGAATAAAGGCAATTAATGTCTTAAATGATAAGTTCCCATAATCCAAGTCTCATATGGATTTAAAATTGAGGATAAAAAATGATTGCAAAAAATGTGAATACATCTTGACTCAAAATATAATATATAATTATGCAACAATTTCAAATAATACCCTTTTTTTTACTTAGTATACAATTACTTTTGTGAAAAATCAGAACATACTTAAATACAAGTTAAAGCACAACAGAATCTCAAAGAACTTTTTTTTTTTGAAAAAAGAAAACTTTTACAAATGTTCCCCTCTTTTTTTTTTTTTTTGGGAATATGCTTATCAAAAATAATACTTCTAGAATCAATTTACACTTGCCATGGCAACCAATTTGCCAGGGAAATGCTTTAAAGAGTTTGATCAAATAATCAGTTGAGGAAAAAAAAAATAACAAAACAAACAACTCAGAATATGGGAGCACAATACTCCTAGAATTAACATTGTATTATGAAATCAAAACCATGTTTCAAAATTAGATAGATGAATGAATAGAAGAAAATACACGTGGAATAATAAAAGACAATGAAATTCAAACTAGGGAAATCTAAATGAATATGAATTTAATATTAATAAGAGTACTATAAAATATAAACTTGATCACATGACTATAAAAAGCTTTTACAAATATTCTCCTTGTTTTAAAAACTAAGTATAAGACACAATCTCAAAAGCATGAAAATCTCTATGAAAATAAACCCATACCATTAATTTCAAAATGTATATGTAATAGCATAGAAATCCTATGTAACCTCTGAACTGATATTAATACTCTGAGTGAATTCAGAACACCTTTGATTCCGATATCTAAAATCCCCAATACTCATATCAATACCTTGCTGCTTACTTCTACATTTCTGTAAAATATATACCCTTCCATGGCAAAAGAGGCAGAGTCTTGAACTATGTTGATTGTCATTCTTATTCAGCTTAAGTTTTTCTTCTTTAACCCCTCTATATTGTCTGTCAGTCTTTTCACCATACAAATGCTTTATAAGATTACTAATTAAAGACAAAAGCAGGTTAGCAAAATTATCAACAAAACGAGCATATCTGGAATTTAAAGGGTTTTCTAAGGTTGTCTCAGAAGCACAGCCAGGCTGGGGAAGGGCTGAGCCTGAATCTGCAAATGTAGTTAGAGAAAGTTGAGCATGCGCATCAGATCTCTGGACTTCCCAGGCAGGGGAAGCAATGGGCTTGGCCATGGGAGGAGTAGAGGGTGGGGTCTGGAGAGGAGGGGAGGGACCAGAGCAATTTGAATCAGACTTGATTTTGAACTCAGGCCTGGATTCCTCTTCCCCCACTTTGCCTCCAGGTGCTAGGGGATTAAAAGCTTCTAGAGGGTGGGTCATTGCCTCCAGGCATGCAAAATTAGAGCAACAATTAGTGTTAGAACTGGGAAAGGCTGCAGGAATCTCTTCAGATTTCTCTGAAAAAGCATGGTTGGGAGAGGGAGAGATATTTCCTTGTGTGAGTAAGTTGCTGGCTCTTTTAACAAAAATAAAAAGAAAAATAGAAAATCCACAAAAACAAAGCATTAACATGATCTTATCTCCCATTTGTCTGGTTAAACAGACCAAAATCAAAAATAGGATAATTAGGGAGTTTAAAAGGTCCATTCGAAAAAATTCAAAGGAAAAACACAGCCAGTACACCAGTACTTAGCAGTTAAAGGGAGAGGGAGGGGAAATTTCTTACCCAACCAGCAGATCAGAAGAAGACTGAGGGTTAGCTTTCCTCTTCGTGGTCAGCCATCTGTTAAGGGCTAAAATTCTAGCTAGTCTGTCTAAAATATTTAATGAGTGGTCGCCAATAAATTATAAGCTTTAGCAAGAGTTAGACTTTTAAGCATTTATTAAGGAGAATAAGAATTTGGTAAAGAGAGAGAGAAAGGTCTAGATTCCTATCTATTAAAGGGAGAGCGCATTTCTAGCTCCCTTCTCCGCCAGAGTCCAGAGGAAAGAGAGCGAGACTGAGCGCCAGTCTCTTCCTTCCTCCTCCCACTAGCCCGCGTCACTTCCTGACTCCTGGTCTTGCCCTCAAAGACCTTCCCTTCATGGGCAGAACTCCTCTACAGTAAGTATCCAGCAGGTGGCGTTATTCCAATCGTTACAACAGTCTGAGGCCCAGGAGAACCAGCTCTTGTGACTATAAGGGAAAAAGTGCATTCCTTGGTGAAAACCAGAGCATAGGCCACAAGAGCAGTGACCATGTCTCTCTTTAGATCATATTACCTTGTGTAACGATTGGAATGACGCCACCTGCTGGAGACTTACTGTAGAAGAGTTCCGCCCATGAAGAGAAGGTCTTTGAGGGCAAGACCAGGAGTCTTTTCTTTGGCATCAGGAAGTGACGCGGGCTAGTGGGAGGAGGAAGGAAGAGACTGGCACTCGCTCTGACTCTCTTTCCTCTGGACTCTGGTGGAGAGCAGAGCTAGAAATGTGCTCTCCCTTTAATAGATAGGAATCTAGGCCTTTCTCTCTCTTTACCAAATTCTTATTCTCCTTAATAAATGCTTAAAAGTCTAACTCTTGCTAAAGCTTCTAATTTATTGGCAACCACTCATTAGATATTTTAGACAGTTTAGCTAGAATTTTAGCCCTTAATACTTGGAATGGCCAAAAACCTGAAGACCTCCAGATATAGCTCTAAAAACAGTAACAAGAAAGGCCTAAAGCTTAGGATAATGCTCATTACACCTCAGGAGCAAAGCCCAACTTCAGTATAAGGTTAAAAGTCAGGAAATGAGCTGAAAAATGAGTAAATAGCATAAAAAGAAACTTAGCATGACAAGTTACTATGGTGACAGGGAAGATCAAGATCCAAACCCAGAACAGGCCACTGATATCAAAGCAGCTATGAGTAAATCCTCAAAGAAAAATGTAAATTGGACACAAACTGAACAAGAACTTGAAGAACACCTCAAAAAGGACTTTAAAAATAAAATAAGAGAGGTAGAAGAGAAATTAAGAAAGAAATTAGAGTAATTCAAGAAAAAAATATGAAGAGAGTCAATACCTTGGCAAAAGAGGCACATGAATCTCCAGGTTTGAGGAATGCCTTAAAAAGCATAATTGGTCAAATGAAAAAATGGTACAGAAGCTGACTGTTCAAAATAATTCCTTACAAATTAGAATTTGGCAAGTGGAAGTAAATGAAGTCATAAGACACCAAGAAACAATAAAACAAAATCAAAATAATTTTTAAAATACAAGAAAATGTGAAACAACTGAACTTGAAAATACATTGAGAAGAAATACTTTAAGAATTATTTGACTACCAGAAATTGGGGGGCAGCTAGGTGGTGCAGGGCATAGAGCACCAGCCCTGGAGTCAGGAGGACCTGAGTTCAAATCCGGCCTCAAACACTTAACACTTACTAGCTATGTGACCCTGGGCAAGTCACTTAACCCCCAATTGCCTCACTAAAATTAAAAAAAAAAAGAATTATTTGACTACCAGAAATTGATAATCAAAAGAAGATCCCAGACACTATAATTAAAAAGAAGAAATTTCAAGGAAAATGTGAAATTTAGAAAACTTAGAAGCAGATGATAATATAGAAATTGGAAAAAAAATCCATAGAACACCTTCTGAAAGAGATCCCAAAAAGAAAACTCCCAGGAATTTTGAAGCCAAATTCCAGAGATCACAGATCAAGGAGAAAATATTGCAATGAACCAAAAAGAAAAAAATAAAATATCACGGAGTCATACCCAGAACCACACAAAACTTAGCAGCCTTTACATTAAAGTACCATAGGGTTTGGCAAAGGAGCTACAACCAAAGAATTACCTATTCAGCAAAACAGTATAATCCTTCATTGATAGGAATGGATATTTAATGAAATAGAGCAATCCTGACAAAAAGAACAGAGATGAAATTTACTTTCGAATACAAGACTCAAGAGAAGCATAAAAACATAGACAGGAAAGAAAAATCATAAAGGTATCAATTGTGTTCCTATATGGGAAGATGATACATCTATAACTCCTAAGAATTTTGTCATTATTAGGGGAGTTATAAGAAGTCCACAAAAATAAAAGTCACAGGAATGAGATGACAATGATAGAAAGATTTCAAAAATATAAATTAAGGAATGAGAAAGAGTTGAACTGGGAGAAGGGGGAAGAGCAAAAATCCTGAAACTTCTCTCACATAAAAGAGACACAAAAGAAAGAAATTTTACAATGGAGGGGTAGATGGGGGGACGGCAATGACTGAACCTTACTCTCATCAGAATTGGCTGAAAGGGGGAATAACATACACACTCAGTTCAGTATAAAATCCATCTTACACTACAGGAAAGTAGAAGGAAAAGGTGATAAGAAACAGGGAGAGGGGCTGATTGATAGAGCAGAGAAGATATTAAAGGAAGTAGTAGTTAAATGAAAGACATATTTTGAGGAAAGAATAAAAGAGAGAGAAGGATACATGGAAAATAAAGCAGAAGGAAATTAACATTTAATAATCATAACTATAAGTATGAATGGGATTAACTCATCAATAAAATGGAAGCAAATAGCGAAATGCGCACAGAGAGATACAGAGAATAAAAAATAAAAGGTAGAATCTATTACATTTCAGCTGAGGTTAAAAATAAAAAGCAGGTATAGCAGTCATGTTCGCAGATCAAAAACAAAACAAAAATAGATCTAATTAAAAGACATAGGCAGGAGGATACAGCTAGGTGGCATGGTCGATAAAGCACCAGCCCTTGATTCAGGTGACCTGAGTTCAAATCCGGCCTCAGACACTTGATACTTACTAGCTGTATGATCCTGAGCAAGTCACTTAACCCTCATTGCCCCCCCCCAAAAAAAAAGACATAGGCAGGGAAATTATATTTACTGAAAGGTACTATAGACAATGAAATAATATAAATATTGAACATACATGCAGCAAATGGCATATCATTCAAATTCTTAAAGGAAACGTTAAATGAGTTAGAGTAAGAAATAGGCAATAAAATTATGTTAGTGGGTGACCTTGCCTTTCCTTTCTCACAACTAGCTAAATCTAACCATAAAATAAACAAAAAAGAAAGGTAATGAGGTGAACAGAATTGCTTTAAAGGTACATAGGAAAAAGCTCTGGAGAAAAATGAATGGATATAGAAAGGAATATGTCCATTCCCAAGCTATATATTGCACATTTACAAAAATTGATTATACATTAGAATACAAAAATCTCACAACAAAATGCAAAAAAACCACAAAGAAATATTAAATGCATTCTTATCTGACCATAAATCATAAAATTATATTCAATAAAACTAAGTATTTTAATCTTAAAGAATAAGTGGTTCAAAGAAGAAATCATAACAACAATAATTTCACTAAAGGGAATGAAAACAATGAGAAAAGATACCAAAATTTATAATATGCAGCCAAAGAGGTACTTAAGGGAAAATTTATTATCTTTACATGCTTACCTCAATAAAATAGAGAAAGAATAGATCAAATAATTGGACATATAACTTTAAAAATGGACATGCAACTAGGAAAAAGAACAAATTAAAAATATCTAATTAAACACAAAACTGGAAATCCTGAAAATCAAAGGACAGATTAATAAAATTGAATGTAAGGAAACCAGTGACATAAAAAATAAAACTAGGAGCTGGTTTTATTGGGAATAAATCAATAAAATAAATAAACTATTGGCTAATTTGATTGAAAGAAGAAATAAGAAAACCAAACTATCAATTTCAAAAATGCAAAAGTTAAATTCACCACAAATGAAGAGGAACTTGAAGCTACCAACAGTGATTTTGCCTAAATGTATGCTAATCAATCTGACAATATAAGTGAAATGGGCAAATATTTGCAAAAATCTAAGTTGTCAAGAATATCATGAAAAGAAATAGAATGCATAAATAGTTCCCTCTTAGAAAAAGAAATTCAACAAGTCATGAATGAGCTCCCAGAGGAAACACACACACACACACACACACACACACACACACACACACACACACAATGTGCAGGCTATAGTAGTGAATTCTAATACTTTTAAATAATTTAGAAAAGAAAGCAAAGAAAGAGTCCTACATGGGGGCATCTAGGTGATGTAGTAGATAAAGTACCAGCCCTGGATTGAGGAATACCTGAGTTCAAATTCAGCTTCAGACACTTGACACTTACTAGCTGTGTGACCCTGGGCAAGTCATTTAACCCTCATTGCCCCGCAAAAAAAAAAAAAAATGAAAGAGTCCTACCAAATTCATTTTACAACACAGATATAGTGCTGAGTACAAACTAAAAAGAGCAAAAATAGAGAAATAAAACTATATAACAATTTCCCTAATAAATATTTATGAAAAAATTTTAAATAAAATACAAGCAAGGGGATTATTGTAATAAACCACAAAGGTCATGAACTATGATCAGGAAGACTTATACCAGGTTACAGGATTTGTGAAATATTAGGAAAATTGTCAGCATAATTGACCATACCAACAGCAAAAAGAAACAAAAAAAATATGGTCATCTCAATATATTCAGAAAATTCTTTTGACAAAACAAAACACTCATTCCTATTAAAAACTCTATAAAGTATAAGAATAAATGGAGCTTTACTTACAATACTAAGTAAAAGCCCACTAAATTCATCATCAAGCATTATCTGTAATGGGCATAAGGTCAAAGCTTTACCAATAAGATCAAGGATAAATCTAGTGTGCTCAATAACACCATTGTTATTCAATATTTTACTAGAAATGTCAGCTATAATTATAAGAGAAGAAAAAGAAACTGAAGGAATTAGACTAGAACACCAATTAAAAAATGATCATTGTTTTCAGATGATATGATTGTATACTTAGAGAATCAACAACAAAACCAGCCGCACAATTGCCTGAGTCACAATGAGTCACAAATGACTCATTTCTAAAATATAGAGGGCAATGAGTCAAATGTTTAAGAGTATGTCATTCCCTAATTAATAATCAAAGGATATGAACAAGCAGTTTTCATATGAAGAAATCGAATCTATCTATTGTCATATGAAAAAAAAATGTGGCAGTCACTATTGATTAGGGAAATGCAAATTTCAAGCAAATATTTAAAGGAAGATTTTTAATATTACCAATCCCTGGGTGCCCGCCCTCAGTTCTGTTAATCAAGAAATAGCTCATCAGTCACTCATGAGTAAAATCAGCTTGAACATCAAAGTTTTTCCATGTTAGACACTGGAAAATGCTGTATGAATGATCTGCAATGGATATAGCAGATTTCATCTTCTCTCCTAAGCTCAAAATAATTTAGAGAAGAGATGCATCATTTGGGGTATGTGAAAAGGACAGTTTGGAGATTTTTTGAATGGTTATTTAAAATATTTGATAACTACATTTGAATATAATTTATTTCTTTAGTAACCCTCTGTATTTTATTTTATACCTTTTAAAACATTATTTGAAGATGGAGTCCATAAATTTCTTTAGACTGCCAGG
This sequence comes from Dromiciops gliroides, assembly GCF_019393635.1. Classification (NCBI taxonomy): domain Eukaryota; kingdom Metazoa; phylum Chordata; class Mammalia; order Microbiotheria; family Microbiotheriidae; genus Dromiciops; species Dromiciops gliroides. The sequence goes on from NC_057861.1 coordinate 714,557,156, forward strand.
GGGACTATGACATACAAATGAGGTGAGGAATCCTTTTGCTAGTGTTTGTTTACTTTACACCTGGGATGTCATGAGTGTGTATGGATTGATAATATGCCTATATGTGTGAGAATTTATTATATATCCATACCCCCCCTCCAAATCTTAATGCAGTTGTTTTTTTCTTATTAAAAGCTTAAAACTACAATGCCTCCAGATATATATACACATACACATATTCACACACATACATATTTGTATACACATAAGTTTAGGTAGCTAAGAAAATTGAAGCAATTCTATTTTCTCTGCAATTCTATTTTCTTCTGACTCTGTTTCTATTGCAGTCCCCACTATGTCTGAGACCTTTCTTTTTTTGTTTTTTGTTTGGTTTGGTTTTTTTTTGGTGAGGCAATTGGGATAAAGTGACTTGTCCAGGGTCACACAGCTAGTAAGTGTCAAGTGTCTGAGGTTGGATTTGAACTAAGGTCCTCCTGAATCCAGGGCCGGTGTTCTATCCACTGCACCACCTAGCTACAACTGAGACCTTTCTTTTTCTTGAAACAACAAGTATCTGGAACAGTTCTATTAGGGCAGAATTGCAAGAATTGGCCAACTTAAACAGTTGTTTTTTCCTGTTATAACCCCAATCTCATACCCAAGCCCTAAATATCAATTTTCTGTCCAATCAAGGGGCACTCTATACCCAATTTATCTCCCATTTAATTGAAACCTATATAAGCCTTATCCTTTTGTTCTTTTGTAAAGACTCTGCAGGTACCTGTGAGATTCCCTTGATAGTGAACTAAAAAATCCTTTGTTGGATCCTGAACATTTTGGTTATGGTTCTGATTTATTTCTGGCACTGACAGTTTTACTCACATATAGAGACATTTGAATACCCATATGCATATGTGTGCACAAATGAATGCATAAATGGATACATATACATCGGTGTATGTATGTATCTTTTGATGAATCTGTGTATCTACCTATACACACATATACATGGATATCATGTGTATATTTTTTCTATCTATCCATCTCCCTTACTATTTAAAAGCAAATGAAAATACTCAACCAGGAAATCTTTACCTTCTTTGTGTATTCTGGACCTCTTTGGAAGTCTGGTAAAATATACAGATCCTCTCAATAGATAGATAAGTAGGGAGAGAAAGAGAGAGACATAAAGGTAAATCTAGATATATATATACACACAAACTTACATATATATATGTATATAGATAGATAGATAGATAGATAGATAGATAGATAGATAGATAGATAGATAGATAGATAGATAGCTGTATGATTATGTGTATTTATGTACATATGTATGTAATTTACCATTGAAGAAAATGGTAAATCACTTTAGTTTTTTTTTATATAAATGTTATATTCACCCCTTATATCTATCCATATATTTATCCATGGACACCAGGGCAAGAACTCCAGATGTAACAACTAGAGTCTAAGGTTTTTTTACTGTCTCATCTCTGTCACTTCTAGACATTAATATATACAGTATTCTTATAAAGTCATATATAATTATAAACTATATCTGCATGCCCATGCATAAATATACACACACATACATATGCCATTATATACTTTGCAGTTGAGGTAGACCATATAAAGAGTTAGCACTTACATGAGCTGAGTGTAACTTGAAGGAAGCTAGCAGTTCTAGGAGCTAAAGTTGAGCAGAAAAATAATACCAGATCTGGACAACAGTTTTCAAAACGAAGATGAAAACACACACACATCCAAACTTATGTACTAGAAACTGAGGGAGATATATTAATACACAAGTCATGGTACCCATCCTCAAAGAGTTTTCCACCTAATTGATTTACTTAATCTAGCAAAAGTATTGATAGGACATGTAAATGGTTGTCATTCATCCTAGGTCACTTGATTGGCATAAAATTTTTTATGCCTGCTTCTTATTGATATAAGTAATTCATAATGTACTTATTTAGTCTGTAGGTATATTTTGCATATTCTCCTCAGAGAACAGGGATTTGTCCAACCTAAATCATTGTCTAGTGGGAACAAGTATCATTGAAATAGAAGTCATGAGGCCTAGATTCTCTTTATCAATGTCTGCAGCTTAAAATTTTATCCCTAACCAGTGTTATTACCATGTCATTTACAATAGTTTAATTACTGATTTCCTATCTGGAAAATGAAGGCCAGGGGTTATTTTTTCAAAGGACAAACATTCATTTCATTTTTTCACACCTCCCAAATCATTGGGGAGGGAGAAACAAAACTCCTATAAAATATGCATAATTGAGCAAAATAAATTCCTACATATTGGGGGCTGCTTTAAATAGATTCTTTGCTTCTTTCCCCAGACATAGTAAAAAAGTCTTTTTTCCAAATGATTAGAAAGTTCTTCCCCAAAATTGCTCCATTCATTTCAACTCAAAGGATAACATATCTAGAAAAGTTTATTTCCCCCTTCCTTTGTGTTTTACTGGTATGTACTGTGTACCATACCATGTACTGTGTATTGTAGAAATATGAAAAGAATATTGGTTTGCTTTTTCCTGGATTTTAATAGATATTTGTATTTAAAGGGAACTTTTTTATGTTAAAAGATAAGTTTGGTTTCATTTAGTCAAGTGATATGGATATTAACAGGAAAAAGTGAGAGACAGACCACCTTTATTTCTTTTTTTGGGGGGGGGGTGAGGCAATTGGGGTTAAGAGACTTGCCTAGGGTCACACAGCTAGTAAGTGTTAAGTGTTAGAGACTGGATTTGAACTCAGGTCCTCCTGACTCCAGGGCGAGTGCTCTATCCACTGTGCCACCTGACTGCCCCTGACAGACCACCTTTCTAACTCTAATACATCACTACTTCCATTCTCTCTGGTGTCTCAGTTATTCTTTGGCATTTAGCTAGATGTGGCCAAGGGCAGTTAACTTAGTGTTTTACTCATTACCATTTCAAAGAAGTAACAGAGGATTCCAGAAATCACTATTGCCCTGAATAAAATGGGATTCGAGGTGTATGAAATAAAACATTCATGTAGTAGCCTAAGCAGCCTACTGATTAGGAACAAGTGATTTGGGGCATTAGGGAGAATCTGGTTCTGTGATTCCAAGATACAGCCAGGCAGAGATTAGAATTCAGTATTTGGAACTCTCAGTGTATTCTTGAAATTAAGTAAGTAATACTAACTCATTCAGTGATTCATTAAAAACACTAAATGGTGAGTTAACATCCTCTCCAAAACTACAGGAAGAATGTTCCTAATTTGGTCAAAGAGAAAAAAAAAGTTTTGTTTTGTTTTTACCTTTTCAGGAAAATATGAAGGTATGGTTTTTAGAACTACTTGAAACTAAATGATATGAAAAATATCTTTAAAAACTATTTGTTGTGGCTCATAAATTGGTATAGTAACCACTTCATATACACATATGAGTGACTCCCATGGTCCAAGCACAACATGAAGGAATCCTACATGCCTTAGTGCAACCCAAGATGAGCTACCAAACCCCTATGGCACTGTGTAGCACCAGTGTATGCAATCCTACCCCCCACCTCAGTGCAGCTTCAAGTAAACAGTCAGACTTGGCAGCCCTAGAACAGCAAAAGGGTCCCCTGTGGACCTCAGGACAGCACCCATGAAGCAACCAGGGCCTGCAGCCCCAATAAAAAGAAGTTTGAGACAGTACCACTTCACTGCAGGAGCACATTTAAAAGTAATGAAACAGGTTAAAAAGATGAGCAAATAAAAGGACCTTCACTATAAAAAGTTATTATGGTGATAGAAAAGACGAAGACACAAACTCAGAAAAGGACAACAATATCAAAATACCTACATGCAAAGCATCAAAGAAAAATATGAATTGCACTCAAGCCCCAAAAGAACTCCTGGAAGAGTTCAGAAAGGAGTTTAAAAATGAAATGAGAGGCAAAAGAAAAAAATGGGAAAATATGAAAAATGGTGAGAAATAAGATTACACTGGGAGCATAGGGAAGGTAATGGTAGAATGGGATAAATTATCTGACATGAAGAGGAGCAAAAAATCTATTATAGTGGAGGGGAAGATGGAAGGTTGGATAATGGGCATAGCTTGACACTCACCCTCATTGCAGCTGGCTCAAAGAAGGATCAAAGAAGGATTACACAATCAGTTGAGTACAGAAATCTATCTTACCCTACAGGGAAATAAGAGGGAAGGGAGTTAAGTGAAGGGGAGGGAATAACAGAAGCAATACTAATGAAGAGGGAAAGGGTAAAAGGAGAAAGATAATGATAAATATGACAAAAAAAGGATGGAAGCAAATATACAATTTAAGTAGCAAATCAGGGAACTGGTAGTAAATTATTTGAGTGTTTCCTAACCACAGTTTCAGGACCTACTAGTGAAATTGGAGGCCCTCACCAATAAAGTCCAGAATTCTATGCTTTCCCCATGCCTTCCACACTAAGCTCTACAAGTATAGGCTATTATTTAGGCTGCTCCCAAACAGTTCCCTGCATAGGGTCCTTAGACTTAAGCATGAGTGAAGAAAGTGACCAAACTACTTGAAATTCTTCTAACATGATACTTCACATCCTATCTCCATGTCTGTTTTTTATTTCTCTCCAATAATCATTCATTAAGTACCTACTATGTTCCAGAACTGACTATTCTTTATGCCTGAAATACTTTGTTCCTCCCCTATGCCTCTTAGCTTCCATGGTTTCTTCCAAGATTCAATTCAAATCCACCTTTTGCAAGTCTTTCCAAGTACCCTCTGTTGTTAATGCCCTCCCCTTTTAGTCTGCCTGCATCTGCATTTGTCTTGGATAAAATGAGAAATTATTGGTAAATCTCTTAGCAAAGTGCCTGGTACATATTAGGTGTGTAAAGAATTAATTGTTATTTGAGGTTTTTATGCCTTGGTGCGCACTGGCCTGGGGCTCCAGAAACCGCAACGTGCTCCACCCACTGGTTATAGCCATTGCCAGGGCTCTGGCACCTCATGTCATCACTACTCGCTGATGCCTACATGGGCCTGGCAAAATTATAATGATTGGAAGCCTAGTGAGGGCAGTCATGTGACTGTCAGAGCAGCCATCCCATTGGCTGGGGCTGTGTGGGGTGTTTCTAGGTTTGGGGGAGGAGAATTGAGCATTCTAGGTGGAAGCTGAAAAGCGACAGGCTTTCTGCTGCATATTTTCAGCTGATTCGTGGATGGTGGTATTTTTTCAGGTATTATCATTTCCCTTTCCCCATTTTATTTCCTTTCCCTTGATCCTACTGATCCTGTTTGTGTTTTGTTTTTTTTTAAAGTTCGTTCTTGTTGAAATAAATCTTGTTCTGTTTTGAGGGAGGCTGCCGGTCTCCTTCCTTGCCCCGATATTGTGGCCAGCCGCTTAGCTAGCACTCCCCAATTAAAAATTGGTCCCCACAGGTGCTTTGTAAATACTTTATTTCTTCCTCCTTGTATGTACTTAGTTATCCACATGCTGTCTCCTTCTTTAGAGTATGGGCTTCTTGAGTACAAACACTAATTGTTGCCTTACTTTGTTTCCCAAGGACTTAGCACATTATCTGATACATAGTAAGCACAGAATGCTTGTCTGTTTGACAGATGACTTAGAAAGTCATGAGGAGGTCTCACTATTTCACTATACTTGGAATTAAAGAATATTAGAGAAGGAAGGATCTTTAGACATAGTGTAATGTTCTTACTTTGTGATAAGAAAACAGGTTTAGAAAAGAGGTTTTGATGCCATGTTTTCTGGTGTTTTTTGTTTTTGTTGTTGTTTGTTGTTGTTTTTTTGAGGCAATTGGGGTTAAGTGACTTGCCTAAAGTCACAAAGCTAGTAAGTGTTAAGTGTCTGAGGCTGGATTTGAACTCAGGTCCTCTTGACTCCAGGGCCAGTGCTCTATCCACTGTGCCACCTAACTGCCCCTTGATTCCTTGTTTTCTGATTAATAATCAAGTGATCTTTTCAGTTTAGAGTGTGGGAAAAGCAATTGGAATTATAAGACCTGAGTATGAGTAATTTCTTTAACTTATAAGATGTATGAATATGGGCTAAAAACCTAACTTTTCTCAAATGACATTTCCCTTACCTATAAAAATAAGCATAATAATGTTGCTTACCCTCACGTGATTGTCAGGAAGAAAATATTTCCCCAAATACTATATATTATTACTAATTATGTTATCATTGTTATAGAAAGATGCCTTCTCCATCTATTCTTTGATGTTTGTTTCCTTTAATTCTAGAAAAATATAATACTATTATTAGATATAATATTTATAATACAAATGTCACTCATAAAGGCAACACAAAAAATTAGTTACTTTCCTTTGAAGCATCATCTTTACTTGACTAGTACATTATTTTTTTTCGGAGAACTAGTGCAAGATAATACAAGAAGAGATTGTAGCATCTAACAGGAGTGGAAAAGAACCAAAGAAGCAAAGACAGCACACAGGAAGGGAAATCTGTGGCCAGTGAAGACTGGTGTTGGCAACTTCAAAATATTTCCCAGAAATAGCCCTTATTAAACTTTCCTTTTCTTCTTTCAGCCCTTCTATTTCCTTCTAACCTCTAAAATCAGAGCCTAACTTGGAATTCTCCTGGCACATAACTCACCTCTTCTAATCTGGTACTAGTGGTCCCATTCCAATCAATTACCTCTTCCACAGTTTTTATCTTCTTTACATAAAGCACCTCCCCTTTCTCTCCTCCTTGTTCACCATCACATTCCAGCATATGATATTTCTAAACACTTACAAGTTTCCCCATCACCATCTCTGATGAGATCATTTCTGGATGTTTATTCCCACCCATCCGTCAGCAGTGGGGCAGCCTCTCTGGGTTTGCCACAGCAAATTTAGAGCTCCTCAAATGTACTGACACAAAGAAAAGATGAGAAAATCATTGATTTGATCTACTCCTGTGCTTTGGGAAAGGTCTGACCTTTAATCATAACAGACATTATATTTACTAGTGCATTCCTCCCCATCCCTTATGTATTTCCCATACACACATTTTGAAATGAAGAAAAAAAATATTTTCTCCATATAATTTCCTTCCTCAGCATTCTTCCTGCTTTTAAAACAGCAACATGGGGCTAACAGAAACTTCTTCAAACAGACTGTACTTTGTCCTTGTCAAGACAAAGGATATAATTAAATAAGTTCCCAGTTATTTGTCATAGTTGGTCAGGAGCAAGAGAAAAATTAGTCAGTGTTCACTCTTCTAACCTCTACTAAATGTCTGTCACCCCTTATTCTGTGACTTCATTGGGAAGCTAAGTGGCAAAGTAGATAAATTGCTGGACATGGAGTCAGAAAGACGAGTGTTCACACTCTGCTTCAGATGCTTACTTAGCTTATTTACCCTGAGGAATAAACTTTATCTCTCAATCTCTTTGTTCCTCTATAAAATGTGGGTAATAATTGCATTTGCCTATTACATTTGTTGTTGAATCAACTGAGAAAACATGTAAAATGCTATATAAATTCTAGCTATTTTGATAATTTTGTTTTTATATACAAAACCCTAATAATCAGTTATATTAACTCTTTTAAACTGCAAATACTAGACAACTTTATTGGCTCTCTGATCTCAACAATATGGATACCATTTCTGATAATTCACATTATAATTCATCCATGTCTGATCATCCTGTAGGGAGGAAAACAACACATGGTCATTCTCAATCTTTCCCTCCAAAAAATAAATCCAGGAAGCTTTGTTTAGACTTTATGTAGAAAGCAAGAGACTTTTAGACATGTTGGGAATCATTTGAGGTATTTTAGGGAAGTTAACAAAAGATATATTGTGTTGGTTGAAAATGGTACAAATATGCCAGTCAATCTGTCAAGAAAGAGTGATTAAGCACCTACTATGTGTCAGGCACTGTGATAAGGAAAGGGGATGGGAGGAGAGGATATATGAAGGGAGTGATTGGATTTCTATCTCCCTCCTACCATTCTGGCCACACAGTAAGAATCAAAAATTTCACTGTTTTGGATTATCTAAGACCTCTGCAGTTCTTACTATTCTCTGCCCCCTTTTCTGTTTCTCTCACCCCATTACTACAGAAATAGAAGAGAAGAAGAATCTGAAGCACAGAGGACCTTTTTGAATTTTCCCAAGGGTGAAGCACACTTATACTCCCATAGATATAGACATGCATTCATATATACAACAGCTCATCACTTGGTTGCCAGCCTTCTGGTTGAGAATTCTTCCAAAACATCTTTTCAGACATAAAGACTCAATGATGTAGGTAGTGAGAGTATTATTATTTCAATTTTATATATGAAGAAATTGAGGCTCAGACTGTGAAAATGAATCCCTGATTGGTCATATAAGTAGCTTAGGCAGAAGTCAAACAGCAGGCTCTAAATCCAGTGTTCTTTCCATTGTATCAAAGCTGCTTCCCTAATGAAAGTTTCTTTCTCAGCCATTACAGTTATGAATTCCTTTCTAATACATAGCTTATGAAAGGCCATTTTTTATCTTTTAAAAGCATGTAAATCAGTAAAGAAACATTAAACTGACTTTTCTACATAACTATAGTAACAAGAATGAATGATGCTATTCATCTTTGAGTCTTCCATTTCCCGGAGACTTAACTTCCTTCAGAAACAATAAAAGACAGTGCAGAAAATATAGAGGGAAGTGGCATGTCTCTATCTTGACTTGGCATTGAACTAACATGAGTAATGTTTATGATATTGTCTGGAGATAATTTTACAACTGGAAAAATCACAACCTTGTTTATATTGCAGCAGACAGTTCAGGAGATAGAAAAAGAAAATATGCTATACCACTTTATACACTTCATAAATAAAACTGTTTCCTCTGGCGGTAGGGGTTACTCCAAGCTGTTATTAAAATTATAGCCAGCAAGCAAATGTAGAGCCTTCAGATTCACAAAAAAATATAGGTGGAAATATAGTGGAGTCAAGACATCAGTCTTTAGAAGAAACATGATAAAACCAGAAATATTTATCCATGGAATGAACTTTAAGAGGAAAGAATAGGGATGTAATGGGCAAACATTGAGGGAATGTTAAAATTTCATTTCCTTAAAAAGTAAAGTAGAAATGAAAGATTTCCTACTTGGAGAGGCAGAATGTCACTTGTTTCCTCACTTGCTTAATTTATGTGGATAGAGACTAAAATTAAAATGAAGACCTCAAGAAAAATTCCTCTAGCAGCAGCTAGGTGGCCCAGTGGATAATGCACTGGCCCTGGATGCAGGAAGATCTGAGTTGAAATTCAGCCTCAGACACTTGCCACTTACTAGTTGTGTGACCCTGGGCAAGTCACTTAACGTCCATTGCCCCACAAAAAACAAAAATTCCTCTTGAAGGTGGGTATGTCTATCTCCTTATTCTGGAACTCCAAAATATGGAGAATATGCAAATTGGTTTTTACTATTATCAATGATGAGTCTGGAAATCACAGTATACTCAATTCACAATTCTAGAAGAAATATGTATAGGTGTAGGTATAGGTATAGGTAAGGGTATATGTATGTATATACACAATGTGAGTATGTGTGTGTGTATATATATATATGTATGTATGTATATATATATATATATATATTGAAATCTTTAATATACCATATGTGTGGCATTTGAGTTGTCTCACTGATTATATTTTTCATAGGCTTACATTACAAGTAGTTTTCATTTCTATACAAATAATAGCTGACTATTGGAAGAAGGCAGTAAGAACACATGATAGACATCAGGAGCCAAACTTAAAAACTGACAATAGTCTCTGTATTTCTATATATGTTTTAAATGTTGAAGAAGGCAATTGTGATAAAATAATGGAATTTGGCAGAAGCCCAGGGGTCCCACCTGATTGATCTAGTATTGTTGGAGAAACCTACTAAGCACCTACTTGTGATGATTAAATCGGGACCACACCTGGCTGGCCCTAAGTAGGGTGTTGTTCTCAGAAGTTGAACCTAGTTAAGGTTGATTAAATTGAGATCACACATGGCCAGCCCTGAGGAGAGTATGTTCTCAGAGGCTATGGACTGTAGCATCAACAGGAGATTGCTCTCGACCAATCAACTTGAAGAACTTCCCATTTTGGGGAGGAGAACAGGAAGTAGGAAGTAGATGCTGGTGGACTAGAGCTGGCTCTTTTTGTTCAAGACATCTTCTTGGTGTCAGGACTTCACGTGGGCTATTAGGAACGCTAGGATTTCCATGCTATAAGGAATCTGTTCTTAATCTTTCTCTGTCTTCACTATCTTATATCTTTTAATAAACCCTTAAAAGCCTAAACTCTTGCTGAATTTATGAGTGATTTTAGTCAGTTTCCCCCCAAAACTGGGGGGACAGATTAGAACCCACATTTAGATTTTTGAACAACACACGATGAACAACATTCAGTGTAGTTTCATGGATTCTATGTACATTCTTATTATCTAAAACATACAGTTTACTTTTATACTTGAAAATAGAGACAGTAATACTAACATTTTGTCAACAACTATAAATTTTCTAAATTGTGTCCCTCATTGGAATATTTGAAACATATGGTTTGTGAAAGATGAAATGACTGAGGAAAATAAAGGTATCCTTTCCCTATCCTTCTCCCAGGAAGCCCCCCTCCTCACAATAAAGAGGAAAAAAGAGGGGGAAAATGTTCAGTAAAACTAATCAACAAATACAAAAATCTGATGTTATATTCAGTACTTTATATCCATAGTCCCCCATCTCTGCAAAGAAACTGAGAGGTTTAACTATTAAAACAATATTAATGAACAAAAAATTGTCATTTCCATATATAAAATAGGGGACAAAAATATGGTTGTATATGAAACAGTGAAACTTTTCCTCCTTCCTTGTGTATATCATCTATCTATCTATCTATCTATCTATCTATCTATCTATCTATCTATCTATCATCTAATAAAATGTTTAATAAACTCAATTCCTTTCAAAAAATATTCTTGTCTGTGCCTCTTTGTGTACTTTTAAAAGCTTTTTCACAATTCTATACAAATTAATTTACTTATTCAGTGTCACACCAAACTACCAAAAAGTATTTCACAGAGCTAGAATAAAACAATAACAAAATTCATATGGAAGAACAAAAGGTCAAGAATATCCATGGAATTAATGAAAAATAATGCAAGGAAATGGTGGCCCAGATGTACCAGATCTAAAATTATATTATAAAGCATCAATCATCAAAACTACTTGGTACTGGCTAGGAAAGAGAGAGGAGGATCAGTGGAGTAGGTTAGGCACATAAAACATAACAGTAAATGAATATGCAATCTGATGTTTGATAAACCCAAAGACTCTAGCCTCCCAGATAAGAACTTACTATTTGAAGACAGCTGTTGGTAAAACTGGAAAATAGTATGGCAGAAATTAGCCATAGACCAACATCTTTCACCATACAACAAAGCAAAGTCAAAATGAGTATAAGATCTAGACATAAAAGGTGATACCATAGGCAAATTGCAAAAGGAAGGAATACTTTACTTGCGTGAGCTGTGGAGAGGGGAAAAATTTATGAACAAGGAGAACATTATGAAATGCAGAGTGGATCATTTCGACTATGCACAAACCAATACAAGCAATATTGGAAGGAAAGCAGAAAGCTGGTAAACAATCTTAACAGAGTGTTTCTGATAAAGGCCCCATATCTAAAATATATAGAAAACTGAATCAAATGTATAAGAATACAAGTCATTTCCCAATTGAAAAATAGCCAAAGAATATGAACAGGCAGTTTTCAGATGATGAAAATAAAACTATCTACAGCCATATGAAAAAAATGTTCTCAATCACTACTGATTAGAGAAATACAAATTAAAACTACTCTGAGGTACCATCTCAAATCTATCCAATTGGCTAATATGAAAAAAAAAAAGGAAAATGATAAATGTTGGAGAAGATGTGGGAAAATTGGAATACTAATGGAGTGTTGGTGGAGCTGTGAATTGTTCCAACCATTCTGGAGAGCAATTTGGAACCATGCCCAAAACGCTTTAAAACTGTGCATACCCTTTGACTCAACAATATCATTACTAGGTAGTTCTATAGTCAAAAGAGGTCATAAAAAGGGGAAAAGAACCCACATGTACAAAAATATTTATAGCTGTTCTTTCTGCAGCAGCAAAGAAATGGAAATTGAAGGGAATGTCCACCAATTGGGGAGTGGCTAAAGAAGTTGTAGTATATGTATGTAATAGAATAATATAATGTTGTAAGAAATTATTAGCAGATGGATTTTAGAAAAACCTGGAAAGAATTACATGAATTTATGTTGACTAAAATGAGCAGAATATAGAGAACATTGTAAACAGTATCAACAAAATTGTGTGATGATCAATTGTAATAGACTTAAATCAGCAATACAATGATCCAAGACAATGCCAAAAGACTTATGGTGGAAAATTCTCTCTACATGCAGAAAACGAACTATGGAGTCTGAATGCACACTGAAGCATGATATTTTCACTTTTGTTGTTGTTTTTTTGTTATTGTTCTTGTTTATTCTTTTTGTGTTTTTTTTTCCTTTTGTTCTGATTAATGTGGAAATATTTAACATCATTGTAATGTATAACCTATATAAAATTGCTTGCTGGCTTAAGGAGGGGGATGGGAAAGGAGGGTGGGAGAAAAATTTGGAACTCAAAAAACATCTTTACATGTGTGAAGGAAAAATCCATCCTCTTCTCAATAATTCTCAGGAACTCAGCAGCAAAGTGACAAAGGCTTTATTTTCTTCTCATGAGAAGGAAGCACCCTAGTGTGCAACTAGTGGGTGCCCAGAAAGGGGACTCACAGGCCCTGTTTTATACCCTAGTCCCTAACTCGAATGGACCCTCCCCTTTTTCATCACTGGTGGGGTTACAATCTATGTGCAAAAACTAGCAAATCGGAACACAGTATTCCCACCCCTCTTCCTTGAATGGGCATAACTCAGGAGTGGACCTTATACTGCCTTATATGGACACAACTCTGGAGCAGACCTTATTGAGACCAGGGCTCCTTGAACCATGTGACCTTGCTAACCTGAGGGGGAGGAGGGGATCTGAGACCTTTGTCCTACAAACAGGTCAGGAGGAGTTTGACTGTTATATCCACATTGAGAGGAGACAACTACCCATTTCTCACAACATGTAATTGAGAAAAATATAAATTTTTTTTAAAAAAGCTGTTTTGATGGCCCTCTTATTTTTACCTCTTTTGGGGGACATTATCCTTTCTACCCTATTAATCCCTCTCCTCCAACTAAATGTATACACATATACATGCACACACACACACACACAGACACCTTTTTAATAACTATAACCAAGAAAAAGAAATACACAAAATGATTTGGTAAAAAAAAAAAATATATATATATATATATATATATATGGGGCAACTAGGTGGCACAGTAGATAGAGCACCGGCCCTGGAGTCTGGAGGACCTGAGTTCAAATTTGGCCTCTTGACACTAACTAGCTGTGTGGCCCTGGGCAAGTAACTTAACCCCAATAGCCTCACCAAAAAAAGATAAAAAACACAAAACACAAAAACATACAAAAAACTGCACTTATTTCTGTGCCATGAGTCTGTCAGAATTCTCTCTTAGTAGGTACAATGATTCATCATGGGTCCTTTGAAGATGCGGATAGCCATTGCATTGATGAAAGTTCTTAAATCTTGCTAAGCTGTATTATTTTAGAAGATTTTCTTTTTTGTCAGTTGTCACCAATGTTGACACTGAATATATTTTTCCATTATCATCATTATATACAGTATTCTACTTTTTCTATGAATTTCACTTTGTGTCAGTTTATACTTTTCAAGGATTTTCTGAAATTCTTGAAATTTCATAAGGCAATAATATTTAAATATGTTTTCATACCAAACTTTTCAAAACAATGTCAATTTGATGGGCATCTTCTTACTTTACCCCTATTACATCTAAGACAATTAAAAAAAAATCTTTAATCTTAAAATCTCTCCACAATCTGCCTACCACCTAATTTTGTGGTGTTGTTTTAGGTTACCTCCCTTGAGACATTCTCTTTCCCATTCAAATTAGTCTTCCAGTTGTCCCTAATAAATTGCATTGTATTTCTTACCTACTTATCTTTGCAAAGGTGATTACATAGGCATAGCACTAATTTCTTCACATTTGCCCTCAAAATTTTCTTGCTTCTCTTAAAGAATAGTTCAAGTGTCAGTTCTCACATAAAACCTTTCCTGGTGTCATGTAACACCCATTATTGAACTGTCTCCTTGAAATGATTTTTTATTAAACTGAATACATTTTAATTTTTTAATTGTGCACTTATTATATCAACCTATTTTAACGTAATCATTTTAAGGGCACAGACTGATTCTTCCTTTATTTTGGTGGTAGGAGAAGGAAAGGGAAGAAGATTGGATTCAGGGTAGAAAAGATCCATCATCTCCCTCTCCCATCATTTTTTGGGGGGGCTGGGCAAGATGGTTAAGTGACTTGCCCAAGGTCACAAAGCTAATAAGTGTCAAATATCTGAGGCCAAATTTGAACTCAGGTCCTCCTGAATCCAGGTTCAGTGCTTTATACACTGTGCCACCTAGCTCTCTTCTTCATTTTAAATGTGTTACCTTAGTGCCTATCATCACACCTATTACACATACTTTGTTAACTTGAAGTGAATATGTCCTGTTTTGGTGGAATATTCATTAAGATTATTAATAATCTAGCTAAGGATAGTGCATGATGTTTGAGGGTGAGGATCATAATTTTAGGTCTCCATAAGATCATAGAGTTTCAGTTGGAAAGAACCTCAGAAAACAATCATAACAATGTAAGTTAACAGAGGTAGAAAATGAGGGCATAGAGAAGCTATATGACTTAGCAGGATCACAAGCAAGTGCCAGAAATGAGTTTTTAATCTGTTAACTGATTCCAAAAAGGTGCTTTTTCAACAGTAACACACTAAGTCCTTCGAGTTGGAATGGACCTTAGAGGATTTCCCCTTCATAGCATGCTAACAAGTCAATTTTGTTTAAAGAGATCTAATGAGGAAGAAATCACTTTTACCTGAGAAAATCTCTTCTACTTTCAGAAACCTCTAATTTGGGGGGAATATTTCCTTTATTTGTAGATTCTTCTCATCCCTACTTCTGTCCTCTTCAATTATGAGGAAAAATGTAATACTTGTCTAATGGTATGACCATTTTGATACTTGATGTTAAAAACTACCACCCCCTTGAATTTTCTCATCTCCAGGATAAATATGGGGCATTCTTTTTATTTTTCTTAATATGGACTTGACCTCTTTTCTGTGTCCCACATAATATTTGAGAGTTCTGTATTACTAGTATTGAATATGCATGCAGTAAACAAACTTACCATTGATTAATTGAAAATCTCTCTGAAAAATTGCCAGTGTCATACCTGGAAAGGTGAGTGGTGTTGGAGATAGAAGACTTGAGTTCAAATTCCTCTCCTAACAGTTAATTACTTGTATAATCTCAAGCAAACGTATGCTCAATTTAATCTCGGCAAAATTAAATTTATTCTAGAGATAAGAAAATTCAAAGACTTTATGGTTACTCTCAAGTAATGTATGGGTTATTTTCTCATCTCTACATGACAAAATCTGATTAGATAAACTCTGAAAGCCATTCCAGCTCTATGCCTATGCTCTAGTCATTAGCATAATATCTGACACACGGTAGCCATTATGAAAATGCTACTTATTCTTCCTTATTATCATTATCATTATTATGACTTCACACTCATTTAAGGGTCATTATTTTATTACCTCTCAAATGGAATGGAACCACCAGGTGAGAAATATCATTCTTATACATAAATTCCTTTTCCCTTCCTTAAAAGTAACATGTTGGCTATAGGACATGGAGACCAAAGAAGATTTTATAGCATAAAATTTGGTCTCTATATCAGAACGCTATTCTCATAGACCATGAGTTTAGTATAAAACTATATTAATTAAATCTATCAGGATGGCCTGTCATTGCATCAAGCTTAGAAATTCAGCTATGTGGCACAGTGGATAGAGCGCAGGCCCTGGAGTCAGGAGGACCTGAGTTCAAATCTGGCCTCAGACACTTGACACTAGCTGTGACCCTGGGCAAATCACTTTACCCCAATTGCTTCACCAAATAAAAACAAAAACAAAACAAAACAAAACAAAACAAAAAAAAAACCCAAACCAAAAACCCAAACAAAACAAAAAAGAAATTGAGCTCCCTTTTGAAATGAAATATATTCAGTTGCCTAGGCATTTGAAATTTAGGACCTAACCTATCATCTAGATAGACACTTACCTTTAAGAAGCTTTGATTTAAAATCTGATATATATTCTTACCCCCCCCCCAAAATGCTGGTATACCATGATGGAGCAGAAAACCCACCAATGTCTTTGATTAACAGTTTTATGCTACTTGACTTGGGAATGATCCCTACTTTTCTCCCTTCCAACCACCCACCTAGGATTCTATGTGTTGAAGAACTACAGCCCTATTGCTAAGATCCATTATCATATATGCTTCACTAAGTCAAATTCAATGGTCAGAGGTGGAAGAGAAAAATAAATATGCAATTCCCAAGTTGGGAAGAGACTAGTGAGGCAGAGAATATCTATATAATAAATTGTAGCACTGCCTGACAGGCAAAAAGAAAGTAAGGTAATGTTGTGTAAAAGGTACAAATTTATTCTTGGATTACTATCCATCTTCTGGATCAGAGCTCTAAGATCTCCCACAATAAATAGAAGCGATTTCTTTAGATAGTTAAAACTTTAAAATCTTTTCCACCACAGATTTTATAACTCCCCTCAATGTATTCTATCAGGAGGCAGCTATAAGATGTAAACATAATCCACAGCTAATAGAGGTGGAGCATTGTGGTTCATGATATATGTCTACATAATGGTTATCTTTTTTTTTTTCAAAGAATCAGAAATTTATGATAGGAAACAAGAGGAATAAATGTAGTTCTTTAAAATGTCACATGGATTTTGTATTAGCAGTTTAAGAAACTGCTGATTTCATGATGCTTTGTTACAAATACCTTCCACTTTGGAGATGTATATTTTTATGTGTTATGAAGGTTTTGCTTTTATTTGTTTGTTTTATTTTTGTTTTTGCACTTTTCCTTCTCCAGCCAAAGATAAGTAAGGGTTCCATTGAAATGAGATTTGGATTGCATTCAATGATGCCTTATCTTCTATTTAGACTACAATCTTGGAGGTAGGGAGAATACAACTTCTGGAACATAATTAGTCCATAACAAGACTCTCACACCTTTGCTTCCATTTATTCAAATTTTCATTTTTTGGTAGGTTGTTTTTTATCATTTCCATGGTAAGAGAAAGCAATGAGTTCTGGATCTGTTTTAATTAATTATTTTGTGAGAAATGTTCTTCATAGTGGAAGGTATGAGTAGTTGCTCAATGAAGACATAGGCACAATCATTCTCTAACCTTCTCTGACTTCCAGATTTACCCTCACCACTCTACTTATAGTACTACATGATCAAATTGCTTAGCTTAGGACATGGAAAATCTACCTCTTTTAAGGAAGAATTTGTACTGTTTTAAATATCGTAGGACATTATGAGCCAGTTATCCAGTCATGTATAGTAAAAAGGTTTAAATCTTACTGGCACATCGTATTGACCCTGGCTGTTATATACCTCAGCCAACCTCCTGAGTAGAATCAATAGAAAAAAAGTAAACTTTATATGCTTCTCAAAAAGTAAATAGTGAACTCTTCTCCCCTGTGTCTTGTTTTGTGTAGTTGTGTCTTGCCATTGCTTTAATAAATGTAATTAGGGTTGTTTATTCAATTAGTATTAACTCTAAGCCCCACTTACTGATGATCCTAACTTCTCCCTGATAGTCTTTATTTCTTTTTATTTCTTTCTTTTTCTTTTTCTTTTTCTTTTTTTTTTTTCAGGGAAATGAGGGTTAAATGACTTGCCTAGGGTCACACAGCTAGTAAGTGTCAAGTGTCTGAGGACAGAGTTGAACCAGGTCTTCCTAAATTCAGGGCCAGTACTTTATCCACTGCACCACCTAACTACCCTGATAGTCTTTATTTCAGAGAGCCCTATCGACAGAAATCTTTTTACGATGTAGTGGGCCCACCGGGAAGCATACGAAACATACTTCATTCCATGTATCATTTTACTCTTCACATGAAATCAGTGGCATGGATGACATAATGCATAATAAAATATAGCCCATGCCGTTGTTCACACCAGATGCAGCTAGCTCCAGGGTATTCCTATTCGATACATGGGAAATAGACTTGAGACTAGATATAGGGGAAAAATGTATTTTTTTTTTGGCCATCACTTCTCCACTTGCCATTCTGTAGGTTGAATGGATCTTCATTTGCTTCTTGTCACATCTAAGTCATCACTGATAAAACAGCAGGGTCATTCAATGAAAACTGCTAGATCATGAGGCTCAGAGAAGACAGGGATGGGCCAGGCCAAAAGGTCAAAATGCATCAGAGGAAAGAAAAAAAAAATTCACAATAGGAGACCAATCCAAAAAGGGAAACACAGGTCATAGATTAGTTTCAGTTGTTTGGTGGCCTAGTTAAAATTTTGAAGGGAAGAGTAAGGGAAGGTGAGAGGGATGGGAGGCAGAAAGAAACAGAGAGACTCAGTGACTAGAGACAGATATAGACAGACAAATTCAGACAGAGATGAGGAAGAGAGGGATAGAGAGGCAGAGTAAAGAGAGAGACGGAGATGTGAAAAGAACACTTTGGAGAATATATGTATTAGAGAAACACTGCAGCCTAAAGTGGGGAGGAGGATCTCTTTGGGGGACTTATACTGAAGACTTTCCCTTGTTTAAGGGCAGAGACCATTAAACATATCTCTTGTCTGTGCATTCAGGAGAAGGTATTCCAAGATCAAATGAGTTTGGACATTAAAGAGAAAGAACTGTTGTTAGGCCTTAAACTGTCATATTGCTAATAGAGAAATGAAGACTTCAGAAACTTAAAAGAGCAGCCTAGACTGTTATATTGCAGCAAAATAACTAGAAATAAGATAATACTGAGGCCAAGATGTTGTAGGAAATCATCTAATAAGCTAGAAGAATAGTCCTTGTTAAATATCAAGATTGAAATATAAGCATTGTGTAGAATTTAAGCTCTTTAAGGGAAAGGAATGCCTACCATAGTACCTTCCACATAATGGGAGCTTCACAAAAGCTTATCAAATTTAATTTAATGGTGATGTTTAAGCACAGAAGATTTAATCACTCCACTTGAAATTGTTTTCCAAGTTTATAGCTGAACATTAATTGCCAAGCTTTGACTCAGGCCATTTAATGAGCTCCCACTCAACTTCCAATCCCTATCATCTATCCTGTACTTCTATTTTCCCTAAATGAATAACATGAGAGACTTTACTAAATGCTAAATTATAAAATTTGGGTAGATAATATCTATAGGAGTCACCTGATCTACCAGCCTAATAATTATTTGACAAAAAAGGAAATTAGCCCAATATGGAATGATCTCTATTTTTTGATGACAATATGATGGCTTTTTGTGATCATTGAAGTTCTTTCTTCTCTAGATGTTCATGTATCATCCCTCTGGTAATATGCTTTGGTAGTTTACCATAAACCTGCTACCACAAATGTCAAAGTCTTAGTTTCCTTCCAGATCCCAGTAGCATGCCTCAGGGCACAGTACTAGCATATTTACCAATGACTCGGATAAAAGCCCAGATGCCATGCTTTTCAAATCTTCAGAAGATACAAAAATTGTAGGGATGGGTAATAGACTACATAAGAGTTATGATTCAAAAATATATTAATAGGCCAAAACTTAGAACTGAATCTAATGAGATGCAATTTAATACGAGTAAATGAAAAATTACATGGTTCCACAAGATCAACCAGATGGGTCTTGAGAGGTTCTTTATTTTATCCAGGATATAAGCAGCCCTCTTTATTCTTGGTACTAGGTCGACAAATTATTACTCCATACCCTTCAAAGTGGTGGTCGGGGGTAGGGGGAACAAACTACTCTTTAATTCTTTTACACTTACTGGATGTTTTACTTGATAATTCCCAGCAATTAACAACACCCTGCTTCTCATGACAAGTAGAAGCTCCTTCATCAGCTGGTTCAATGTTTTTCTCTTCAGGAAAATCTTCATTTTTTTTTTTTGGTCACTCCAAGTATTAAGTGTTCTTTCCCCATTTCTTCAGTCATATTCTGCTACCTTCCAATGTTGTGATATAGGTTTCTTCATTTTCTTTTTTATCTTCCCATTGAAACTTGCCTTCTTCTCTTCCAAGACCTCCTCCTCCTCCTATCTTATTTTTATTTTCTCTGTCTTTGTCTCTGTATCCCTTTCTCTATCTTTCTATGTCTTGTTAACCTGGAAATTAAGGAAACAATCAATATAGGAGAAATAAGGTCTTTAATCAGGGCAGAGGAACTATATCTCATGGTATCACAAAGCTTGGAAGCTAGGAATACCCAAAGATGGGAACAGAGAACAGGGTTTTTAATGGGGTAACAGAACAAAAAGATTACTCCAGAGTGACATATAGCTAATTAATGTAAATGAACCTTTGACAAAAGAAATAATAGAACAGCTCCTAATTTAAGTATAGGCATTATTGACTCTGAATAAAAACTACTTAATGCAGGTGGACTCTTTTTACATAATAACATAAAGTCCAGGGAGTAAGGTGGGGAACATTGGGAGGGGATAAGTTGCTTGGGGGAAGGTCCATAAATCCATCAAGAGTCTGGAAATGACAAAGACAGTCAGCCCCAGGCAATTCACCTACCTGGGAAAGAGGGGACTGGGTGGGGAATCAGTTCTCAGTAAATTTTGTAGTTCTCAGTCTATATCTCTTGGTTTCTGTCTCTAGGTTCTCTCTCTCTCCATCTTTCTCTCTCCCTAATTTTCTCTAATAAACTGAAGAAAGAATGAAGAACTATAGATGGACTCCTTCCTTGATCCCCATCTATCTCCTTTCCCAGACAGAAGAAAAGTGGGTACTTTGAGCATAAATCAAAATAATTTTATCCTGAAAAAAATGAAGAAATATAAACATTAGATTCAGTAGCAGTCACTGTGAAATGTCCCCTACCCTATACTTCATAGTTTTCCTGGAAAGAAGTAGTACCTCTAAAGAATTTTGACCATTTCCATCAAAAAAAACAATACAATCTCTCTCTCTCTCTCTCTCTCTCTTTTTTTTAATTTAAGAGTATACCTACTCTTTTTGCAATGGGCAAAAATACAAAAGAAGATAGAATAGGAAAGAACAATACTTCTTTTGTGTGTGTGTGTGGTGGGGTGAAAAGATGATTGACAATTACTGAATACAATAATGCTGAAATATGCTGCCAAATTCTTAACCCTTCTATCCCTCTGAAACTGTCTGCAGCTGCAGCTGTAGATGAGTTACATCAATAACCTATCATAGAAAATGATGTTCATAATGAAGGCCCCAAATCATCAGGGAACATTTAAATTATTCTCACGATACTCTATTTGGGGAAACAGTACCAATGTACTCTATTTCTGAAGGATTTGCATCAAATAAGAGTTAAATTGAAAAGCTTCCAATGCTGAGAATTAACTCTTAGCATGACTGGATAAATTGACCATCCAGAAGAATTACTCTCTCAGGGTTATGAATTGAAATTTTGATATAGCACAATGCTTTTTTTTTTATTAAAATGTCATGGGGTGCAGAGCACCCCAGAAATTCTCTGGGGCACATCAAGGAAACTTCTCCTTGAGAAACTAAACCAGAGGACAGATAATACCTAGAGAGATAAGCTGAACCAAATCAGACTGAGCTAGTTTTGGATTCCTACCCTTCATTCTGGTCTCCCTTACCCTGGGGAGATAAATCTGGGTGTGGCTGCGGCCTTTGTGTCCTGAAGAGAGATCTGTAGCCACCCCTCAGCCAATTCCTCTAGTCACTACCAGTGGGGGATGGTCCTCCACTCTTCACCCAATTCCCCCAGCTACCACCAGTGGGGGATGGTCCTCCCTCACTAAAGGAACTTTTCAGGGGCAGATGGTCCACCCCCAACAGTCCTCTATAAAAGTACCGTCCAGTCTCCTGTTCAGGGAGATTTGGTACCTCTGAGCCATGTGCTTTGTGCCTGTCTCCCCATGAGAAGTCTAAGGATTTCTTTCATGGTTTCCCTCCTCCCACCCTTCCCTTCCCTTGCTCCTAAATAAACTACCACCTTATTCTAACTACTCTTTGTGTGCAAGAGGGTGTAATTCTTTAAAGAGGAATTCCTAAGAACCCCAACCCCTACCCAAACCCATAGCCCATTTCCCCCCATTACAACAACATATGATTCAATGATATACACACATACCCCCACATATATTAGTATAGTATATTATATATACTTAGATGTCTATTATTAATACATGACTGTGGTTATATATGTGAGTCTATTATGGCATGTGTATGCATTTTAAAGAAGAGCATTCTTTGGCCACTAGTTGTTGTTTATTCTGTATTCTACATTCTGGAAGAGGACAAATGAAATCAAGAGGGTGAAGTCTTGACTTGCACATGAATTAGATTTAAGTGAAGCAGTTGTGAGCAAAGTCATTAGCCTCATTCTCTCCTCCAGAGTCCTAAGAATCCAGGGGAAAGACAAAAGTCAAGACTGCACTGGGTGACCTTGGCTTCTTTTTGTCTCAGTTCTTACCTAGTCTTTAGTGATGGAATGGGCATTGTTTTCCTTCACAAAGAATCAGTCTGGGAGGAGAAGACCCCCAGAATTCCTGGTCAGAATGGGGAAAAAAATTGCTATTTACCCAAACAATGAGCAACCAGGTATAGTCAAATACTTTGATTTGAATCTCAATGGGCATTTTCAAAGAATGTTTTTCAGAGCTATATTTTTTTTTTGGTGAGGCAATTGGGGTTAAGTGACTTGCCCAGGGTCACACAGCTAGTGTTAAGTATCTGAGACCAGATTTGAACTCAGGTCCTCCTGACTCCAAGACTGGTGCTTTATTCACTGTGCCACCTAGCTGTCCCAAAACTATATTTTAAGATATCATAAAAGAAATCTTTGCAAGACAGAGTTAATTGTCCCAGCTTTTTGAAAAAAAATACAATAAGTAAATAGAGAATTTAAAAATATCTTTCTCCTATGCCCCAAGATGTCTTAGAAAATATAAGTGATTGAAAATTATATCCCTTTGGATATAAC
Organism: Dromiciops gliroides; assembly: GCF_019393635.1. Lineage (NCBI taxonomy): Eukaryota > Metazoa > Chordata > Mammalia > Microbiotheria > Microbiotheriidae > Dromiciops > Dromiciops gliroides. The sequence continues at coordinate 714,580,360 of NC_057861.1, forward strand.
TTGTAAGGAAATAACTCCTATGTGGACAGAAGGACCACATTTGATGAAGGATAAAGAAAAGAGAGAAGGAAAAAAATGAAGAGAAGAGGATCAGGATGAGAAGACAACCCCCTCCAAGACTAATTTGGAAGAAAAATACAGTCACAGGTTGATGAATTATGTTTTTGACCTCATCATCTCATGAAGACAACTTCAAAGTCAGAAATGGTATGCCACATACATTGAAGGAATGTATTTTATGGAATAAGGTGGTGAACTTTGAGTCAATAAGACCTTAGCTCAAATCCTCTCTCATCCACTTATTGGCAGTGTTCCCCAACCGAACTTCCTTATCCTTTTCAAGCTTCACTGTCTTCACTTGCAAAATGAGGATAAAAATAGCCCTTACTTCATAGTTGTGATGCTTAAATGAAATAACATACAAATACATTGCAAATCTTAAAGCTCTATGCCTGATGAATCATCTGCCAGATTGTAGATGACAACAACAGATTCATCAATCTTTAAAACACACACACACACACACACACACACACACACACACACACACACACACACACAATATAAATTGGGCATAACTAAATACCCCTTGGACAAGTTATGTACAGAAACTTTTCTATCACTGTTGCTAATCATTCATCCTTCATTAGTGGCATATTTCACTCCTCTAAACATGAACTATAACATATGTAGCTGGAAAAAACATAATATAAGCTTGTCCTATGGGAAAAATCCCCTTAGACTTGCTTATTCATTAGCCTCCCTGCTCTGACCTGAAGCACACCTGAAAGAATGAATTATTTTTTTCCCTACAATAGAGCTTTTTTTTTCTACTAGTTAGAGTCAAACAAGGGTCAGTTTGATTAAATCTACTTCAGCAACAGTTCAGCATTTGATTCATAATCCATCACAATCCACCTCTAATAGCAAATAATAGCTTTTTTGCTGTTATTTCAGTATCTAGCACAAGGCCTTCTCAGTGGATAGAATAGATGAGATAGATGTGGGAGAAAAAAAAAAAAAAGAAACTCATTTGTTTCAACATCCACAGATTTGTAGAATGCTTACATACCCCAGGGATAAGTGTATAATCTCTTTATTTACTTTTAAACAAGTAGGGTTTCCTAGTATATTTATAAGAATGGATAAAAACAAGCCCTCCACATAAACCTTTTGGGCTCCCTATGAAAAGAAAAGAACAAAGAATGAAGAGGAAGAAACAATTTACCCCAAATGCTCAAAAGCCAACCTTAGCAGTCTCATCCCACTTGGTAGGATTTTCAGATCTAGTCAAAAGAAATATTGAGATGCATACTTGGCAGAAGACATTGAAGCTTAATCAGTTCCTAATTTCTTTTTCTTGAGAGAGAAATGGTGTTTTCCCAAGCCTGGATGTAAAAGGAAACTTCTAACAAGAGAATAATTTTTCTTTTTGATTTGAAATCATGGAATGTGGAAGCCAGAAGAGATATGAGACTTTGTCCAATACAAAGACCTTTCTCATTTTGCAGGGCTGGAAAATAAGACAGTGAAAGGTGTGGTAGGACCCCAAGAAATCCAAAAGATTCAAACCCCCTAGGTCAAGGGGAAAGAAACTATCTCCTATCTCATGAATGAGGTGTGGTAGGGCATGGTCCCACTATGCTGATGAGCAATGCTAAGGTCTACAAGATGATATGCAAGATCTGGATGGATGCTGCATACTCTACTGATTTCTCATTATCAAAGACCCTCTCTTAATTATCTGGTCCCAGTTTATTTTGTCTTTCTTCTTGCTTTGTAATTTCCTCCCAGTTCTTTGTAATGCCTTTCCCTCCCTTTTTTTCTGGTAAAAGGACTAGTCTTCTCTTATGCCAGCAGGACCATCACCAAGGTGATCTGTTGCCTGGCCATATATTCCTCTCCTAATAAATCTCTTTTTATTTTATAAGATTTATGATCAGCCTCCAAGTCTTTGTGTGAGCTAGCCCCTGAGCCAAGTCACAAGTCTCCCTCAAACAAAAGGTTCATTGGCTCACCCAACCTCATGAGGGGCACTTGGGATAAGGACAAGATGAGAATACAAGTGTTATAATTTCTAATCTAGTGTCATTTCTTCTGTAACAATTGGAATGACGCCACCTGCTGGAGACTTACTGTAGAAGATTTCCACCCATGAAGCGAAGGTCTTTGAGGGCAAGACCAGGAGTCTTTTCTTTGGTGTCAGGAAGTGATGCGGGCTAGTGGGAGGAGGAAGGGACTGGCACTCGCTCTCACTCTTTTTTCCTTTGGACTCTGGTGGAGAGCGGAGCTAGAAATGTGCTCTCCCTTTAATAGATAGGAATCTAGGCCTTTTCTTCTCTCTTTACCAAACTCTTATTCTCCTTAATAAATGCTTAAAAGTCTAATTCTTGCTAAAGCTTATAATTTATTGGCGACCACTCATTAGATATTTTAGACAGTTTAGCTAGAATTTTAGCCCTTAACACTTCTAAACCCTGACCCCTGAAATCCCACTATCCAGGGGCAAGAAAAGACATCTGGGAAGCAAAGGCATCAGAGAGGAGAAAGTGATTGTGGAGAAAAGGGAATATTTTTCACTTCCCTCATATATCATCTAGGATTGATCCTGGCAATGACAGAAAGAAATCAATGGAATTATACTAGATGATTTCTGTTGGGTCTCCTAGATCTAGATCATGTGAAGTAAGCCTCTATTTTTTTGAAAACAATAAATGATGTTATTATTAAAAAATCAATGCACTCATCAAAAAAAAAATCTAAGATCTGAAGAGGAAATGCTTCTTTCTGAAAAAGTTTAAATTTGACATTCTAGTGACTGAGCCAAATGATTTCTGAGGTATTTCTGCAGAAGAACAAAATAATCCACTCAGGGTGTCATGGAAGTTCATGTGATAGAGACATTCTAAAATCAGAGTTAATATCTGTAGTTTCAAAGTAGGAATTTGGCATTAGAATAATTGGAAGTGTCTGTGGCTTTGGAGAACAATTTCTTTAAATGATAATGAAGGAAACAATTTTGTGTTTTAGCATGTGATTAATGTTCACTGTAAATGGTAAATAAATAGCTCTGTGCTTGGGTAAAGTGCTACAGTTATCTGAATTATAATGAAAGCATTTTGAATATAGTTAGGGTTGGTGGTTGGAAGACAAGTAATCATGTGCTATTCCTAGACATGTTTAGCATTTGGAAATGGTAAATTTGAACTTATCTTGAGGGACTCATTTTCAAAACTCATAGTACAAGTGTCTGTTTCCATGTTTTATTTTTTGCTGCTAAAGTTTTAGAAGCTACAGACCTTAAGGCAGTTGACTTTTTCTGGACATTGGCTTGGAAAATATTTACAGTTATCATTATTATATGATTAAGAAACAAAATTTGACTAATGTGCCAGAAAGTATCCATATCTTCTCTATAAGTGATGGTCCACCAATTCACACAAGATTTTACATTTAAATAGACATTTAAGGTTGATAAAGAGCTTTATTCTCTTTTTTTCTTACTTTCCTGTCAGAAAGTAAACTAAGCAAATGTAGAGATAGAAAAATCTCTCCAGTAAGAAAGCATTCCCTCATAAATAAAGTAGCCCAATGTTTTGTACCTCATAAGCAGATTGGACAGCTCTCTGAGAGCAAAGATATTTATTGGAGAAGCTGCCTCATCAGAATTTCCTTTTCCAAAAACATGATATCTCTAATCCCAAAACGAAGAAAATGGTTTGGGGGGTGAGGGGGGGGGAGGTGTGGAGGGAAAGCATTAGACGTTATATTTCTTCCAGACAAAGGTGTTTGAACTACAAGGAATTTGCTAAATAATTTCCCTCCTCCCACTACTAAGTCCTAGGTTAGCTTTGTTTAATTACTTGATCCTCTTTGGAGTGGAAAAGTGAAATATGATCATCTTTATGGAGTTGTTAATAATTCCAGAAGCTGGGTGGCACATATGGAGGAGAAAGAGGAAGAGGAGGATGAGGAGGATGAGGAGGAGGAATAGAGAAGTGTTTCCAGATCAAGGCAGGACAGATGGGCCTAGTGAGTGATGTGGAGGCAATTTTCATCTGGCTAAAGAGTGCTATACTTTAGGTAGAAAGAGGAAGAAAATGGCTTGAAAATGCTGAGTCTGGTTAGCCATATTAGCTCATAAAAATCATTGCAAAAGTCATAAAATGCATGTGTATGTCCTGTATTGAGGTAGTGAGGTGGTATTGTAGATAAAGTGCTGGATTTGAAATCAGAAGGATCTTATTTCCTATCATCACTCAATCCCTTTTTTAAATCAGTATTACCCTGGGTAAGTCACTTAACTTCTCAATCTCAGTATGTTCTTCCATTAATAATAGTAAGTCATATGTGGTAACATTATTTTGAGACATAAATGAGATAAAATATGCAGAATATTTTTCAAAAATTAACAGACATATATAAGTTTGTATGTGTGTATATATATATATAATATTAAAGTGCTATATAAATGTTATTTTTTTTTATTAAATGGGGTAACTACATTAATAAAATTGTAGATCCCTTACAATATGAAAGTGTGCATGTGAACATTCTAGTGATGGAGGAGGAAGAGATTTCTATAATCATGCAGTTCTACTAGTGTGTGTAAGGGGCTAAAATTCTAGCTATACTATCTAAAATCTAATATGTGGTCACCAATAAATTATAAGTTTTAGCAAGAGTATTTAAATGTTTAAGTATTTATTAAAGAGCATTAGGATCAGAGAGAAAGGTAAAAATCTAACTATATAAGAGACCCTATCAGGTCAGGAACCAAAAAGAGACAGAACCCCTTCACCCATGTCCGCTTCCTACTTCATGTACTCTTCCCAGAAAATGGAAGGTTCCTCAAGTTGATTGGCTGGTAGCCTTCATATATGGCACCCATGAGCAAACGTCACTTCCTGACGCCAAAGTCCTTGACTGCATGGCTTGTCCTCAGAGGCCTTCTCCTCCTGGCAGAGCTTTTCTACAGTAAGTCTCCAGCAGATGGCATTATCTCAATCGTTTGGAGAATAAATATCCCCTACCCGCTGTAAGGGGCAGTCCCAGGAGCTCAACAGCATTCTTTATTTTTTTTTTATTTTACAGGGCAATGGGGGTTAAGTGACTTGCCCAGGGTCACACAGCTAGTAAGTGTCAAGTGTCTGAGGCTGGATTTGAACTCAGGTCCCCCTGAATCCAGGGCCAGTGCTTTATCTACTGTGCCACCTAGCCACCCCCTCAACAGCATTCTAATAGGACTAGAAGTTTTGAGAAAAAATAAAACAATTTAGCTCTAATTCTTCATGCCAAAATAAATCCAAGTCCCATCTACCTTGGATGGTAGCATATACTGGGTATATAATTGCTACCCTCATTCATTCATCTCTTTTAAAATAAAAAAAAAAAAAGTTAATTGTGAAATAATTATTCACCTCACTCTGCTAAATCCTTGGAGGGCTACACAGATGAATGAAGTCTAGGAGATAATCCCAGAGATCCTAGGATCATATGGCCTTCAGAAGCAATCTAATCTATTTCATTTCTTATTTTACATTTGAGGAAATTCAATTAAAATAAGCTAAGGGGGGGCAGCTAGGTGGCGCAGTGGATAAAGCACCGGCCCTGGATTCAGGAGTACCTGAGTTCAAATCTGGCCTCAGACACTTGACACTTACTAGCTGTGTGACCTTGGGCAAGTCACTTAACCCCCATTTGCCCCACCAAAAAAAAAAAAAGGTAAGGGACTTGTCCACAGGCATGCATTAAGGGTCAAATGTGACATTTGAACCTGTCTTCCCATTCCTGAGCCAATGCATTTTCCATTGTAGTATACCACCTGGGCTCTGTGGTGGAGAAGCAAGAAACTCTATACTAAATTAAGTCACTTTTGTAATGCTCTTCATTCTCCCCACCACTGCCCAAGGCAGAACTCAATGCTCTCCGTATGTTCTGTAGCTACATTAATATAGTAATAACATTATTTACTGCAGCCAAGGCTGGTGCTTGTATTTACCTGGGCAATCATGCATAGCTTTCTGAATAGCACACAGTAGCTTTGTTCCAGTACTCATTCAAGCATATAATAGAGTTCCAATGAGTTGCAATTTTCTGCTTAAGGGGATATTGTGGCCAGTTGTTTTCACGTTTAGTTGGGTCAGGGTACTTGTGCTTTGGTAGAAAGACTGAAGCAGCCTTCACTCTGTAACATCAGTTTCACTGGGTTGACCCTCACTCTGGGATAGAAGGCTATACAGCAAGCTTGTTCCATCCACCAGGACTTCATATGAGTTAAGAACAATTGAAAGCTCTCAATCATCACTACCACAGTCATAACAAATGCCTAAAAACCCTACCATCAATAATAACCATAGCTAGCATTTTATAGTGTATCAAAGCATACAAAGAAAATAAACAAATTTGCAACTGCTGATCTTCTAGTTTAACTCAAGATGTCTTTCTAAGATGAGTTCATTACCTCTAAACTCATTACCCTGTGGCTAATCAAAACCTTGCTTGACATAACTTTCCCCAGCCTTCTCTCTGAGCTGATTGGAGGGTTAGAAGGCAGAATATTACATTGCTCTCAAAGCCCTCCTTTATAGAGGACAGAAGATGGACTCTCAGTTCCTTCTACTCTGTATATGCTGCTCTGTCTTATTTCAGCTCCACGGAATAAGATGCCCCCATTCCAAGTAACTCCTAAAGGCTCCCTTTTGTGTTTTGTCTACTTTTTGTGATTGTAAGTTCCTTGAAAGCAGGGACTGGATACTCCTTATTTAGAACAGTGCCTGGCACATAGTAGGTACTTAATCAATATTTATTGGTTTGGAGTGGGTTATTTAATCTTCACATTGTGCTAGATATAAAGGTGCATAAAATGTTCAATTTTTAGAAGACTATAATTTGAGTGGAGTGATAAGATGCATGAGGAAAAATAAACAATTAGATTCTGTGGCAAATGTACAATAATTGAATACATTATAAATTCCTCAGGGGTTCAGAGGATTAGTATAACATGTTCATGAGGGAATGAGCATTACCCAATGAGAAACTTTTATCCTTCTTGTCAAGTGGCTTACTAGTCTCTGCTTGTACATTTCATTAACATTAACCTACTTTGAACTTTCTTGCAGTAGCATATTGTTTTATAATGCCATATCTTGAAATCTCAAATCTCAAAATAAAATTATGTAAAAGGGACTCTCTGGAAGTTGTCTACGCTGGACATGCTGATGTCAGATCTTTGGTCCTGTAAAGTTTTGTAGGTCCTTGGGCCTTTTAACATACATATTAGGAGAGGGAAGGAGAGAAAAGATCATAAAATGTGGACCAGAGGAGACATTGGTGACAATCTAGTGTAACATTTTCATTTTACAGATGAGTTAATAAAAGTTGAAGGGACCAAATTACTAGCCTATTGTCACTTGACTAATAAAGATCAGTGGAAGATTTGAACCCAATCTTCTCTCTCCAGCCTGAGTCTGAATTCTCCACCACACTGCCTCTCCAAGGAAATGACAGGATAGAACCTTTGTTCATGAATTTCAAATCTCTTCTGACTCTCTTTAGGCAATAGTAAGGTTTATTTATCTATGTATCCTCATGGGAACCTTACTAGTTACAGCCAGGATCTTTGTCCTTTGCTTCAAAAATAGTTGACAATTGCAAGACAGAAAGTGCAAAGTTAATGAATCAATATTCTTATTTCATACTACTGTCAGTTCTACTTCCTTGAGAGAATCTATTCTGGGTTATTTTAACCCATCTCCATGTCCTCATTATGGGAGGCAAAACACTAAAGCAAAGAGCAGTGTCTGAAATCAGACAACCTGTATTCAAACTAGAACTCTAGTACTTACTATTTATGGGATCTTATACAAGTCACTTAACTTCTATAGGCTTTAGTTTACACAATGTACAATAAAGAGAGGTATGTCAAATAGTGTCAAAGATAATTTCTTTTACAAATAAATTCATTATATATTTTTTAACATTCCTTTCTTCTTTTTTTTTTTTGGTGAGGCAATTGGGGTTAAGTGACTTGCCCAGGGTCACACACCTAGTAAGTGTCAAGTGTCTGAGGTCATATTTGAACTCAGGTCCTCCTGAATCCAGAGCCAGTGCTCTATTCACTGCACCACCTAGCTGCCCCAACATCGCTTTCTTTTTAAAATTCGAATTACAGATTATCTCATCCTTGAGACCCCCTCACCTACTGTGAATGCAAAAGATATGGTATCATTTGTACCTGTGGAATCATGCAAAACATATGTCCATATTAACAATATAAAAAATAAAGAAAATTATACTTACATTTTCACTCAGAGCTAATCAATTCTCTCTTGATATGAAAAGCTATTTTTTTCATCAGCAATCCTTTGGAATTGTCTTGGATTAATGAATTAATCAAAATAGTCATTTTTCATAGTTGATCATTATAACAACATTATTTTTTACCACACATAATGATCTACTAGTTCTTTTCACTTCACTTTCCAATCGCCTTGCCATTTTTCCCCCTGAAAACACTCACCTCATCATTTTTATCAGACAATAGTATTGCAAAACAAACATGTGCCCCAACTTGTGCAGCCATTCCCCAACTAATTTAAAGAACAATGTATTCCAACACCATACAAATTATTTGAAAAAATGGTAATGAAGAAATACTATTTTCTTCTGATGCAGATATGATTTTGATGCCTAAACCAGGGAAAGCAAAAGCAAAGAAAGCGTATATGAACCAGTTTCTCTAATGAACATTGATTAAAAAATTAAATACTAGCACAGAGGTTACAGCAATATATCACAAATATCATATACTACAATAAGGTGGTATTTATAGTAGGAATGCAGGACTGGTTCATGATTAGGCAAACTATAAACATAATTGACTATATCAATAATAAAAACAACAAAAATTATATGTTCATCTCAATAGAGGCAGAAAAAGCTCTTGACAAAATGTAATACCCATTCCCTTAAAAAACACAAGTAAATAAAAAAATCAATTGGACCTTTCTTAAAATAAGTAGTATCTATCTAAAACCAAGAGCAAGCATTATCTGTAACTATAACAATAAGACAGGAGAAAGTTGAACGAATATTTATAGGAAATGAGGGAAATTAAATTATCACTCTTTGCAGATGATATGATGGTAAACTTAGAGAACCCTAGAGAATCAACTAAAAACTAGTTAAAACAATTAACTTTAGCTAATTTGCAGGATATAGAATAATCTACATAAATCATCTGCATTTTTATATACTGGCAACAAAACCCACCGAGGAAGAGATAGAAAAGGAAATTCCATTTAAAATAATAGCAGATATATAAAATGCTTGGGATTCTATCTGCCCAGACAAACCCAGTAACTATATAAATATAATTACAAAGAACTTTTCAGACAATGAAAGACAGATCTAAACAGTTGGTAAAATATTAACTATTTATAGGTAAGCTAATATAATAAAAATGACAATTCTGCTTAAATTTATTTATTGTATTCAGTTTCATATCCATCAAACTACCAAAGAATTATTTTATAGAGCTAGAAAAAAATGTCAACAACAATTTTTGGAAGTATAAAAGTTCAAGAATATCAAAGGACTCTTGTTTAATTTGAAAGAAGGCAACAATCATGTTACAAGATATTTATGCAGTTAGCAGAATTTGGACTCAAGTGAACTTGAATTTGAATCATCCCTCTGACATTTACTAGAGTATTAAACTTAACTTTCCTCACCTGTAAAATAAAAGAATCTATCTCACATAGTTGCTGTGAGGATCAAATGAGATGATATGTATAAAATAGTTTGCAAATTTAGATAAATCAATAGATACATAGATAGATGATAGATAGATGATAGATAGATAGATAGATAGATAGATAGATAGATAGATAGATAGATAGATAGATAGATAGATAGATAGATAGATATTATCAAGGAGATAACCCCCTATTTCTAAAAAGGTTTTAGGCTTTTATGATTTGGCTCTAGTATCCTTTTTCCAGGAATTATACATTATATGCTAACCCCTATCATTTTGATATGTATGCTATGGTAAAATTAGAATACTTGCTATTCCCTGCATGTGACATTCTGTATTTATCCCCTGTGTCATCGCACAACCTTTTCTCCATGCCTGGGATCATCTCCCTCCTCATCTTTCCCTCTTGGAAATCCAAAGCAGTCAATCAGTCAGTCAATAACACTTACTGTGTTATAGGAACTATGCTGAGAGCTGGGTATACAAAGAAAAGCAAAAATTCTCCCTAGTCACATAATATTTCAGATGGCATTACTAAAATGGATCAATGATGTAACTTATTTCTTCCCTCTGAGCAGATGGGAAGCCATCCAAGCCTACTCATACTGTGTGATTCTTCTTATTCTTGCCTTCCAATAACTTTTCCACAAGTCATTCATCAAATATGCTAGAGCACTTCCTTGTTTTCTGTTAACATCATAAGGGTACTAGCTGATCACTCTGATTTTCCTCTTGTCATTCCTTGGTCTTTCCATATGATCAACCCTGTTTCTCTTCCTATCATCTAATTCTTTAATTAAATATTTAACTTTTATCCTTCCAGGAGCTCCTCATTAGTTTTATGTTGCAGACGCTTTGAAATCATCATGTGCCTCTCCACTACTTTCTGCAATACATTTATTTCATCCATGAGAACGTTGTTCTCCACTTCTGGGATGAGGAGCTCTGATAAGTAAGCATTCACGTTATCCTGCCCAAACCTCGGCTTACATTCCATTTCTTGTTTATGTCTATAACATGTTGTCTCTCCCACCATTACCACCAGTATTTTCCCATTCTTCTTGTCATGATGTCTTCGCCTTATAAGAATATAAGCTCTTGGAGGGCAAAGACCAATTTTTCTTGCATACACACACACACACACACACACGTATATATATATATATATATATATATATATATATATATATACACACACACATATATATACATATATACACACACATATATATACATATATATATATACACACACATATATATACATACATATATATATATATTCTCAAGGTTTAGCACATAAGAAGCACAGTATAAATGCTTCATTTATTATGCATTGAACAAAAGTATATGCTATGTAAATGTATATGCATATATCTATGTCTGCATGTGTATGTGTATACACATCTATGTTGCTATTCTTAAGTTGGGTGGCTTGTGCAGTTTCCTCTGGAGATTCTTATTTGTGGATACTTTATACTAATTGAAGAAATCCCCAGATTAATCACAAGTCATTTTCATTTAGATGTACTGGAGGATTGAAAAGTTATTGTTCTAAAAATCCATACAGGAAAAAAAATAAATTGTCAAAATAAAAGTCTATTTCCAGACATGACATATATTTCAATGACACTGATTCAGTATATAAGTACATACATTTGGGCTGGGCAGTGTAAATGTCATATAACTGGATAAGAGGAATATGGTATAATAGACTGTCTTTGGTATGATATGCAGTGTTTTTAAAGATTCCATGGTGATTCCTTATAAACATAATCATTTTAACAATGATATTGTATGGGTAAAAAAGTTAGAACTCCCTAATTTCTGATGAATAAAATATTGGGTAACCCAAAGATCAATGAAGAGAGATTCACATTATTTTCAAGAAAGGCGCACCAAACTTTCAATGATAATTTATGCTTAAGAAGAAGAAAAAAGGAAATATTGTTTAAGGCATGATTGAAAAAGGAACAATGTGGTGAGAGCAAGGGGCAACACATAGAACACTTAAATTTTGTGTGTGGGCCGGAATAGAGGAAGGTCTCTAACATGTTGAATTGATCTGGCATGAAGAAAAAATAGAAGAATGTGAACAAAAATCAAACAGGATGAGGAGACAGTGATAAATTTCAATGTGCACTAATGAAGATTCTCCACATCCATGAGCTTCATGGATCCATTGAAGTGTTGGTATATTCAGATTTCCAATAATATATGAGCACCATTGAATAGAATATTACAATCAGGCCTATTCAGGAAAAGTAAGGGACATACTGTGGCTATACCTTTAGCTACCTTTGAAGCATTTTTTTTTACAAATCCTTTCCTATGTTTAATCTTCCTAACACCAACTTTTTTTTTTAATTTTTTAAAATTTTTTAAAAATTTATTTATTTTTTTTTAGTTAGGCAATTGGGGTTAAGTGACTTGCCCAGGGTCACACAGCTAGTAAGTGTTAAGTGTCTGAGGCTGGATTTGAACTCAGGTACTCCTGACTCCAGGGCTGGTGCTCTATCCACTGCCCACCTAGCTACCCCACACCAACTTTTTTAAAGGAAATACCTCCTGTATTATAAAAAATAAACTGAAGTTTAAAAAGTTCCCTTCACACATGTTAATAATTATCACTCTATCAGCAGGACTGCAACCCTCTTCCATTGCATCTCCATTTGAAAAGTGGACATTTTCAAAGATTAAGTGGAACTGAAGTTCCTGAAACCCTGACTGATGGATTAATTTATGTTGTGAAGGTAACAAGCTCTGCGAATATATACAGACTTCTCAAGCACAATGAAAACAGCCCTATTTTATTAACCCTGATAATTGAGTCCTGTTTGACTTGACACAATTTTTCCTACATTTTTTTTAAAACCTTAGCTTTAGTGTTCTAAAAAAAACTCCCAAAACTTATCTGAATTTTCTAAGCTAAACTGAAGAGGGGCAGCATGGTGAATTAGACATAGTCATCATGACCTGAGTTCAAATCCTTCATCTAATATGTAATATCTATGTCACCCCGTACAAGTCATGAATGAGCAATGAGTTAAACATTATGGAAAGGTTTAAAATGAATCATTTTGTAATAAGTTGTAAGTTTTTTAGGTGAAAGGTGGGGAATTCCACTTATTACGGCTATTGCACAATATGGACTAATAGAATGTAAACTTCTTTAGGGCAGGGATTGTTCTGTCTTCATCTCATATTCCTAACTTCTGTCCTACTGCATATACTCAATAAATATTTGTTTTTACAATAATATTGTTCTCCTCTTTAATTACATGTAAAAACAATTTTAACATTGATTGGGCTTTTAAAAAAAAAATTCATTCTAAATTCTTTCCCTCCATCCATTCCATTATCTTCACAGAGATGGTAATCAATCTAATATAGATGATACATGTGCAGTTATTTATCACTGATAAACATTTGCAAAATTAAATTATTTCTTAACAAAATAATATGCAAAATGCTTGAAATGTTCTTCTCCCTGTATCTAATTATCCTAGGATCAAATAAATTTGATATTATAAAATAAAAACAATTTTTTTCAAATCCTTACAATTTCCCTTAGGGTTTGTAGGAATGTGAAGATAATATTGTAGGGGCAGCTAGGTTGCACAGTGGATAGAGCACCGGCCCTGGAGTCAGGAGTACCTGAGTTCAAATCTGGCCTCAGACACAACACTTACTAGCTGTGTGACCCTGGGCAAGTCACTTATCCCCAATTGCCTCACTAAAAATAAAAAAAAAAAACAGAAAAAAAAAAGGAAAAAAAGACATTATTGTATACATGTGTGGATGAAAAACTTGTAGCAATCTTAGTTACCTTAGAGTTCATCAAGAGAAGCTATTTTATTTCAGAGATTTTATAAATATGGATTCATGGCTAAAAGGGAATTTAGAAAATCATCTAGTCTGAATCCCTCATTTTTCATCATCCCCCAGAAGCAGAAAGTGAATGTTAGGGTCTCTATAATTCATCCTCTAAGTAGCTGCAAAGTCATACAATTCTAGTTATTTCACCTCCCTATTCAAGGACTTATGTGGAAGTGACCCTAATGTGAAAACAAAAAACATTAATAAAATAGAACAAATGAAATATGGTGAATACATCTGGGCTTTGATAAGGAACACAGATTGGTCTTACCATCCCAATACAGCTTAGTTATAAGAATCAAATTTGGGCTAACACATGCTCTTAGAAAATTCTACATATTGTCCCATTCCTGAGAATCTTATTGATGTTTTTAGCACTGAATCACGGACGTTTGTTAGAACATTCTTCTGTGGATTCAAATATGAAAGCAAGAATGTAAGAGCTGCCTATGTTCTGATCAAAGTCACTCCATCAAGTATCTGAACTAGGACTAAAGCACAGGTGTGTAAACTTGCTGGTTTGGCACTTTGTCTATTACACCTTGCTAATATCAAATTAGTTTTGGGTTTTTTCCCACTTTAGCAATCTATTCAATTGATGTTTTTGTTGCATAGATTTTTTTCCCTAGTATGTAATGGAAAATACATTATATTAGCATCATAAAACCTGAATGCAATTTGTGGCTTTGGCATCTACTGGCTTTGCGACCCAGACAAGTCACTTTGAAACCCAATTTTATCATCTGTAATTTAGGAATACTTATACCTAAGAGGTAGCATGCAGTACTAGAAAGAACCTTAAAACCAAAGAAAGAAGAGTTAGCTTTTTATCTTATATATGATAATTGGATCTGTATAACTTTGCAAATTTAATTCACCTCCTTAGCTTTTAATTTCTGGTATTTTTCTACCTATTTGAGGGGGCAGCTATATGGCACAGTGGATAAAGCACCGCCCCTGGATTCAGGAGGACCTGAATTCAAATCCGGCCTCAGACACTTGACACTTACTAGGTGTGTGACCCTGGGCAAGTCACTTAACCCTCATTGCCCCACCAAAAACCAAAAACCCCACAAAAACAAACAAAAAAAGCCCTATATGAGAAACTAGACTAGATAAAATTCACATTAGCTAAGCATTAAGGCAGTATGAGTAATCATTGGAGGCAGAATGTTTTCTTTTAAATTCAGGGAAGAAAAACATGTGAAAACTTCCCTTTCAGTCAACTCTGGAAGATGACTTTATCAAAGATCTTACCTTAGAACAACAAAAATTAGAGAAAATAATGTTATAGGAAACTGAGATGGATATTGGCTATTTCCAACACAAAGCTAAATGACAGCCATCTACATCTCATAATACAAGTGTGTTTACTAAACAATGTGATGGAACAGAAACATTTCAGTAATAAATGTAGGGCATTCTTTCTTTTCATAGCATTTTCTATGTACATAATATGTTGTATAAGAAAATTGTGCCAGAAACAATTGCCCATCTGCCTCTGTGTCTTTCTAAATAATGAAAAAAGGTCCTCCTTTGTGAGGCTTCCCCTCTTGAATTTGTTCAGGTCAAACCAATCCTGGCCTAATTTTTCATGGTTTCAAAGGCCACCTTCTCAGTTCCACTTTGTGATGTGAAATATTGATGAGAGGTGCTTTGTGGAGAGAAGCTCAGACTATGTCAATGACAAATATATTTTCCTTGTTTTCATAACAACGCAATTGTGTGTAATTCTGTCACAATAATTCTGATCTCTGTGGCAGGAAGTGAAAGGAGTTGTGTAATGGAAGCGACGTTATCTTCCAGGAAAGTGGGACTCACACAATACTATCACTTTAACAGGGCCCTGTGTATTCTGCTTACTTTGAGGACAAGAATCAACTCACCAGATAATTTCAGATTTGAAAGAGATCTCAGTGACAAAGTAATCCAACCCAAGCTTCAAAAGATATTTCTTTTACCCCATACTTGACAATTAGTTAACCAGTTAATCCTGAAGAGTAGACTACAAAGAGGAGTAACACCACCTCCTCATTTACTCCGTTCCACTTTTCAGTCACTATTAGGGAATTTATCTTCACATTAAGCTCTAAACTGCTATTTTTTATCATATCATAGGACTCAAGAGAGTCTCTATTTTGTCATGAAACACCATGATTTAGGATAAGAAAAAAAATTTAGAGAAGAGGTTTTTGAGATTATCTAATTGAACCTCTTTTGTGGAGAACTGAAACCCGTAAGAATGAAGTGAATTGTCTGAGGACACATACTTTGGAGGTAATAATAATTAATTGTATGTACCTTAAAGAAATATGTAAGGGGTGATGGGGAAGTGCTCTTTTAGCCTTAAAGCCCTATATGAGCCTGTTTGTTATAAACTAATAGCAATAAGAAGAATAAGGAGTAGGGAGTATATATCTAATCTCTCTGTCCAGTACTCCTTCCAACGTATCTCAGAGCCTTTATGAATCATTGGCAGTTTTCCTGGTAAGAGGGGCTGAATTAATGCCTCAATAAGTTTTCCTCAAGGATTTGGCACATTTGAAAATCTTTTAAAAAGAAAATTGTTCCCCAAATTTAGGACCATCTGTGGTTCATATTATAGGATAGATAAAATTTGCCTTACAGAGGCTTATTTTGAAATAATTTGCTTCCTTGATATTCATTTCCAAGATCCCCCAAACATTTATCTTCACCTTGTTTTATTCATAGAATATCCTGTATTCAAGAAATGACCTGACAAATCAATTCACAATGACTTCTATATATCAATTGATCTGTGATATAGTTCATCATAGTATTGGTCATTCATAACTACCTTTTCATCCTATTCATGAGGTTCCACAGACCCTTCACATGAGATACACCCAACCTACTGGGTGCTAGTTCTTTAACATTAATTTGGTACAGAGGGAAAACAATGGGAAGTCTGCTTAATATCCCTTTCTTCTGGATGATTGATTCAGTTCCTTTCTGATAATAAATTTGTTTCCAATCTTAAATCCCATATAATATCCAATGTTCTCTTCCTGATTCTCATCTTTCTTGACTTCTGTGGCCCATTTATGAAGATGATCACACACCTGCTTAAAATTCATTCTCTCTTCAATCTTTCCCTACCTTTCTAGCCCCTTCTTAGTCTCCATTGCAGGGTCATCATGCATATTCTTTCCCATATTTATGAGTATCTAGCACAACCTTGTTCTGGGACATTCTCTTTCTACTTACCCTCAATTACTTCATTGGCCCCCAAGAGTTTGATTACCATCACCATATAGATTATTCTGAAATCTGCATATTTAGCTCTCATCTATCTCCACACCATTCATTCTCCCATATTTGGCCTTGTACTGGGCATCACTATTGGATTCCTGTAAATATCTCAAACTCAACAGATAGATTACTGTTGAAAAGATCACTGGGTTTTATTCTGTCACTGAGCCCTGTACTAAGGTATTCTTGAAATTGAATTCTCTCATGCATCTCCTTGTCCAAACAGTTGCAAAGTCTTGTAAATTCTACCACCACATAACCTCTCGTATTTGTCATCTCATCTCCACTCATACATCAATCAAACAAAATCCCATTCTTATTGCAGCTTGCCTGGACTATTGCATTAGTCTTCTAATTGCATTCTCTGCCTCTTTCCTCTCCAATCCATCTTCTAAAGAGCTACCAAATTTAAATACTAAAAGACCAGATATATCAATTGAGATGATATATTTTAAAAATTTTATAATTACAAATGATTACCTGTCTGTGCAAATGTACATTTTTTTTTATGTGAGGCAATTGGGGTCAAGTGACTTGCCCAGGGTCACACAGCTAGTAAGTGTCAAGTGTCCCAGGCCGCATTTGAACTCAGGTACTCCTGACTCCAGGGCCGGTGCTCTATCCACTGCGCCATCTAGCTGCCCCTAAAATGTACTTTTAATACACTTTGAATCTGAATTTATATTCTTATAAAATATTTGAAATACATATTTTAAAATTCTTTGAAACAAATATTTGCATCTTACTATTTCATTTCATTTAAGACAGCTTGGTCCTTGGTCCCTGGAAGTCTTCCTCAATTCTGGATCTTCTTTTATGGGTCAAGTAAATCCTTTCACTAAACACATCAAAAAAAAAATTCAGTAGCTCCCAATTACCTCAAAAATGAAATGCATACAGCTATGTTTGACATTTTAGGCTTTTATGATTTGGTTCTAGTCTGCTTTTTCCAGACATTATACATTATACATTGACCCCTTTCATTTTGATATGTATGCTATGGGAAAATTAGAACACTTGCTTTTCCCTCCATGTGACATTTTGTATTTGTCATCTATGGCATTATACAATCTCTTCCCCATGCCTGGGATCACCCCTCCCCCATCTTTCCCAGTCCATCAATCAGTTAGTTGACAGTTATTAAACAGTTACTATGTTATAAGAACTATGTGGAGAGCTGGGTATACTGAGAAAGGCAAACATTCTCCCTACTCACATATGCTTCAGAGGCAACATATAAATTATACAAGTTATATACAGAGTATAAGGAAGGAAGTCTGAGTGGAGAAGGGATTAACATCAGAGAGACTTGGTACGATGATGGGATCACCAAGGGTGATAATACAAAACAAAAATTTAAAAACAAAGGACAAAGACTTAGGGGACACTCATGTTTATTCTACATTACATGAATGAAGAACCAGTAAAAGAGAATGAGAAGCAACAGATTGATAAAAGAACAATTAAAAGACAGTGTCACATAAAACAAACAAACAAACTAGGGAATAAAGTGTATTTAGGAGCAGGTAATGTTACCAAATATTTGTAAAGAGATCTAGAAGAGCTGCAAGTGATAAAAGACCATTAGATTTGGCAATTAAGTGACAAGTGTTCATTTCAGAGCAGGTAATTTCTTTCTTTTTTTCTGATAAAAGTATTTTATTGTTTTTTCTAGTTTCATGTAAAGATCAGAGCAGGTAATTTCAATTGAATGATGAGATCAGAAGACAGACTAGGGAGGTTTTATAAGAGAGTGAAAAGAGAAGAAATAGAGGCATTGAATGTAGATAGGTTTTATCTAAAACTCCACCTCTGACAAAAGGCCTTTCATTTCCAGACTTTTTGTCCTCTCCCACTGTGTAATTACAATGTATATTTATTACTTGTATTTCTTTATCTTTGTGCATGTTGCCCTTCTGCCATGCTCCATAGCTGAATGTAAGATCCTTGTTGGCAGGGAATTGTTTTCTTTATCTTAAATTGTCATTTTTAATAGCAGTGATTTCATATTAGTGGTGCTTAAAATTACTTGTTGAACTAAATTGCTGACCATTTGTTCAAATGTGTCTGTGTTC
The DNA here is from genome assembly GCF_019393635.1 of Dromiciops gliroides. Lineage (NCBI taxonomy): Eukaryota > Metazoa > Chordata > Mammalia > Microbiotheria > Microbiotheriidae > Dromiciops > Dromiciops gliroides. The sequence goes on from NC_057861.1 coordinate 714,599,346, forward strand.
ATTAAATATCTTTCCATCCCTTTTTGTGTCTTATGGAGCTTTGAATGCTGGGAGATTGTTGTATTCCAAGACTTACAATAATATAACCACACCAGGAAAATATTTGTTTCTAAAAATGTTACTTTGGCATGAGGAATAGCTGAGAATGGCTAATGTCACTGGGCAATTTCCCAAGCACAATATGAGCTACTGTCTCCTTGCTCTTCATTTCTGGACCCTATTAATTGGTCATAAGCCATTCCTATTCCAGAAACATGGGCTAATATACAAACTTACTAGAATGACAGACGTTTGTAAAGCCTAATTCTTCTGTATCTCCTTCTACTTGATCTCTCTGCACCAATTGAACCTTGGCAAAATTTAGCACTTATTATCTTTCTTGAAATTCTTTCTTCCCTAGGCTTACAGAGCACTACATATTCCTGACTCTCCTACTACCTTTTTAACTAGTATAAAGACTCCTTTGGGAGGGTAGTTCTTTCTCTTTCCTCTTCTAATTGTGTCTGTATTAGACTGTAAGCTTCTTGAGAGTAGGGGCTGTTTTGTTTTGTTTTATTTTTTACCCCCTTTTTATCTCCAGTGTTTATCACAGTGCCTGGCACATGCTATTCTCTTTTTGTTTTTGGCAGGGCAAGGGGGTTAAGTGACTTGCCCAGGGTCACACAGGTAGTAAGTGTCAAGTGTCTGAGGCCTGATTTGAAGTCAGGTACTCCTGAATCCAGGGCCAGTGCTTTATCCACTATACCACCTAGCTGTCCCCACATTCTAGGCTCTTAATAAATACTAGTGGATTGATTGATTATGTGTTTAGACCCTGAAGGTATTAAGTCTAACCATTTTTTTTAATTTTAGGGATGAGAAACTTGAAGCAAGAGAGAATTAAAGTCAGTCAGTCATCAAGCATTCAAGTGTTTATTATTCTTATGGTACTATTGTGCTTAAAGCACCGGGAATCATGGCAAAAAATTCAACAACATGAGCCATGCCTTCAAAGAACTGACATTCTAATTTGTTGGTTAAAGTGACTTATCCAGGGTTGGACATTTGTGTCTGAGAACAGATATGAACCCAGATCTTTCTGATTTGTAGTATATTGCCCTCGTTATTATATTATGTTCTCTTTGAATATTTTCTTCTTCCCTTCATAATCTCATCCTCTCCTCTGCTTTAATTTATTACCCCAAGGCAAATAAGTCTGACTCTGATGGCACATCTGTGTTCTGTTCTCATATCTGCACCTTCTTATAAGATATCTCCAATTGGATGTCCCACTGTTTCCTCATCCATTCAGCCATCCATTCGACACAAGCTTATTAAGTTAACATAGAATAAAGCCTCAAGGAAAAAGAATGCTTGTCTACTTGTAGAATTTCAGACAATAGTCAGCTAGGTATAGGAGGATATTGGGGCCCACAGAGAACGTCACTACCTACCTTTTTACACCCCAGGCAAGAGGATGATTAGAAGCAACCTTTTATGAAGTCTCCTATATCATTGGATGAGGGAGAAATCCTAGCTTACCTTCTACTGGTATCATGACAGCTTTTGTCCTCTTGGCTTTCCCTGTTTGTATCCTTTTCCATCCATTTCTTGTCAGCCACCTCTTTTTAACCGCTCTAAGCTTTGAGGAGAGAGGCTTAAAATATATCCTCTCTAGGCTTTCTTCTGGCTTTATATTGTACAATTCTACCCAGAGTATCAAATCAGCACTAGAAAAGGTGAATGAATACCCTACCCTTTCACCCCAATACTGTTGGTTAAAAACAGCTGAACACAAATAGTAATTCAATAGAATATTTTGCAATGTTTAACAAATTGGAAGAGGCAGGAGATTATATATTAGCCACCTTGCTTAACCCTCACCCATTCAATTTTTTGTTTGTTTCTGTTTTTTGTGGGGCATTGAGGGTTAAGTGACTTGCCCAGGGCAACACAGCTAGTAAGTGTCAACTATATAAGGCCAAATTTGAACTCAGGTCCTCCTGAATCCAGGGCCAGTGCTTTATCTACTGTGCCACCTAGCTGCCCCCATTCAATTCTTTTTTTTTTTTTTTTTTTAGTGAGGCAATGGGGGTTAAGTGACTTGTCCAGGGTCATGCAGCTAGTAAGTGTTAAGTGTCTGAGGCCAGATTTGAACTCAGGTACTCCTGACTCCAGGGCCGGTGCTCTATCCACTGCGCCACCTAGCTGCCTCCCCCCACCCATTCAATTCTTAATAGAAAAATTGAGGGAGTGTCTGATGTTCCATGCAAACTTTGCTCTAGATGCCCAATATCTGCTAGTAAAATGATCAGCTCTGCAAATACTTCCTTTGTAGGATAAAAAAGTTTTGTAGACTATGGATTAGATCTCTACTAAATCCTTTAAAATGTCTTTCTTTCTCCTTAACAACCTTGTGAAGTGACAGAAAAATGCATTTGTTGCCTTCATTGCACCAGAGGGGGGGGGAAAAAAAACAAGAAGCAAAAAAAGATAATGATTCTTCCAACATTATGCAATGAGCCAATTGTGTATATGTATTTCTAATCTAGGTTTCCTTTATTTCTAATCTCCTGTGGAAGGGTTTTTGTTTAATTTTTTCTGTCTGTTTTTGTTGTTGTTTTGTTTTATTTTGCTTTTCTGTATCAAAGCAACTTTTAGAGAGGGGAAAAAAAGAGAAATGCAAGTAGAAGGATGAGTGAATGTGTTTGTGTGTGTGTGTGTGCAAGAGAAGAGAGACAGAGACAGAGGAGGAGGAGGAAAAGGAGTAAGGGAGAAATGGAGAATAGAGATGAGGAAGAGACAGAAATAATGATAGACAAATAGCAGAACAGAGAGAGAGAGAGACAGAGAATGAGAAAAACAGGTACATATATAACATGATGAAAAAGTTGGAGCAGAAAGAAGGAAGGTTATAGAGAAATGCTTTCTCTCTGGTATGGAGTGAGAGAACCCTTCACCCCCAATCTAAAATTACAGAAATGAACTTTAGTAGTTCCCAGTGCCCCTCTCCATAGTAGATACAGCATCCTTTCCTATTTCATCCATTTCCCTGTGCTGTCCTGGTTGTTCCAGACTAAAAGTGTCAACTCATGTGTTGTTCTTCAACATTTTTCACACACTAACAAAATACAGGGCAGCTAGGTGATATAGTAGATAGAGTGTTGGGCCTAGGGTCAGGAAAACTGTTCCTGAATTCAAATCTAGCCTCAGAAACTAACTAGCTGTATGACCCTGGGCAACTTACTTAACTATTTAGCTCAGTTTCCTCACCTGTAAAATGAACTGGAAAAGAAAATAGCAAACCATTCCAATATCTTTGTCAAAAAACAAAAACAAAAAACAAAGAGGTAAAAAAGATTTGGACATGACTGAAAGTGATGAAACATCAATAAAATGCTTTGTGCAATAATGCTTCCATGATCTGATGAAGGACTCAGGCCAAAAAAAGTGTTATTATGGTAATATTATTATGGTCTATATATCTTTTGTTTTTTAGAGTGAAGAGCAACAAGGCTTTGTCAAAAGAAAACATGACTGTTTTCTGATCAAAGCCCAAAGTCTCAGATAATATGCCATCCTTGAATGAAACAACTTTCTCCCTCTATGTTGTTTGAAACTTCATCAGACATTTGTCATGGTTATCATATGCTTTTATCTTTGTAAATAACTCTAGTAACCACAACAAAACAGTGCTTTGCTCTACATTGCTCTGCTTCATTTTGATATAGAGGATGGGCCCAAAGTCACAAAAGGCTTTGCTATTTAATAACTCCTTTATTTTTTGTTTTTAATTTATAATATCATAACATCATATACAGTACATATAAGAAATGAATTTATATTATATGTGAAAAATCAAATCTCATAAATAGCAAAAAATAAAAAATAATTTTCAAAAAGTTTTTAAAACATGACTTTTGGCCTACCCTGTAGCAAATTTTGTTACTTATGAAAAAGGTACCTAGATATACCACTTTTGAATGCCCCTTTTTAACTAAACTAAATTAAAGTAGCAAATTTAGGTAGAGGTTTTCATGAGTCCCAAATCATCTTTCAATATCCAGCTCAAGGCAATGTTCAATTAGTCTTCCCTGGTGGCCCAAGCTAAAGGTGGTCTATAATTTCTCTGATCTCTCAGATAGCAGCATACTAAGGATCTACTATTAAACTGATTGGGGAGTTTGAGGGATAGGGAGTGTGTCATATTTTATCTTTGGATATCCTTATAGCTTAGGTAATGTAAATACTTGTTGAATTAAAAAAATAATTACTAATTCAAAAATCTTACTCCAAGTAAATGTGTCTTTGCACCATTTAGTCTGAACCATGCCTGACCTTTGGTCTGCTAAGTATGACTGAAAGCAATCCAGGAAAGACAGGAAGTAGAGATGAGAAGGGAGAATATTTAAAGCATGGTTACAGCTAGTGAAAATACAATGAGTTGGAGTGTATATGTGTGTGTTTTTTAATTTAATTATTTTGGGGGGGGGCAATGAGAGTTAAGTGACTTGCCCAGGGTCACACAGCTACTAAGTGTCAAGTGTCTGAGACCAGATTTGAGCTCAGGTCCTCCTGAATCCAGACCAGGTATTTTATCTACTGTGCCACCTAGAGGCCTCAGGGGTGTCATTTTTGAGGGATAGCAAGGAAGCTGGTGTTGCTGATTCACAGATTATATGGCAGGGGGTACTAAAGTGAAAGAAGAGAGAAAAGATGGGGGAGTCAGGTTATGAAAGGCTAGCCATGTCAAATAGAAGATTTTACATGTGATTTTGGAGATTAGCATAAGCAACTGGAGTTAATTGAATGGAGGTTTGTGTAACATGGTCAATCTTGTGCTTTAGAAATATGATTTTGGCAGCTGAATTTAGGATCTAGTGAAGTGGCAAGAGATTTGTGGCAGGCAGACAAACTAGCAGGCTATTGCAATAGTGCAGGCATGAGATAATGAGGGATTGAACAAAGTAGGGTCAGAGGAGAGAAGGGGCATATAAAAAAGATATTTTAGCACTTTGATGGCTTTTTGCTTTAATATGTGGAGAAATAAAGTAGAGACAAAAGTTTCTATTATCTATTCATTTCCAAATGGAAATACATAATTATGTGTGTATACATACACACATACATACATATATGTATGTAAATAGACACACAATGCACATATGCACTATTAAATATATACTTAAATTTAGGATATTATAACATAAATATATATGATTGTATTAAATACACACACACGTACAGACACACACACACACGTATATATATATATCCTATAATAAAACCTACCTTGCAGAAGATAGACCTGAATAATTATAGAAATACTATTTGTTTATTAGTAGGTGGAGGCTATATAATATAAATCACAATATTACTTAAATTAATTTATTTAATTAGCAATTAAACTAACAATGAATTATTTTATACAGCTAGAAAAATAATACATTTCTTTTTTTGAATAATAAACAGTTTTATTTATAGTTCTGAGTTCCAATTTTTATCCCTTCTTCCCTCCCTCTTCTCCCTCCTCCATGTAACTGCATGCAATCAGATATGTATTATACATGTGCAATTATGTAAAACAAAAATAATAAATTTCACATAGAAACAATAGGTCTGCCATGTTAAGGCCAGTAATAACTAAAAAGTGAAAAGTAAGGAGATCCTTAATTACTAGTTCTTAAACTATGCTATAGAGCAATAATCATTAAAATGAATTCAATGTAGAGATATGGTTAAAATATAGAGATATTTATTGCTGGTACAGACTAAATATATAGCATATAGTATTAAATGAACACAGTGGTATAGGACTAAAAATAATAATAAACTCGGTGATAACAAATAAACTCAGAAATCCCCGTCACTGAAGTAAGGAGTCACTTTTTTGACAAGAATTGCAGGGAAGATTGGAAATTGGTTTAGCAGTCATATCTATGTGAACATCTCATATCACGTACCAAGGTATCCAAATCCAGTCCAAATAGATTTAAATGTTTGAAAAAAATCAAATTAGAGCACGAAGTAAAAAGTGGCCTTTCAGATCAATTGCTAAATGAGTTAATGACACAGCAAGTGATAGAAACCATCGCAAACATTAAATTGTTGATTTTCATTGTGTAAAATGCAAAACTTTTGCATAAAAATTCTAATGCTTTCACTTAAAAGCAGAAGACAAATGGATAACTTGGAGAAAAATACAATCTCTCCATAGTGTTTCTCAGATAAACAACTCTTATGCAGGATATATGGCAAAATGAATAACATTTACAAGACTGGGATTCTGTCCTCAGTAAATAAATTGTCAAAGGATTTTAACAGGTCTTTGTCAGAGGAAGAAGTCAAAAGGTATCAAGAACCACATGGGAAAAAAATACTTCAAACCACTAATAATTAGAGGAATTAAAATTGGAGCCTCCTATCAGATTGGAAAAGATAACAAAAGAGGAAAATTACAAATATTGAAATGACTATGGGACAACAGGCATGTTTGCGCACCATTGCTGGAGTTATGGTTGGAAAGCAATTTGTAACTATGTCTACAACGTTTTTTAACTGTGCATAACCAATGAATCAAGTATGTGACTACTAAATCTATACCTCAAAGAGATCAATGAAAGAGGAAAAGGACTCATATTTCAAAAAATATATAGCATTTCTTTTCATAGTATTAAAATTTAAAAAAAATAAATAAAAATAAAAAATAAATAACCATTGAATCAAGTATGTGACTACTAAATCTATACCTCAAAGAGATCAATGAAAGAGGAAAAGGACTCATATTTCAAAAAATATATAGCATTTCTTTTCATAGTATTAAAATTAAAAAAATAAATAAAAACCTAGAAACTTCCAGAGAAAGAGATAAACAAATCATGGTATGAGAATTTATGAATTTTTAGACTGCCTTAAGAAATAATAAAATAAGCACTTTAAGAAAAACTAGGTATATATTTATGAAATGATAATGAGTAAAACTAAGAAACATATAATGAAAGTAATATTAAAAGGAAAAAAACAGTTTCAAAGAGCTTTAGATCTTTGATTACTGCAAAGAATAATAGAAAGTACAGAACACTAAAGATGAATCATGACACCTTCCTCTTTGTAGAGGTGAAGATGGACTAAAACTTCAGATTGAGATGCACTTTTAGGATATTGCCAATGGGAGATTTATATTACTACATGTGCTTGTTATGAGGTCTTACTTTTTATTTTCAATTGTTCAAAAAAGGGTAAGCAAGAGACAGACATATAAATGCTTCTACAATTAATCCATTAATATTAGAGAATATTATACCAAACCTGTGTTATTTGTGATTATTTCCATGAAATTATAATGTAAGGAAGCCACATTTTGAAATAGACAATGAAAACCAGAGTAACCTGAATTTTAACTCTCTTCAGCTCTAAAGAAAGATAAAAGTCTGAATTGAAACATGAAAATCTAATTTTCTTCTTTTCACTTTAAATGGGTTTTTGATGCAATACTGAAAGACAGAGAAGACAGAGGAGACAGAGGCAGATGGATGAGGTGATGGCATGATAAATCTGTTGTTTGAGTTCCTAGTTAATCGCCCATCATACTTGTGTGTCTTACCATATCACATTTCCCACCCACCCCCTTTACTTAAAAGGGAATAGTACTGTCACAAACCAGTCTACTCATATGCTGTTTTGATGAGATCTACCCATTCAGCATTATAATTGAAAGACAGGTTATGTCAACATCTGGGAAACACAGGCTCTTATAGAGCAATGTTTTCCATATATCCTGAAGGGAAATGCAACCCTTAGGAACTTTATATTAATTTGCCCATTTAGCAAATTCTGTGGTTTTATCTCTGGCATTTAGTAAATATCCTCTTCTTTTCCTTAATGCAGATTTAAAAATAGTTTTCATGTCTTTAACTTTTATCATAATTTATTGTCTACTTTAATTTGCCTAAAAATATTTGCATAGGATGAAATGACAAAATATGTAGCAACACTTAACTATGGTTTAGGCACTGTGATAAATGCTGGGAATATAGAGAAATATAAAAGACAATCCCTGATCTCAAAGAGTTTCATGGAATAAAGTGCGAGAAAACATACAAATCACTATTTGCAAATAAGATCAATAAAGGCTAAATTGTAGATAATCAATTGAGGGAAGACATAAGGATAAAGGAGCATTGGGAAAAGCTTCTTATAAAATGTGATATTTTGGCTGACGCTTGAAGGAAGCCAGAGAAGCTAGAAAAGCCAGATTGTAGAAATGGGAGGTAAAGTACTTTTCACACCTTAAATCACTCTCTCATTGCTGGCTGTTATTAGATACTATGTCAGTTTTTTTTTTCATTTATTCCTCCATCACCTCTCCTTGATTTCATCTTTAATCCATATCTTAAAAAAACCTAAATACAACCATATCAGCTTTTTGGAAAATTTCATCTTTTCTTTCTCAGTGGAATTGCCCCTCTTTTTGTCTTCAGAATTTTATTCTTGGGGGCAGTAGATAAAGCACTGGCCCTAGATTCAGGAGGACCTGAGTTCAAATCCTTTGTTCTCAGACAATTGATAATTACTAGCTGTGTGACCTTGGGTAAGTCACTTGTCACTTAACCCTTATTGCCTCACAAAAAATAAAATAAAATAAAATAAAATATTCTTAAGACCTCTTCTCTCCTGGGCTGGCTTCCTCTATTAAATTACTATACATGGGATCCCATTAATCTTTTCTCTGAGTCCTTTGAAATTTCTCCTAATTACCTAGAATTCAAGTAAAACAATACTCTGCTTTCTTATTCTTTCTCTAATGGGATTTCTAAGATACAGTGATTTCTTACTCCCAAAGTTCCTATTGGTTCCTGTTTCAAAAACCAGATGCTAGATGTTAGTCAAAATCATGTCCAGAATAGTATTTTCTTGAAAAACTATCAAACTTTTAAAGAAGATAAAAATATTTAAAGCAAGCCATGAATTAACTATTCTACTTTTGGCAAAGGGAGAGATTCAGCAGATTTCCCATTATTTAAGTTCCCCATCATGACAATATCTTGCTTCTATGCAAGTTTTCCATTCTCTTGCCTATTCTCAAATTGCTCTTGATCATTATTCAAATCCACTGGTTCATTTACAACATGACCATGCCAATTTACAATTCCAACTTTTAATGGGCAAAGCAATCAGAAGACCAACCTTGGCTGTCTATAGTTTCTTGTTAAGTATTTAGCAATCATCACTGTTTCTTCTGCCAGTGTTGTTGCTCAGAGAAATTATCAGGAATGGGTATTGGTCACAAGATTTGATAAGTCTAGGAATCTTTCTATTACATTCCAGATATGTAACTAAGGAAAATAGTTTTATTTTTTATTTTTGTATATGTTAAAGTCTATAAAAGGTATTCCATCTTAATTCCTATTTTTTATTATTTCCTTTGAGATTATAGATATTGTCTTACTCCAAATGAATTTTATTTTTATTTTGTGGTTCTATAAAGTATCACTGTTATATTTTGATTGGTTTAGCAAGAAATTTGAGATTTCACAGACAAATGCTCTCTTCCTATCCATGTAGCACACAAAAGGAAGTCACCTGTCATTAGTATTTATCTCTTCTTCCTTTTAACTTTACTGAATGATTGCTTTCCTTATAGCATCTGGTGATCTGATTATTACAGGTATTGCTAGCAGCTGCTTTATCCATAGAGGGTCCAAATTTACTATGAGCAAACAGCTTTATTCCTACTATTTATTTCTTTATTGTTCAGGGTCCTTTTTTCCCCTTGATCTGTGTCATGTAATTCCAGTCCTTTCCATTTCAAATGTCCTTTGACCTTTTTGAATCCTCTGTCTTTTTTTTAATCTTGAAAACACTATACCTACCACTTTTGTTTACTTTATTATCCCTAATGCGATTGAGAGAAGAGTCAAGTGAATTTCCATTTCTTTTTTCAAATTAAAAATATATATAATCTCTTGTGTTTATATTCACCACATTTCTTAAGATGTTTCTTCTCATTTTTCTCAGCTTGTAGAGTCAAACCTTACAACAAGGGAGAGAGAGAGAGAGAGCAAAAAAGTTCAGCAAAACTGGTCAACATATATTATAATATACCATTAAAGGAAAAATTCCATAAACATAGTCACTCACCTCTTCAAAGAAGGGAGGGGTGCACATATTTATATTTTCCCTTTCTGGATATGATTGATATAATTTCATAGCATTTACTTTCCTTTATTCTGCAATAGTAATTATGGTTTCCATATACATCTTAGTCATTGCACATAATGATTTCCCTCATTCTGCTACTTTGATCCTGTATAATTTCCTGGTTTTTTATATTTCCTTGCTTTCCATATTCATAATTTGAAAGTATTCCATCACATTAATATTCTTCAATATTATTAGTTATTCCCAATCAAAGAGGATACACTTTGTTTCCAGTTCTTTGATATAACACAAATAGTGTGGCTATAAATGTCATGGTATATTTAGGATGAGGTATTTTAATATAATACCATCAAAATTATCTATTTTATTTTTTGTAATCACTTCTGTCCCTTTTTTGTGAAAAATCCTTCCTTTCACCATACCTATGGGAAATACCTTATCTGATTCTCTTATGACTTTTGGTGATATGACCTTTAATATATTTTGGAGTATTTGGACATATCATTTTATATCTTGCTATGGTATATGACACAAGACACTAAGCCAGAGTTTAAATCACAATGTTTTTCTAAGAGTTGTTTGTATATAGGAAATTTTTGCCCAAAACAATAGACGTACTTGAGTTTATTAAACATTAACTATTAATTTCATTTGTTTTCTGATTTGGCATTTAGTGTTATCTAATCAATGATTTATTTTCTATTTATTAGCCAATATGAAATAATTTTAATAAATTCTATTTTTCAGAATAATTTTCATTCTTCTAGTATTATCAGCCATTTGCTCATTTTTAGTAATTTCCCTTAAAATTATAAATATTTTACTTTGAATTAATTTTGTTAGTATTGTCTAACACTATAAAGAATACATTTAATAGTTTGGTAGAAAAATATATTAATTCATCCAGGTAGTTTTGTAAATATTATTACAGTGAGGAACCTGAACCACAAGCACACTGTGTAATTCATTACTCCTTTCCACTACATAATCTATTCTTTATTCTTAAGGAGAATTTTGTTATTTCATCTGGTATATTGATGGGAAGCTAAATGATACAATGGATAGAATGACAGGCCTGGAGTCATGTACACTCATTCTCCTGAGTTCAAATCTGGCCTCAGATACCAGCTGTGTCACCCTGGCAAGTCATTTAACCTTGTTTGTCTCAGTTTCCTCATCTGTAAAATAAACTAGAGGGAATGACAAACTACTCCAGTATCTTTGCCAAGAAAACCCCAAATGTGGTCATGAAGAAGTGTACATAACTGAAAGACAAACTGAATAAATATTGATTCTCACATATTTTTATTCATTTAGGACATATTTTTCTATCATTTCATCCTAAATTTTCTTTTTCTTTTTCTTTTCTTTTTTTTTTTTTGGTGAGACAATTGGGGTTAAGTGACTTGCCCAGGGTCACACAGCTAGTAAGTGTAAAGTGTTTGAGGCTGGATTTGAACTCGGGCCCTCCTGAATCCAGGGCCAGCGTTCTATCCACTGCACCACCTAGCTACCCCCCATCCTAAATTTTCTAATTGCTATGTAGAAATGTTGTTGATTTCTATGATTATTTTTATGTACAGTTACTTTAGTTAAGCTATTAATTGCATGTAGCACTAGTTTATTTACTTATTCTCTAGAATTTCTAAGCTGCTAAGTCCTGATAAGTAAAAGTAATGAATCCCCTGAGGTGGCTACATTATTTGAATTCTCACTGTATATATCCATTGGACTGGAACCAATTACCATAGTTCACATAAGTATAACTTTGAATAGATGTAACTCTTTAGGGGATTGATTTTTTTACACTAACCAGAACTTAGCTTAAGCCATCATATCAACAAATAGACTTACTTTATCTCTATTTTGTCTATATTATTTTAATTTCTTTATATTTTCTTGTCATCATTAGCATGTTTAGAATTTGGTCAAATAATAGTGATGCAGGGATCCTTGATAAACCTATATTTAATGTGAAAAGTTCTAATATTTCTCTATTGCTTATTATGCCAGTCTATGATTTTATATAGGTATTTTAATGTTGAAAATGTTCCTTTTTATGCCTATACATTTAAAAGATTATAAAATGAATGTTGTACTTTGTAATGGGTATTTTGAGTACCTTTTGAAAAGATGAATTTGTTTGGCATGTGTGAATTTCAGCTGCATATAGAACATTATTCTTTTTTTTAAATGTTCATTAGGTATTTAGTGGCACAGAAATAGAGCTAATTAGGAGATTAAGCCTGGATATATACATATAGCATATAGGTAGGTGATAATTTAAACTATTAAAAAGCCATATGGTCACCAAGAGGAGATCCATGGAAATTCTCTAAAAGAGATTCCCAATATTCTGTCTTCTCTTTGAATTGGTTTTAGTAGTTCCTATAGCAAACTACTGTATCAAAATGCCTCTTTGGCATGTCTTTTCTCCTTGATCTCAAAATGTTTCATTTATTTGTTTATTAAATCAAGAAATACTATAATATTCTCTTATGTATGAGATTCAGTATAAGGGAGAAACAAAGACAAATGAAATAGAATGTATCAAGTGAGACAATATTTGTAAAGTGCTTAATACAGTGCCTGAAATATAGTAGGCATTTAATGAATGCTTGTTTTCTTGTCTTTCCCCTTTTCCTACTTCAAGGAGGAAATATTCTAAGATGTTATCTGTTTTAAGTCTTTTTTTACAGTATTGTACATCTATTAAGATCAGGAAAGTGTGGAAAATTTTCAGAGATTGGTGCTACCACATGTGATCTCTCTAGGGTCTAGAATTATATCCATATATGAAATTACATTTCCTTAAAGCAGGAGGTGGTATTGTTTCCTGCTGTACTCCTCCTATAAGAAGAAAAGTAATCTAGTACAGTACAGAAAAATTCCCCAGTGTAATAGCTACATATACAAATGTTTTTATATCATTCATGTCTTGCCTAGAATGTTTACATCATGAGGGAACTCATATACTAATTTGTATGAGAGAGACAAGTTATATTATTTCTCTATGGTTCCTGTGGATCAGTAAAGTACTTTACACGCAATAGATACTAAAATACTATTTTAATGAGTAAATGAATTGCCTCTTCTAGGTGGGGTGTTTACACAATCCTGGAGCTCTACCTTTGTTCCTAAAAGTTCCCCCTCAAATTTATCTTTTCACATGTGCAGAAAACCAATTGCTTCCCTATCTCTAACACTTCCCGCATTAAAATAACTCTTGAGTTAGATTTCATACTAAAAGAAAGAAACAGATATGACCTCTGGTAATGGACAAAATACAAAAGAGAAAGAAATCTGAGAAATTCAGTGACAGTGGGAGTCCTATTTTTTAACTAATTTTAGGAGAGTTACAAAATGGTTCAGAGAAGAATAGAAAGTTAATCATCTGTAAACATGTCAAGATAAATTAAAATAAAAATTGGAAAAAAAAACCATCCCTGAGACCTCCCAAATATGTTAAATTATTTTAACATTTTAAGAACAATCCCAAGAGGAAGTTGTTTAAATCTAAAGATGTGTTTGCTTTTCCCTACTGTAATGGTGAGCCACAAGAACACACAGAAAATTAAATGCATAATTCTATTTCTTTAAATAGGATGAGCACTTTCCAAAAATAAAAAGCCAGGCACTGATGTTCTGCTGGAAAATCATGAAGAAGGTGTGCAGATATTTTCAATGTTACCAGTTAAAATTATGTGAAATTGGAAAGCCTGCTATGCAGCAGTGAACATGAAGTAATTAAGGAATGAAAAATAATTTGTATTGAATTAGCATTGTGCGTTCTTAAAATGCTATCTCTTTTAAGTTAAAGGGTCATCTAGAGTTCTTAATTTTTGAACCAAACAATAACTTCTTAAATCTCTATGTATAAGAAATAACCCTACATAGATGTACAAGATGTATGTCCACATTTGAGGTTCCCTGGGAGAATGGTATGAATATTGTTCTGTTATTTTAATAAAATCTGTTTTCAACAGTTTCAGTCTTACAACATAATCAGTGCAAGATACTGTTCCACTTTAGTGAAATAGACTACCACAAACTTACAAAAATTTCGGAGCATCTAAATAAAGTGTTTGGTAGTTGTACCTACTGAAAAAGTAAGTACAGTACATTTCAGCTCTATCGGATGAAGAAGAGTTGGAGGGAGAGAAGGAGGAAGAGGAGGAAAAGAAGCAGCAGCAGCTGGTGCAAAAGAAGCAGCAGCAGCAACAACAACAGCAACCAAGGTGTGCAGTGTCATTTTTAGGGTGAGATATGGAAATCACTAGCTTAAGTGAAATCACAGTTTAGAGAAATATGAATTTGTAGGAAGTTTCTCTGAAGAAATTTAGATCCTGGAATTCTATTAAGTGCCGTAATTCCATTTAAAGGATTCTCAGCAATGCCACATTTGCTTTCATTGGTCAGTAACATGGGATTGCTATGAGTCTCCTAATAATTCCAGGGACCAGTGATTTATGAATTTTTGTTTCTTGAGGTAAGGCTAATTGAAAGAACAATCCCTTGCATGGGATTGAATTCATTTATTGCTTAATGTAGAGCAAACTACCAGTACAAACCTTAATTTGGGAGCTTCCCTTCCCTAAGAAGAGGGGTATTTCAGGGGCAGCTAGATGGTGCAGTGGATAAAGTACTGGCCCTGGATTCAGGAGGACCTGAGTTCAAATACGGCCTCGAACACTTGACACTTACTAGCTGTGTGACCCTGGGCAAGTCACTTAACCCTCTTTGCCCTGCAAAAAAACAAAAACAAAAAAATTTAAAAAGAAAAAAGATATTTGCATTATACAATGTGTATTATTTTTATATTATTGCTTTAGGTAGAGTGTTTCTGCATGACCATTGTTTTAATAGTTTTCTTTGACATACAAAATAGTCACTTGAAATTTCTTAGGTGAACAAGAGTGTCTCTCCTCTTAACATTTACAAGTTTGCTTATTGTTCATTCTTCCTAATTTCTTTTACCTTTTACCCTCCCCCAAGTTTATTCTTAGTATTGTTATGAGCACCTGAACTTAAAAGTTTCTCCACCTTCAGATAATTGTTGCATCCTGAATTTATTGAATGTGTGTTATCCATAGGCTAATTATAAGAAAAATACCAGTAACGATAGGGATATGCTGGAGTCAGTTTGAACTGATTCTGCAGAATCAATTGTCAAATTTTCAGTGTGAGCATTTACACCTGGGATATCGATTGATGGTGCAAGTAATGCTATATTATTTTTGTTGCCTGTCTGGCCTTAAAAAAAGTGATGGATAAAATGTTAATCATATAGATTAACTTAAGGTTTGTTCTATATGCATTTTCCCACAGAGAACTGGATTTTAAACATTTGCCTACACATTAATGAGTTTGGGCCTCCTATTCTGAATGGAGACACAAGAGGCTCCTGAAGGGAGGGGATGTCTGCCAAGATGGCTGCCCCCCCAAAACAAAATCAGATATTAAGTTTATTTACAAGTTCAGCCATCTGAACACTAGCTCAAGAATAAGTTCATCCAAAACATTCGAATCCAAATTTAGGAAGAATATTTGCTTATAAATTACATAGAAACAAAATATTTTCCCTGCATAACCAAGAGTATCTTAAACTCAAATTAATTTTGCAATGACTACCACTGGCAAAAGTCATTATTGCTGACTATGAAATGTTGTCTGTCCTTCACACATATGGAAACTGATAAATCATGAAGACTTGTGATAGATCTTGGAGGAACATGGTATTCGGATCCCTTTCTGCACCTTACTCCATCATTTTGAGACCTGATCAGCTCTGTAGTGTTCTGCAATGAATTAGTGGCATGATGCCAATGCTTAAAACATAAATATCTATTTTGAGATAGTAAGTTGTTCAATGCTAGGGAATGGGGAGATCAGATGGATCCCTTCTCCAAACTCACAAATTAAGGCATTGAATCTAGGTCACATGCAATGTTTACTATGAGTTTGACCCCAATATTGGAAAGTTATAGTGTCAAAACTGGAAAGAATCTTTGGGAACATTCAGGCCAAAACTCATCATAGAAGTGAGCAAACCAATTCAGAGACTTAAATTGACTTCTTCATTACTAAATAGAGAGGATATGGCAAATCCAGTATTCAAATCAAGGTCTCAACTTCCATTCCAGTATTTTTTTTCTTTATACCACTTTGCCACTGCCATACTATCCTTCACAAAACATATTAAATTGTATAGATAAAAACTGTCATTTGGCTTCTTTGTGAGTGTTTGGCAATCTTTTTGTTTGGTTTTCATTTTTGTTTGTTTGAGGGGGTTTTGGGGTTTTTTTGCAGGGCAATGAGGGTTAAGTGATTTGCCCAGGTTCACACAGCTAGTAAGTGTTAAGTGTCTGAGGCCGGATTTGAACTCAGGTCCTCCTGACTCCAGGGCTGGTGCTCTATTCACTGAGCCACCTAGCTGCCCCAACTGTATTTGTTTTTAAAGATTTCCAAGGGGCCAGCTAGACGGTGCAGTGAATAGAGCACCAGCCCTGGAGTCAGGAGGACCTGAGTTCAAATCCGACCTCAGACACTTAACACTTACTAGCTGTGTGACCCTGGGAAGTCACTTAACCCCAATTGCCTCACAAAAAAAAATACAGCTGTGAGATTCTATAATTCTATATCTCTAGTGAGGCTGGCCACAGTCAAATTCTTTAGATCTAGACTAATGGTTATCCATTGTTCCCTGGACAGAAAGGAGAGAGTTTGACTTAATAGCTATCATTCTAATTAGCCATCTTTTACTCATTTAAATTATGTGTGGTTTGTGATTTTTATGTCTCTAAAATTAATTAAACATTATACTGTATTTGTCAAGGAATTTTTCTAGTCTCTTATTCTTAGCAATCCTCCATAATTACACTGTGCACTCAGTGTATACATTCTTATGTATGGGTATAGGTGTATACACATGGAAAAAGACATGAGGAAATGTTTAAAACCTGAATTTAATCTCTAGTTGGTCCAAAACAAGAGGAATTCTTGATATTAATTTGTTTTCATCTTTAAAAAAGTAAAACTTACAGTGGCAAGGATAGCTTTGAATAAAAAAATCACTCATAATTAAAATGCATCATTTAAATAAAAATGATTGTTAAGAATACTAATAACATATCCTGTGAGGTAGCCATAAAATGTGTCTCTGAAAAACTAAAAACTGATATGCTACATTTCAAGCTTTCCCAAAGTGTATTCATGAATTTAGAAGTAGAAGACTCCTTAGAGGCCATGAAATTCAGTCTCTTCATGTTACAGAGGTCAAAACTGAGGCACCAAAAGGTTCAATGAATTATCCAAGGACACATACTGAGTAAGGGTCATAGGTAGGATTCAAACCCAGATTTTCCTAACTCTGAGTCTAGCACTATATCCGGTACATGATTTTTCTGCTTTGTCAAGCAGCATATTCACTTCTATCCTAATAATGGTTAACTCATTATTTACTTTATCTTTTCTGCCTATTTGAAAATAGAATACTCACTAGGGTACTCCTATTGATATTCACTGGGTGGCTGGATAACTGGTCAACATTGATTGAGAATACACAGTGTGCAGACCTCTACAGAGGTACTGGGGTTGGGGCATTAAAAACAGAAACATTTCATGTCTAATGGAGGAACAACTATCAAGATTTGGGATCCAGGGATCAGTGACATGTGAATCATTGGATATAGAAGAGTCAGGGACCAAAGAAATCACTTAGTCCAAGGCCTTCCTTTTCCAGAAGAAAAATAGGTCCCAAGCAAATAAATGATTTGGCCAAGGCCACCCAGATTGCAGGAACAAAATTCGATCTTAGGTTTCTACAACTCCAAACCCTGGGTTCTCTTCATTCTAATGTGCTGGCATAGCATCTAAAATTAGCGGGGGAAAGATGGATAGCACAGTGGTCAATGTAAAAGAGAGGGGAATATATATATATATATATATATATATATATAGCATGTCCTTTTTACCTTTGATTGTTCTCATCATCTTGGACCTCAAGCCTTCCTGGATTTCAGAGAGCACTGATCAGAAGGCATCATTGCCTGTTGGAACCTCCAACCACTTCTCTGTTAATTAATTTGGCACTGTTACCTCTTCGTTCTATATGAGGAAGCACCTCAACCTCCCCCCAATCATTTATCAAACCATCATCCTACTCATACTTCATAAGCAAAGACTAAAAACTCTCATCGATATTAAAGCACTGTAGGTTGGCTTACTCTCCTCCACTTGACAATAATATTTTTTCACATTGACGTTGACAACAATGCATTTTACTACATAGATATAATTTTATCAAATATCCCTAAGGCATTATTGAAAAGAAGACTGGGGGGAAAATCCCTCTCCCAGGTATACTATTGCTATGGTATACATGTTAATCTTTACTATATGCACATGCCCACTGGTCAAATCAGGGGAGAAATCATACAGTGAATGTATAGATTTGGCACTTGATATTCCTGGGAATTAGTGTTTGAGAATGAGAAAATTTTGTTCAAAGCACACGCACTGATCAAGTCCTTTTAGATTCCTGGGCAAGTAGGGAGTAGGAGGAGATAGAAATAGCAAAGAGGGAGAGGAATAGTATCAAGAAATATATTCTGTGCCAATTTGCTTATTGATGATTATTTCTGTGTATTTAAAAAAATTGTTCTGATTATCTAGGATGTATAAATTAAAAAAAAATTTTAATGAAAAATTTTAAAATAGTGAGCAGACCGAGAACAAAAGCAAACGTGTATAGCTGGGAATTTATAAGGAAATTAGCTTGTATCTCTTTTTAAAGACAATTTATAAAATCTGGTTCCATAGATCTCTTCATTCAATCTGCACTAAAATATTTTTATCCCTGCTTATAACCTTTTCCCTCTCCAATCTATCTTTCATGTAGATGTCAAATTGCTATCTTCAAGTATAAACTCTATTATGTTACTTGTCCACTGAACGCTTGCCTCTAAGACTAAAAGTTTTTTTTTCTTTTAGGTATTTAAGCCCCTAGGCCAATTGGTTACAAGCATATCTTTTGGAGTTTCTTCATATCTCTCCCCCTCATATACTCTACATTCCAGGAAAATGAATTTTTTCATTTCCTCCACATGACTTTTTACCTTTTGCACCTGTATAAGAGATGGAAAGTCATGTATGCTTAGCAGTGTCATGGGGTGGGGACCAATTTCCCCACCCCCAAATCCTTATCATTGATAATATATATCAATAATGTCTTAGGACAATTCCTGGGGCACCAAAATCCACAGAAGAATGTGCTGAGATTATTTTCCAAACAAGGACAGCTTGGAAGGTCAGAAGGAGGGGGCTGCAATGACTAGATAGGAGTGTAGCCCAACCCCACAGTCAAGCTGACAAAGACCCAGTCCCCAGAATGCTTCAACAGAGAAAGAAACCCCAGAGCCTCTGAATCAGCTGAAGCACCAATGTTGTTTATAACTAATCTCACAGTCTGGTGAGAGGGCTGAGCCCTTGGCAGGGGGAAGATAACAGGGCTCTCTGCTGGTACTAAGGTGGAACTTGGGTTTTTCACCCCTGGTAGGAACCAGAAGGTAGGGTTGAGTAGCAGTGGCCCAGGTTGGGGAGGGGTGTGGGCTCATCAAAGCTAATAACCACAACACAAAAACTTTTGCTGTGTGCTTGATTGGTGAGTTGGCTTGGGGTCACCAATGGATCAGGGAACAAGCCAGGTGCGTGAAGAACCTGCCCCTTCTTAAATCATACCACCTGAGACCCCCTGAAGCTTGGTACAGTGCAGCGTAGAAATAGTGCCCCACTTTAAGTAGCTAAAAGGCAAGTAAAAGAAAGGCAACATGAGCAGACAGAGAAAGGTGAGGACCATAGAAAGTATCTTAAGTGACAAGGAAGATCAAGGTGTACCCTCATAGGAAGATGTCACTGTCAGAGCCCCTATATCTAAAGCTTCCAAGGAAAATACAAATTGGTCTCAGACCACAGAGGCACTCAAAAAGGAATTTGAAGATAAAGTTGGAGATGTAAAGAAAAAAATGGAAAGAGAAATGAGGGTGATGAAGGAAAGACATGAGAAAATTGAAGAGTTTACCTAAAATTGCCCTGATAGTCTAGAAACAAAAGGCAAAATAGAAATTGAAAGAATCCACCAATCACCTCCAGAAAGAGATCCCAAAATGACAACTCCCAGGAATATTATAGCCAAATTCCAGAGCTCCCAGGTCAAGGAGAAGATATGGCAAGGTGCCCCAATGTAAGAATTCAATTACTATAGATCCCTAGTCAGGATAACAAAAAATCTAACAGTTTCTACATTAAAGGATCAGAGGGCATGGAATATGATATTCCAGAGGGCAAAGGAATTGAGATTACAACCAAGAATCACCTATCCAGCAAAACTCAGCATTATCATTCAGCAGAAAAAGTGGGACTTTAATGAAAAAGAAGACTTTCAGATATTTGTGATGAAAAGACCTGAACTGAATGGCAAATTTGACTTTCAAATATAAGACCCTAGAGAACCATAAAAATAACTTAAGTAACATGCCTGGGGTTGTTCAGTGGGTGACTGTCTTGTGTCAGAGGCCATATTGAGGCTGGGATCCCCCTGGGTCCAGGGTGAATGCTTTGTCCACTGTGTCACCTAGCTGCTCCATGATGACATCTTTACGACAAAATTGAGGGGTGAGAGTAACGCACTGGGGGATGGGGAAGGGCAGAGGTAGCATGGGGTAAAATCTCACATGACAGAAACAGCAAAGGGCTTATGGAATGGGGGAAAGGATGGGGGAAGCAGCATGGAAGTAATTGAACTTTACACTCATCAGAATAGGCTTAAAGACCTTAATCTCATCAGAGTTGCCTCAAATCAGGATTAACACACACACTCCCAATTGGGTGGAGTAATCTATTTAAGATGGACAATAAAGGAGCCTAACATCAAAATTGTCTCAAAGACCTTAATCTCATCGGAATTGGATCAAGGAGGGAATAACATAAACACTCAATTGGGTGTAGTAATCTAGATAACCCTGCAGGAAAACAGGAGGAGAAGGGGATAAAGAGGGAGGGGCAAAAGAAGGGAGGGGACAGTCAGAAGGGAATCCCTTTTGAAGAGGGATAGGGTGAAAAAGATAGATAATAGAGTAAATATCATGGGGAAAGGAATAGGTTGGAGGGAATTAGTTTACATTAGTAATTGTGAAAAAGAGGAAAGGGGAAAATTGTGCAAAAAATATTTATATCAACTCTTTGTGGTAGCAAAGAATTAGAAATCAAAGGCACGTCCATCAAATGGGGAAATGACTGAAGAAGCTGTGGTATATTATTGTAGTGGAATGGTATTGTGCTATTGGAAATGACAAACAGGATGATCCCAGAAAAACCTGGAAAGATTCATATGAACTGATGTATAATGAAGTGACCCGAACTGGGAAGATATTGTAACAGTGAAAGCAGTATTGTTAGATTAACAATTGTGAATGATTAAACTACTCTCAGCAATACAATGATCCAAGACAATCCTAAGGGACTAATGATGAATCATACTATCCACTCCCAGAGAAAGAACTAATATTCTTACATTCTTATTTATTTATTTATTTATTTTTTTTTAGTGAGGCAATTGGGGTTAAGTGACTTGCCCAGGGTCACACAGCTAGTAAGTGTTAAGTGTCTGAGGCCGGATTTGAACTCAGGTACTCCTGACTCCAGGGTCGGTACTCTATCCACTGCACCACCTAGCTGCCCCGAAAGAACTAATATTGATTGAACACAGGCTAAAAAAAAAAGAGAGCAGTTGTGGATTGTACATATATAACCTATATCAGATTGGTTGTTGTCTTGCTGAGGGGGGAGGAAATGGAGGGAGAGAGAAAAATTTGGAATTCTATAGCTTATGAAAGTGAATGTTGAAAATGACATTTACATGTAAATGGAAAAAATATATTGTATCTGTTGTATATATATAACAGATATATCTATATATATCTATATATATATAAAATCTAATTCAACCAATTATACATATTGAATGAGGTGAGAATAAGACCTATATAAATTTTCATTGAATCGATTAAGACATTTTAACCTTTTTAATTCAGATTGTTTGAGGGATTTGTTTTAAAATACTCTATGAGATTATATAAAAGATACAGTGATTTTGGAATAAAAGATTACAATGGTGACCCAAAAGGTATTTATGATAAAGCCCTGGGGAAGGATTCACTTGTGAATAAGAAAAGTGTAAACTTCATCTTCTTCTCTCCTTGCCCTAACATTGAGTATAGAAGAGTCCAATGAACTTCTCAATGTTTTCCAGACTTCCCATCTGTATCATAGTCCTAGGAGTGTCATCAATGGGTCAATGACTTGTAACGATTGGAATGATGCCACCTGCTGGATACTTACTGTAGAAGAGTTCTGCCCATGAAGCGAAGGTCTTTGAGGGCAAGACCAGGAGCCTTTTCTTTGGCGGGAGGAAGTGACGCGGACTAGTGGGAGGAGGAAGGAAGAGACTGGCGCTGACTCTGGGGCTTTTTCCTTTGGACTCTGGTGGAGAGCGGAGCTAGAAATGTGCTCTCCCTTTAATAGATAGGAATCTAGGCCTTTCTCTCTCTTTACCAAATTCTTATTCTCCTAAATAAATGCTTAAAAGTCTAACTCTTGCTAAAGCTTATAATTTATTGGCGACCACTCATTAAATATTTTAGACAGTTTAGCTAGAATTTTAACCCTTAACAGATGGCTGACCACGAAGAGGAAAGCTAACCCTCAGTCTTCTGATCTGCTGGTTGGGTAAGAAATTTCCCCTCCCTCTCCCTTTAACTGCTAAGTACTGGCGCACTGGCTGTGTTTTCCTTTAAATTTTTTCGAATGGACCTTTTAAACTCCCTAATTACCCTATTTTTGATTTTAGTCTGTTTAACCAGACAAATGGGAGATAAGATCATGTTAATGCTTTGTTTTTGTGGATTTTCTATTTTTCTTTTTATTTTTGTTAAAAGAGCCAGCAACTTACTCACACAAGGAAATATCACTCCCTCTCCCAACCATGCTTTTTCAGAGAAACCTGAAGAGATTCCTGCAGCTTTTCCCAATTCTAACACTAATTGTTGCTCTAATTTTGCATGCCTGGAGGCAATGACCCACCCTCTAGAAGCTTTTAATCCCCTAGCACCTGGAGGCAAAGTGGGGGAAGAGGAATCCAGGCCTGAGTTCAAAATCAAGTCTGATTCAAATTGCTCTGGTCCCTCCCCTCCTCTCCAGACCCCACCCTCTACTCCTCCTATGGCCAAGCCCATAGCTTCCCCTGCCTGGGAAGTCCAGAGATCTGATGCGCATGCTCAACTTTTTCTACCTGCATTTGCAGCTTCAGGCTCAGCCCTTCCCTGGCCTGGCTGTGCTTTTGAGACAATCTTAGAAAACTCTTTAAATTCCAGATATGCTCGTTTTGTTCATAATTTTGCTAACCTGCTTTTGTCTTTAATTAGTAATCTTATAAAGCATTTGTATGGTGAAAAGCCCGACAGACAATATAGAGGGGTTAAAGAAGAAAAACTTAAGCCGAATAAGAATGACAATCAACATAGTTCAAGACTCTGCCTCTTTTGCCATGGAAGGGTATATATTTTACAGAAATGTAGAAGTAAGCAGCAAGGTATTGATATGAGTATTGGGGATTTTAGATATCGGAATCAAAGGTGTTCTGAATTCACTCAGAGTATTAATATCAGTTCAGAGGTTACATAGGATTTCTATGCTATCACATATACATTTTGAAATTAATGGTATGGGTTTATTTTCATAGAGATTTTCATGCTTTTGAGATTGTGTTTTATATTTAGTTTTTAAAACAAGGAGAATATTTGTAAAAGCTTTTTATAGTCATGCGATCAAGTTTATATTTTGTAATACTCGTTAATATTAAGTTCATATTCATTTAGATTTCCTTAGTTTGAATTTCACTGTATTTTATTGTTCCATGTGTATTTTCTTCTATTCATTCATCTATCTAATTTTGAAACATGGTTTTGATTTCATAATACAATGTTAATTCTAGGAGTATTGTGCTCCCATATTCTGAGTTGTTTGTTTTTGTTATTTTTTTTTCCTCAACTGATTATTTGATCAAACTCTTTAAAGCATTTCCCTGGCAAATTGGTTGCCATGGCAAGTGTAAATTGATTCTAGAAGTATTATTTTTGATAAGCATATTCCCAAAAAAAAAAAAAAAGAGGGGAACATTTGTAAAAGTTTTCTTTTTTCAAAAAAAAAAGTTCTTTGAGATTCTGTTGTGCTTTAACTTGTATTTAAGTATGTTCTGATTTTTCACAAAAGTAATTGTATACTAAGTAAAAAAAAAAGGGGTATTATTTGAAATTGTTGCATAATTATATATTGTGTTCTGAGTCAAGATGTATTCACATTTTTTGCAATCATTTATTATCCTCAATTTTTAAATCCATATGAGACTTGGATTATGGGAACTTATCATTTAAGACACTAATTACCTTTATTCTGAGTTATCAGATGCCAGTTGGCCAAGATGCCATCCAATCACAAGAGGAATACATGCAAGAGCAGACACTGAACTGTCACATGAGGGGAGACATGCATGAAGTCAAGGTATGGCCGAGGGAACGGCTTTTGACAAATGTTGAGGTTGGATTCTCTTGGTTTAATATTTTATTTTATTTTCCCCACAATATTGTACAGATGGCTGGAAGTATTGATCCCACCCATCTCACTTCTACACCTGGCTTCTATGCTCCCTCCTATATGCCTGATGCCATGGACATCTGAATCCCATGCATCTGATTAAGTCTGACTCAGTTTCCTCCAATATGTTTGGTGGCATGGACATGTATTCCATCCACCTATTTTAAGCCTGGCATACTGCATGGACAGTATATATTGCTCAAGTGTGGGAATGCTCAAATCCCATCATTTCTCTGTTCTTTTATGGTAACCCCCATAATTATCTCAGGTGTCATGATAAATAACAGTGTTGAATTTGGCCTTGACATCTGTTACTAATTATATTAGATTTTTAAATTTCTCATAATGGCATGAGGATAATTAGGCAGATGATGCAAAAAGTGATAAAACAAAGATAAAAATTATTTTTATTAATTAATATTGCAGCAATTGTCTTCTCAATTACCCTCCATGAGGGGGGACTATAGTAAGATTATAATTTTAAAGAATGTTTCAATTTTTGTTTTATTATATGTTTCATGTGTAACAACTAAGATTCTGAATTCCCTTAGACATGTTTTTGAGAACTTTCATTGTTTGATCTGATTATTGACAAAGCTATTTTAAAGCTGTGTTAAGCTCAATTTTGTAGGAAATTTTCCTGGCTGATTACCAGCATCCACACATCAACCCCTGAAAAGACTTCCATTCCACGACTACACCTAGAGGACATCTGAGAAAAGACTTTCAGAGACTTTAAATGAACAGTTTTGATTTGTTGTTTTTGTTGTTTTTTTTCTCTTTCTGTTATAATATACACCATCTGTAACATGTATTCTCTGCAGAGGCCCTCCCTTTGCAAGACTAATGTCAAAGCGTCGGTTCATGAGGACAAAAAAAAAAATCGCCCCTCTGGACAAAACTTTCCTCTCTTCCTTTTCTATATTGTTGTTCACATATTATTAGTTAGCAATAGTTATTATATTGTTTTTACTGTTCCGTCAAGGAAACATTTTGTTTCTTGAGGAACAACAGGGGGGACTGTAACGATTGGAATGATGCCACCTGCTGGATACTTACTGTAGAAGAGTTCTGCCCATGAAGCGAAGGTCTTTGAGGGCAAGACCAGGAGCCTTTTCTTTGGCGGGAGGAAGTGACGCGGACTAGTGGGAGGAGGAAGGAAGAGACTGGCGCTGACTCTGGGGCTTTTTCCTTTGGACTCTGGTGGAGAGCGGAGCTAGAAATGTGCTCTCCCTTTAATAGATAGGAATCTAGGCCTTTCTCTCTCTTTACCAAATTCTTATTCTCCTTAATAAATGCTTAAAAGTCTAACTCTTGCTAAAGCTTATAATTTATTGGCGACCACTCATTAAATATTTTAGACAGTTTAGCTAGAATTTTAACCCTTAACAGACTACATGAAGAACTGGGGACAAATGACAAAGATAGAAGCAACTGCAAAGCCCAATAAGGAGTCTTGCAGAAAACTACTACACCAAGTGGCACATAATGAGAACTCCTCGAAAACAAATAACCATGTTGATTTGCCCCCTTTCTCACATTCACTCTCATCATGAGCTCACTATTTCCTGATTTTTGCATATATTTGTGTGAGAATGTGTTACATACTTGTAAGGGAATATTTTCTATAGCTCTTCTTACCATAGTCATTTTCATCCCCACCCCTTCCTAACAGAGGATTACTTTGACTGGTTAATTGATATTAACTAATAATCAGTATGAGGAATGACATGTGTAGGCTCATGAATGTTAACATTAGGAAGCTAAACCAACCCAAGGCCTCAAAAATACCCAGAGAATACTGAAAGTGAAAGTAGAAGACATGATATAGGGACTGGACTTGCCTGTATGAGTGGTGATTGGGAGAATATTTCAAGAGCCTGAGTTAAGCTCATTTATCTCTCCCTCTTTCACTCTATCTTTTGTCATTGCTAATTCCCTTCAGAGTTCATTATCTTTTTATCACTAGTGCCAAAGGGCAATGTGTCATAGTGGCTCACAAGCTGCCTTAACAAGTCCGTAGGAACTGGGTTCAAGCACTGTCTCTCATATAAAAGTTGCATGAAATAAACAAGTAATACAAGTGCCCAGTACGAGTTAATACCCAAGGACATTATGTTGCAAAGCTTGTGTTGCTATGAACTGATAGAAAGAATTTCTAATATCAATAAAATAGGGCAAGAAAAAAAAGAGAGGGAAAAAAATAGTGCCAAGAATGAACTGTTCAAATGCCATTTTTAAGAAATATAAAAAAATACATATTCATGGGTGGGGAAGTATGACTTCTTTCATATAATTAGAAATAAACTTGGAAGTAACTCAAAATTCAATATTCTTTCTACTGTGCAATAGTGAGGACATAAACAAGTTCATATCCAAACTTGTAAACTGACAAGAAACAACATTAATATTGACATTCAGACCCAAGCTGTGACATTTGTTCAAACCATGGCTTAAAAATAAAGATGATTCTTGACAAAGCTTATTTTTCTTCACTGTCATGTGTTCATGAAGGCCCAACATATGAATCTTGACTTCAAACAAAATAATTATCTATGTGCCATCAAGAACAAAATGTTCTGATATTGAACTCTGCATTTATAAAAAAGCAAAATCAATAGCTACACTACTTTGTGTCAAATAAATCCATAAGTATTTCTATGTGTTTACTACGTTTTCAGGCACTGTATCACTGTGAGGAAACAAAGATAAAAAGAATAATTGCTGTCCTCAACGAGGTTACATTCTATTGGACAAAATAAATAAATAAATATTTTGAATACCAAAAACATAAATAAACACAATAAATGGATGAATGAATGGAGAAATAAATGAATGCATAAATGAATGAATGAACAAAATCTCAATAAACAGTTAAATAGATTAAGAAATGACTGAATGAATAGATAGATGAGTCAGTGAAAGAATGGATAAATAAATAAAAAAGAGAGGAAATAAATAAATAAGCAAATGAATGAACAGACAAATAGACATAAAGACAGATAGATTATATATATATATATATATATATATATATATATATATATATATATATATATATATATATATATATATATATATATATATATATATATATATATATATATATATATATATATATATATATATATATATATATATATATACATAGATAGGTAGGTAGATAACTGAGGAAGTGCAGATACCAGGTAATTTTTCTCTGATGGTAAGAAAAGCACTAGAAGTTGGGAGATCAAGACAGGCTTCTGTAGGAGATAACACTTTAGACAATTTTGAAAATTGCTTGGGATTCTAAGAGGTAATGTAGGGATACATTGAAGGCAATGAATGGGTGTGGTTAGAGGGCAGATGGGGAAGCATGTTTGTGCAAAAACATAGAGCCTGGGTATGGAAAGCTTTGTATGGGGAAAGGAAAGAAAGCCAGTTTGGCTCAATTGTAGATTAAAACAATCTGGAAAGGTAAACTGAAGTCAGTTTGTAATAACTTTAAATAACAAATACAGGAGTTTGTATTACTTCTTACAAAAAGTAGAGAGCTTCTCCATCACTTTGAGCAAGGGAGTGACATTGCCAGACATTTATTTTTATTTTAAATTACTATAGCAGCTGTGTGGAGAACAGATAGCAGAGAGGGGAAATTTGGTGTGGGGAAACCTATTAGGAGGATATTGCAATAGTTCAAGGGGGATTTATTTAAGGCATGAACTAGGGCACTGACTGTGTAGGTAGAGAAAAAAAGGAAAGATAGTGTAAAAGAGGTTGCAGAGGTAGAATATAGAAGAATTGGCAACTATTTTCATGCCAGGAAGTGTAACAGACAGTGAGTAGTTGAGTATGATGCCAAGGTTGGAAACCAATATGACTAGAAGGATGTCAATAAACTGAGGAAGTTAGGAAAAGGGATAGGTTTTGGGAAAAAGATGATGAGTACAGTTTGAACACATACTAGATATCTAGTTATAAATATTCAATAGACAGCAAATTATGTAAGACCAGAAATTCAAGAGTCAGATCAGAAATATACATTTTGAATAATTCTATTTAGAGATAATTGAAACCATAGGAAGTGATGAGACCAAGAGAAACATTATAAAGAGTGTAGAGAGAAAGGTAAGCATGATGATTCTTAAGATACACCCACTATTAGGTATCAAATATAGATGCTAATCCAACGAGTGATACTAATAAGGAGTGGTCAGATATGTAGGAGGACCAAGAGAAAGCAACATCATGAAAATCCAGAGAGGAAAGAGTATCTAGAATTAAAACCTGGTCAACAGTATAAAAAGGTGCAGGGGTGAGTGATAAGAACTAAGAAAAAGCAATTGGATTTGGTAATTAAGTGGGGATAGCTAACTCTAGAAAGTTTCATTTGAGTGATTCACTAAGAAATTAAGTTTCAATAGGTGCGGATGTGAGATGTTTTTTTTGTTTTGTTTTGTTTTGTTTTTGGTAGGGCAATGAGGGTTAAGTGACTTGCCCAGGGTCACACAGCTAGTAAGTGTCAAGTGTCTGAGGCTGGATTTGAACTCAAGTACTCCTGAATCCAGGGCTGGTGCTTTACCACTGCACCATCTAGCTGCCCCGATGTGAGATGTTAAGAAACAGAAATAATAGGGGCAGCTAGGTGGCACAGTGGATAGAGCAATGGCCCTGGATTCAGGGGGACCTGAGTTCAAATCCAGCCTCAGACACTTAATACTAGCTGTGTGACCCTGGGCAAGTCACTTAACCCCAATTGCCTCACCAAAAAAAAAAAAAAAGGAACAGAAATAATGACAGATAGCATATCCTAGGAGTTTGGTTGTGAAGGCAGAAGAGATATGACAATAACTTGAGAGGATGCAGACTCAAGTAAAGCATGTTCCCTATCTTCCTAATCCTAATATTGCCTTTGCAAAACTACACAGAAACAATCATAATCATTTTTCTCTAGGATATACTATGTTGTAGGCACTGTGCTAAATACTTTATCTTTTGACTCTTCCAAGAACCATGGGAAATAATATTATGATCCTCCTTTTACAGTTGAGGACACTGAGACAGAAGGAATTTAAGTGATTTGTCCAAAGACACAAAGCTAATGTTTGAGGCCAGATTTGAACTTTGGTCTTCCTGACTCTGGTCCCAGCATGTTATCCACTCTTTTATCTACTCCAGTAAGGTAGAAGGTAATGATTCCTTTTGACTATTCCTAGTATTTGCTCTTTGTCTATCTCTACTTTATTTGCATGGGAGGCCAAAAAGGTATATGAAATGCACCAAAAGATGACAAGAGATGTTGTGAAAGCAGAAATGACAGTACTTTAAAATGGATTATATGATTTGAAGTGAGAGGGTGAGGATCCAAGGAAGGCAGCTAGATTCTGAGCCTGGGTAACTAGAAGAATGATGACATTCTCAATAGTAATAAGGAAATTAGGAAGAAGGGATTATTTTGGCAGGAAGATAATCAGTTTAATTTTGGATATGTTGAGATTAAGATGTCTGAGAGTTCCAGTTAAAGATGTTTAATCAGCATTTCTGGATCTCAGGCTGGAGGTCAGGAGAGAGCTCAAGATTCTATAAATAGATCCGTGAATCATCTGCATAGAGATGATTGGATTCATGGGGGCTAATAAGATCAGCAAATATTTTAGAGGGAGAAAACCCAGGATAGAATCATGGGCAATATTGACAATTAATAGCATAATCTATATAGAGATCCATTAAAGGTAACTGAAAAGAGGAAGTTAAACACATAAGAGGAGAATGAGAAAAGACTAGTGCCACCCAGACAGCAAAGACCTAGAGAAAAGAGATTATCAGATTGAAGAATCTGATCAAGTGTCAAATTTCTCCAAAAAATTTATAAAAACTAAGTAGATTGGGGAAAAGGCCATTAGATTTGGCAATCAAGAAGTCATTGGTTCTGTGAAAAAATAATGGGATTTGGCAGATACTCAAAGGCCCCACCTGGAGATTAATCTAAACTGATTGAATTAAGTGAGAGTGATTGATTTTACGATTAGCCTACTTAAAGTTAATTAGATTGTAACCACACCTGGCCAGGCCTTAAGAAAGTATTGTTCTAAGAATCCAAGGACTGTGAACTCAAAAGGAGACCATCTTCAAGTCCAGTGAACCAATGGTTTTGGATAACACTAACTAATCAGCTTAAAGCAGTGTGAAAAGATTGCCTCTCCTCCAGACCGATAAAAAGCTTCCACACTCAGTTTGCTGGAGCAGTTCATGGTTAAAGCAGGCTCCTTGTGGAGGACTTGAGGAAGAACCAGGCCAGGCTAGAACTCTAGGGTCGATAGGACTTTTCTTAACTTTCTGAACTCCAGGTGTTTTCCTTTTTACTAATACCTAATATGCTTTAATAAATGCTTAATGCCCAAACAGTGGTGCTAAAGCTTCTAATTTAAGGTGACCACACATTTAGATTTTAAATATCACAGTAGCTTTGGAAATTATCAACTCTAGAAATTTATATTTCAGCCCACTAATCAAGTCTCTTCAAAGTCACATATAACACAGGCAGATGAAAAAAGCAGCACACAGGGAGACATATCTTGGCAGTTCAACTCCTTCACCATAGTTGGCACTCATACTTTTTCTTTGTTTTCTGCAGGGTTGACAAGATTGATTAATCATATTTAGTATAGCAGTTTAGGAAAAAGTTTAAAAATTATCCAAATTGTTCTGACTTTATAAGTTGCCTGTAGGAAGGTATAAAGAATGATGTTGTCCTGATACAGATTATTAGTGACAATGGCTGTCTTCATGATCCATAGATCAATTAATTGGCTTCTGTTTCTGATCACTTAAATACATAGTAACTATGGAAATTAAGAAGGAATCCATTAATTATTCCAATGAATTCTAAAAGAAGCAAGACTTTTATCTCATTATTACACATATTTGAATATGGTTGTAACAAGAACAACAACAACAACAACATCCTTAAAGTATAAATCATCATGTATACCATATGAAGAGTGGCAATAGTCAATTGGGGGAATTCCAGAGAGGGTGATATGTACCAAGGAATTTGTGACCCCCCCACCCCAAACAAACTGTGAAAAACTGGCAGAAAACCTAGAATGCTGGACACTGGACACTGGTCACTGGCAACTGACCACTGGAAATATCAATGATTAAGTTACCATGCCTCAAACAAGACAACACTTTCTATGAATCTAAAAAACAGAGTGGCATATGCATTTTTGATGACCTTCCTCATAAGTATTATGATGATTAGCTTGACATGAGAAGCAGTAGAAATAGTGTCACTCCTTCATGTTCTGATATATCAAGAAGTCACGATACGTTGTAACAGGTCAAAAATTCCATTACTCTACTGCTAGAAAAGTTTTCCTATCAATGGGATAGACCACTGAAAGGGGCAAACCATGATTATAAGTAAAAGGGCTTGAAGATATGATATGATCTTTTATATGAACCAGAACTGCATTATAACAAAATTAGAAGCTACTCTTATCAGTCATAATCACACACTTCCAACCATTTCTTTTCATTCATATCCATAGTTTCAGGTTATACAACAATGTAGCACAGGTGAAACCATGGAAATTATTGTAAGCATATTTAATTCAACTCATATTAGATGAAATCAGAGCAGAGATAAAAGATTAGTATGAATATTTAGAGAAAAAGACTGAAGAACCAGACAATTTATACATACATGCATACATACATACATATGTGTGTATACACTAAATTAATAAATAGTTCTAGTATATAAACAGGAAGTTTTCAGAAGAAATCAAAGCAGTCATATGATAAAATGTTATGTCACTATTGATTAGAGATATGCTAATGAAAATAACTGAGGTGCTACATATACACTGAGGTACTACACAAACACGCATATACATAGGTTGGCATATATGTGTATGGGTAGATATATGTATTATGTATATGTTTATATCAATTGTCTATATTATCTATCTCTACCTGTCTATCTATAAATATACCCTTAACAGAAACTCTGTAAATGTTATATAATAATGAAATGGGCAGCAAAAAGATGCTAATATAGCAAATGATTTGAAGAAGAATGAGACATAACTAGAAAGAAACTCCCCAAATTCTTTTTAGTGTAATAATATGAATTGCACTAATAGGCATACTATACTGAAACAAAGTAATCAGGCAACATTTATTCATTTTAAATGTGACAAATTAGTATTATCCCACAATATTTGAAAATATAAAAATGTATATGTATAAATATGTGTGTGTGTTATGTGATATATGTACACATTTAAAGAGATTGAGGCAGATAATTTATAGATATGAGAGAGAGAGAGAGAGAGAGAGAGAGAGAGAGAGAGAGAGAGAGAGAGAGAGAGAGAGAGAGAGAGAGAAAGAGAACCAAGGAGGTAAGGACCATAAAATGAAATAGTGAAGTAGTGATATCTAGAAATATTCTTTAGGAGATATATCAGTCATAATCATAGGAGAAGTGTCTTGATAAAACTCTTGAAAATGTACTTAAAGACATTGAAGGATGACATAAATGTTTACCCAATGAACACTGTATATAAAAAATTGAACAACATAGCTAAAAAAATCAAAGATATTAAAACAAAATTGAAGAATGAAATTGGAGAAAAAAGTCATAAACTTATGTTACCCTTGATCCAAACTTAAAAGTAAAAGACAAATGGTTTAGGTGCTAAATAATTAAAGTAATGAAAAGAAAAGAAATACAAACTTTCATCAAAACTGTGTTATAGGAAGGTAAAGATCTAAGCTTTTGGGTCAAGAAATTTGACAAGAAATTGCTGGGAATGCTAGAAATCAGTTTGCCACAAACAAGGTATAGACCATCTTCTCACATTGTACACCAAGATAAGGTCAAAATGTGTAAATGGGTACATGACATACATAAAGGGTGATTTTATATACAAATCAGGGGAGCATAGAAAGAAAGAGTGGATCATGTGAAGTAATATGAATAATTTTGATTACAATAAATTTTTAAAGTTTCTTCACAAGCAAATCTGATGAGGCCAAAATTAGAAGGAAAGCATAAAACTTAAGGAAGACATTTTTCAGCATACCTGATAAAGACTCAATTTCTGAAATATATAGAAAACAGACACATTTATAAAAAATAGGAGCTATTGACCAAATTAATACATAGTTAACATATATAAACAGGCAGCTTTCAGATGAAATCAAAGCATTACATAGTGATATGAAAAATGCTTTGTTGTTATTGATTAGAGATATGCAAATGGAAATAACTAAGGTATTACCTCAAACCTTTCAAATTGGCTAACAAGATAGAAAATAAAAATGACAAGTGCTTGGAGGAATGTAGAAAAATTGGGACACTAATGCATGTTTGGTGGAATTGGGAACTGCTTCAACCTTTCTGGAGAATACTTTGGGACTACATTCAAGGGGTTATAATTCTATGCATATGCTTTGACGCTGTAACTGTGTTGGTAGTCCAAAAAAAATCAAATAAAAAGGAAAAGGACCTTTATGGATAAAAATTATTTCTATAAGCTCTTTTTGTTGTAGCAAAGAATTGGAAATTGAGGGAATACTTATAAATTGGAGAATGTCTGAGTAAAATGTGGATTGTGATGGAATGCTATTGTGCTATATGAAATGACAAGCAGAATGATTTCATGAAATCCTGGGAAGACTTATATGAACTGATGCAAATTGTAGTGAGCAGAATCATAAAACATTGTATATATTAACAACAAAATTATAAGTATGATGAACTGTGAAAGAATTAGCTACTCTGATCAACACGGTGATCTAAGAAAATTTTCCTGATAAACAGAATTGGCCCATTATGATAAATTCTATCTACCTCCTGAGAAATAGCTGATGAAATCTGAATGCAGATTGAATAAGGTTTTTTTACTTATTTTTCTTGTTTTTTTAAAACATGGCAAATATGAAAATATGCTACACATGATTGCATAAGTATAATTGATATCATATTGCTTGCCTTCTCAATGGATGTGGAAGAGGCATCAAGAGGGAGAGAATTTGGATCTCAAAATTTAAAAAGAAAAGAATGCAAAAATTAATAAATAATATATTTTAAAATGGTGAACAACAAAATCCAGTGAAAATCATTGCCACAAGTCTCAGCTGGCATGGGGGGGGGGGAATGAAGAAAGGGAAAAGAGAAAAGAGGACAACTACTGTTGAGAATAATCCATGTTCAAGGGTTGGCTGGAGGCATGATAGTTTTCCAGTACCCTGCCTGTGACTAGGAGCAGATTACTGAGTCATTCTAGCAAGTAGATGCCCCCCCCCCCCCGCCAAACTTTTTTGGAAACATGCAGAGTGTAGTGCTATGGACTTAGGATGTGGAATCATGTCTTAGTACTACTGCTTATTGGTCTCATTACCAAAAATACATTTTTCATCTCAAAAACAAAACAAAATAATATTATAGTGATTTGTGAAGCAAGTAAATTATAGGAAGGAGGGAGGAAAAGAGAGAGAGAGAGAGAGAGAGAGAGAGAGAGAGAGAGAGAGAGAGAGAGAGAGAGAGAGAGAGAGAAAGAGACTTCCAAAAAGAACAATACAAAAAAATTTAAAGTTCTGGTCATATATATTAGGCTTCTGAAACTTTTTCCATTCATGACACCAAGACATTTTAATGGGACTGAGTATATATAGGTATATAAAACAAATATACAAAATATTTTACTGTTGCTAATTTTGTGTAACCCCCACCTTCAGTTATGAAACCCCACCTAGGGTCACAATCCACAGTTTAAGAAACTGTGATATATGTGGCTGGAAAAAAACACAGCACAATGTGAGTTGGCTCAAGCAACAAGCTTATGTAACATGAACATAATAGATGATAGAATTGTTATATCAAAGGAAGTGGCAGAAGCATGCTTCTCTGCAATACTCAACACTGCCAAGATCAGTTAAGTTCCATAGCAAATGGCTAAAATGTTCCATTGTAAAACATAAATTACTAGCAAAGCAACTTATCAACTTTCTCACAACATAAGTGGTATGCTACCTTCCTTATCAGAAGGCATTAAATATATAATTTTAGATGAATTTTCTTGAAATATTTTGGTATCTTCCTTTCACAATTCTTCACTCTCTCCCAGAACGCCATCCCCTGTGACAAAAAAGCATGTATTAAAAAGAGGAAGAAGAGAAAAATCAGCAAAACAAATCAATATATTTTTTAAAGCAGACAATAATATGTAATATTCTATACTTATATGAAGCCAAACTTCTGAAAAGTAATGGTAAGAGGTATTTTATCATACATTTTGTTTGTGGAAATATTCATTTTTTGCAATTGTGCAACATTCGTTTTCCAATATGTGTTAGTTGATTTCTTTCCATTTACATAATTGCAGGTATGTATATTGTGCATATATGGTTTCCTTGTCTCTGATTACTTCACTTTATATCAGTACATAGTATTACATATTTATCAGTAAAAAATGCAAACATCAATGACCTCTACAAATATGATGATATTTATGTGTGTACTTCTTTATACAAAGAATCTAAAACTTGGAGCACTAGCAAAAAAAAGAGAAAAAAAATAGCTGAAGAACAACAACAAACTGAAAAAATAAATGCTAAAAATTTCCATTAATGTAAAGAGCAACTCATCAATTTGGTGATTATTTACCAAATCAACAAAAGCAACAATACATTTAAAGCAACTTTATAATCATCATAACATCATGGCTTCAGTTCTGTACT
This sequence comes from Dromiciops gliroides, assembly GCF_019393635.1. Lineage (NCBI taxonomy): Eukaryota > Metazoa > Chordata > Mammalia > Microbiotheria > Microbiotheriidae > Dromiciops > Dromiciops gliroides. The sequence continues at coordinate 714,635,925 of NC_057861.1, forward strand.
TATGATTTTGTCATGTGCTGCAAATATAAAAAATAAACAAAAATAGATTCAAGAAAAAAGTAAACCTTGAATTATTTAAACAACAATATCTAGAATAAAGGTTATAAAACATGATACATTTGGAAACCAAGAGCAAACCATTTAAGCCCCCTATGGTTCTGCCTAGCCTTATATTGACGATCATCGCTGAAAAATGGAACTAAATATCATCTTCCAGTATAAAAAAAATCACATTAAATGATAATATTAGTCATGATTTGCATATATGACCATTAATATATCTGGCTCCAAAAAGCACATTAACCATTTACTTTATTTTTATGGAAGTTTTCTTCAATGATACAATGAGGTAACTGGTGTTGCAATGTAAGTCCTGAGTTCAAATCTTGCCTCATAAACTTATACTGCGATGTGATCCTCTGTGAGTCATTTAGTTCTTTTCTGCCTCAGATTCCTCTTCTGTAAAATGGCCATAATCATAGTCCCTATATCACAGGTTTGTTTTGATGATCAAATTAATTAACATATGTAAATATATGCAAACCATAAACCACCATATAAATATAAGTTATTAGCTCCTACCATATCAATACCTCATTTTCACTAAATAAGTGAAAAGTTGGGGCAGCTAGGTGGTACAGTGGATAAAGCAACAGTTCTGGATTCAGGAAGACCTGAGTTCAAATTTGGCTTCAGACACTTGACACTAGTTCTGTGACCCTGGGTAAGTCACTTAACCATCATTGCTCTACCAAATAAACAAATAAATAAGTAAACAAACAAACAAAGGAATGAATGAATAAATGAATAAAAAAATAAAGCTTGCCTCAGACACCTGATACTAACTAGTTGTGTGACCCTGGCCAAGTCACTTAACCATCATTGCACCACAAAAAAATAAATAAACAAATAAATTAAAAAGTGAAATGTCTTTGATTTGCACCAAGTAAGAATAGAGACTGAAGGCTTTGAGTTTGAATCTGGAGGTCAAATTGAACCAGTGGATTAAAATGATATTTCCCAATACTCAGGGAAAGTAATTCTTTCTGGATAAAATTCTTTGATACCTTTATAACCAGAAGGAAGGTGTCCATTCACAATGGTTGAAAGACAAAGAGAAATACACTAACAACATTTTCATAGCAAGGAGTTTCTGACCCTGAAACCACTGAAATTCAGATCTGGAATAAAATTTTATTTTTCTTTTCTTTTTTGGGGGGGGGTGAGACAGTTGGGGTTAAGTGACCTGCCCAGGGTCACACAGCTAGTAATTGTTAAGTGTCTGAGGCTGGATTTGAACTCAGGTCCTCCTGATTTCAGGGCCAATGCTCTATCCACTGTGCCACCTAGCTGCCCCTGGAATAAAATTTTCAACATGGATGAACATGGGGAAAAGGTTTTATTTATTTTGATGGATACTCAATGTGCATTTGACAGACATTAAACGATGACAGATTTGTGCTACCATATTTGCCCCCTGTACCATGACTATTTCTATCTAGATTCATAATTTGTCCCAGAACATTCAGGAGAATGACCTATAACAGATGCAGCTCTTCATGGAAAATCGTCATGTGGAAATGTATGGAATTTTCCAAAAGACCTTCCAATCCCTGATGTTTTTTGATTTCAGACTGGAGTTCTCATAACTATTTAGCTGCTGGAACATTTGCCAAAGATATATGTTATAGCAACATGGTAAAGGTCTGCCAAGAAGAGAAGCCCTATTAGGCATCCAAAACCCTGCATAAGATACATAATGACTTGAGAAAGCAGTCCATGGACCACTTTAAGAAGAGAAAGGTTATGGAAGGGCAAGGATTCCAGGCTGCAATATGAGAGTGCATTGGACAGGGAGAGTCAGGAGCTGTATATACACTTCAAGCACAACCACAGCAAAAATGCATTCAGCTCCTTCCTCATACAGGCTGTGCTCTCCAGCTTCATCATGGTGCTCAGCCTAAGCTTAGTCTTCCTGGGCCTCAACACAGTCACTCAGCTCTTCCACAGCATGCTGGGCCTGTTGCTCATCTCCCTGCTGACCTGGGGCTACTTTGGGCCAGTAGCAAGAGTCAGATAGTGCCATCAACTCTAGCATGGCCTATATCTTTGAGTAGGCTACCTCTTGCATGAGTAATTCCACTCATGAAGCTGTTGGACAAAAAGGATGCAGTCAACCATTCATGAATAAAAAGTGCCAATAAAGGTGGGGATCTAGCCAACACATGCCTTGCTATGACTGAACCAGTGGGACTCCTGTACAGGCCTTCTTCAGAAGCCAGAGTATGCCTGTGAGTGGTATTCCATCCCAGAAGACTAAATACAAAGCTGTAGCAAATGGAGCACATAACTGTCTGCGGCTTGACACCCCAACCCCCAGTCACAAATTATTTAAATTATACAGGGAAAGGGAAGATTTAAAGGCAATAGAAAGGCAAAAACAATTATTAAGTACATACTATGTGCTTGTCATTCTGCTAAGCACTTTAGACAGACAGATAAACAGATTTCAATTTAAGTATAAGTAAATATAGTTTTTATACAAAGTAATTTCAGGAATATAAAGCAGTAGCAATGGGGGAGGATTAGAAAACTGTCCCCTACCAAACTCTTGCTCAATTATTATTCTTAGGATAAGGATTTTAGAGGCAAAGGCAAACTCTGGTCAAAGTGCCCCCCCCAAAAAAAAATCAACATGAATTAAGTCTTTACATTCCAAAAGAATATTATGGTTCTATTAAGTAGTGATTGCTAATAGTTAAAGTTTATTCAGTCAGGTATCCGAATATATTTGTGTTTATATTTAAGTGCTTAATTTTTTATATCTAAACAGCTGCTTTGCCTTAAACACCCACTGTCCTCGGTGTAAAACTCAGCTAAATACATCAAGCCTGAACTAGCCCCATAAGCCTTGGTGACAGAAAGGAGCCCATCTGCTTGTTCAACGAACTTTATATAAAGCACATGGCCTTATTGGCTAGCACTTAGAGATTTGACATATTGCTCATGGTGGCTCAACCATGGCCTATTTATTCTTTCAAAGTACTCTTTATGAGGGAAAATAAACCTGAAGGAAATGTATGTATGCATTCATGATCCTTGAAATTTTAAGAAAACTGTAACTGCTGGGTTAATGTGCTCTGAATAAAGCATAAAGGATTTGTCAAGGACATATATAAATTCTTTTAAAAATGCTCAGTCTATTGGATTTTAACTCAACTACTCAAGTGGACCTGTGATCTTATCAATTTAGGTATTCTCTCTTCATTGAAAAAGATTGCAACTCATCTATGGCTGCCTATCCTGTCAGATTCTTATTCATATACACCTGTAAATTCACCATAGGGGGTCTAGCTAAAACTCAACAATTTGGGGTACTTATTCAGTTTTCCTGACACTGCGAGTATACCAGTAAACAAAGTAGCTATACATCAGTTGTCCTGAGTTCTCACCAGGGGACAAGATAATTTCCATTTAACTTTCAAGCTTTTCTTTAATGGCATCCTTTAGACCATTTGTGCTTTAGAAGTATTTTTCTTCAATGTATTGTCATCCACTCACATGTACCATTCATTTACCTTTGGTTGTACCTCAATTTCAATTCTTCAGACAAGGGTTCCATGCGTCACAGCCATATAGCATCATAACAAAAACATTACTACCAAAAATATGGGGGGAAACTGGGATAATTAAAGCAGCTTAATAATTTGATACAAGCAATTTAGTCCACAGTAACCTTCTTCTTTAACTTTCAACCCAACTATTCATTTGTATTGTAACCATTGCTACACATATTCTCAAAATATGTGTGTATGTGTGTGTAAAAACATGCCTACACATTCATATGTGTGAATATGTGTATATATACATATATGTATATACAATGTGTATTTATATATCATTGTGAGGTAGTATGTATGTATGTATGTATATATATATATATAAAGCTGTATCTACATTTCTATATACATATTTATATGTGTGTATATCTCAATATTGCTATACACCATATATTAATATATTGCAAATATAGACATCTTAGATATCTATATATAGAAAGGTAGATATATACACTAATAAATGAATGTATATATGTATGAGAATATGTGAGTGTTTATGTACATACCTGTGTGTATATACACGCAAACATATATATGTATGTATGCTTGTGCATTTCTGTATCTGGTTCTGGCTAAGAAATACAGTTGTGGATCAGTGCAATAAATTAGGTACTCAATAAACCATAGTAAACAGCCATAGTAATCTAATGTTTGATAAAAGTAAAGATCCAAGCTTTGAAGACAAGAAGTCACTATCTGACAAAAACTGTGGGGAAAATTGGAAAGCAGTTCAATAGAAACAAGATATAGACCAACACATGTCAAGATAAGATCAAAATGGGGAAATGATTGAATGATAAGCTAGTTAGGGAATCATAGACTATTTTACCTGTCAGATCTATGAATAAGAGAAGAATTTATGATGAAAGGGATAGAGAGCAATATGGGATATTAAATGAGTAATTATGATTACATTAATTTTTTTTAAATTGCTTTCAACAACTCTGAGACTCCAACTCACACCTATAAAAGTGTTCAATATAACAAAAAATAAAAATGTTGGATGTGGGAGAGTATGGGAAAACTGGAATGCTAATCCACTGTTGGTGGAGTTGTGAACTAATGCAACCAATCTGGAGAGCATTTTGGAACTATGCCTAAAAGTCTATGAAACTGTGCATATGCTTTGATCCAGCAATATTACTGCTAGGCCTATAACTCAGACATCCCCCCAAAAGAAGAAAGACCTATTTGTATAAAAATATTTATAGCAGCTCTTTTTTGTGGTGGCTAAGAATTGGAAATCAAATGGAATGACTGAACAAGCTGTGGTACATGATTGTAATGGAATATTATTGTGCTACATGAAATGACAAACAGGTTGCTTTCAGAAAAGCCTGGAAACACTTATATGAATTGATGTATAGTGAAGTAAGCACAATCAATATAATGTTGTGCAGAGTAACAGCAATATTATTTGATGAAGAACTGTGAATGACTTAACTACTCTCAATAATACAATGATCCAAGACAATCTCAAAGTATTAATGATAAAGCATACTATCCACTTCCAGAGAAAGAACTGATATTGATTGAACACAGACTGAAGCATGCTATTTATCACTTTCTTTAATTTTTCTCTCAAGTGTTCTTGTACAAAATGACTAATATGATACTGTTTTTGCATAATTGCACATATATAACCCATATCTGCGTACCACCTGGTGTGGGGAGAGCTGGGAGGAAGGGAGGAATGGAATTTGGAACTCAAAACTTTAAATAAAAATGTTCATTACGATTTTTAAAATATATTTTGCACAAACAAAACCAATGCGGTCAAGCTTAGAAGGAAAACAGAAAACTTAGAAAAAAAAATTTACAAAGATGTTTCTATGATAAAGATTTAATTTCTCAAATATGTAAAGAACTATGTAAAATTTATAAGAATACAGGTCATTCCACAATTGATAAATTGCCACAGAAAAAGAAAATGACAAATGTTTGAGGGGATATGGTAAAATTAAGACACTTACACCCTATTGGAGGGGTTGTGAATGGATCCATCCATTTTGGAGAGCAATTTGAAACTATTCCCAAAGGCTTTTAAATAAATTTTGAATACCACTACTATGTCTGTACCCCATAGAATAAAAGAAAAATAGCCTATATATTATTTTTGTTGTTCAGTAATTCAGTCATGACCCCATGGATCATAAGCATGCTAAATCATTCTATCCTTCACAATCTTCTGAAATCTGTAAAAGCTTGTGTTCATTCCTTCCATGACACTCTCTACCTAACTCATCCTCTGTCATCCCCTCTTCCCTTTGCTTTCTATCTTCCCCAACTCAGTTTCTTTTCTGAGTCCTATATTCGTGTTATGTAGTTAAAATATGTAAGCTTCAGCTTTGGTCTTTTACCTTCTAGTGAATAACCTGAATTAATTTCCTTATGTATTGACCTATTTGATCTCTTTGCTGTCCAAGGGATTCTCAAAAGTCTTCTCCAGTAGAACAATTCAAAAGCATTGATTCTACAACACTCAGCTTTCCTCATAGTCCAAGTCTCACAACCATACATTGCTACAGAAGAAGTCTTATTCTTGACTATATAAACCTGTATATATAAGAAATATTTATAGCTGCTCTTTTTGTGGTAGGAAATCATTGGAAATTAATGGGACGTCCATCAAAGGAGCAATAGCTGAATTAGTTCTGGAATAATATTGTGGTGAAATATTATTAGTGAGCTACAAAAATTATGGCTCATGATGGCAGAGAAAAGGCAGGGATTTATATGAATTCTGCCAAATTACCCTCCAAATGACTTTAAAGAATGCCTCAAAATAAATTATAAAGTGACAGAATGCACAAATGAATGGGATGAAACAATTTTCCAATTCAAGACAATTTAGGTCAGGGAGAAAGGTGTTTTGCACTGGGGTGAGAATAGAGTTTAGTCCAGAGAAGGTGGTGCCATTGTAGGCCCTGTCCCAGCAAACCAGCAACAGACCATGGGCATGACTGAATTAGTGCAACAGCAGCAGCTTCTGCATCTCTCATCTCAAAGATAGTAAGGGGGTTAGAAAACTGGTCAGAAGGACATTATAGGGCTCCCTTTCGTTGGCAGTAGGTGCAGGAAGCTGTTGCATTTATCCAAATGGTGATCTAAATTGCAGTACTGGGATGCAGGCCCAGGGTGAGGAAGAGGACTGGAACACCAAAGCTTGGGGCCACAGTGGGGCAAAGCTTCCTGGTCACAGTTCCAGGGTGAAAAAGAGTACTTGTGGTTCCTCATAGACCAGATGATAGGCCAGGAGACCAGAAAAAAACACATTTCTTAAGATCATACCACCTTTGAGGAACTGAAAACTTACACATACCCAGAAATAGCTCTGAAGGAAGCAGCAAGAAAAGCCTAAAACATGAAACAGTGCTTGATCTACTGCAAGAGCAGAACCCCACTTTAAAATGGTTAAAAGAAAAGAAATAGGCTGGGAAAATAGCAAATAACAAAAAATATTACTTGACCATACAAAGTTAATTTGATGACAGAGAAAAAGTAGGCATTAGAATAGGTAAGGAGTAACAAACTATCTCTCTTTGCAGAGAATAACATATACTTAGAGAATCCTAAATAATCATTTAAAAACTACTTGAAACAATTAACAACTTTACCAAAGTTGAAGAATATAAAATAAACCCACATAAATCATCAGCATTTCTAGACATGACCAACAAAATGTAGCAACAGATAGAAAGAGAAATTCCATTCGAAGTAACTATAGTCCACATAAAATATTCAGTAGTCTACCTGCCAAGGCAAACCCAGGAACTATATGAGTGCAAACACAAAAAACTTTTCACACAAAATCAGATCTAAACAAATGAAAAGATATAAACTTCTCAGGGGTAGACTGTGCTAACATAATAAAATGATGACTCTACCAAAATTAATGTACTTATTCAGTGCCATATCAATCAAATTACCAAAAATTATTTCATAGAGCTAGAAAAAATAATAAAATTTATGTGGAAGAACAAAAGTTCAAGAATATCAAGGGAATGCAAAGGAAGGTGGCCTAGCTGTACCAGATGTAAAACTATATTACAGATGTAAATACTATATTACAAAGCCACAACCATCAAAACTATTTGGTACTGGCTAAGAAATAGAGTGATGGATCAGTGGAATAGTTAGGCATACAAAACATGTGGGAAATTAATATAGCAGTCTCCTGTTTGATAAACCCAAAGATTCTAGCCACTGTAAATGTTTTTACATGTAAATAGTTATTCCATGTATGCAGTTTTTACATGTAATTAGGGGGAAAGATGTAATTTTTTTTTATTAAGTGAGGCAATTGGGGTTAAGTGACTTTCCCAGGGTCACACAGCTAGTAAATGTTAAGTGTCTAAGGCCGGATTTGAACTCAGGTACTCCTTACTCCAGGGCTGGTGCTCTATCCACTGTGCCAACTAGCTGCCCCAATATTTTTTATAATATACATTTTTATTTATAGTTTTAGGTTCCAATTTTTATCCCTCTCTCCCTCCCTCTCATCCCTCCTCCCTGAGGTGGCAAAGAATCAGATATGTCTTATAAGTGTTTAATTATGTAAAACATTACCATATTTGTCATTTTGTACAGAAAAGTTGAGTAAAAGAAAAAAAAGAAAGAAAGAGAAAAATAGCATGCTTCTGTCTGACTGACATCGTAGAAGTATTCCTTATTTGGGTATAGATTGGACTAGGTGGGCTACGAGGTTCCTTCTAATTCTATTATTGTGATTTCACTCATGAAATCAGAGAAATATTTGCATTTCTCAAAATAATATAACTCCACAGGTATTTTTTTTAAACAGAACATTTAAAGCTTTGAATTAGGAGTAAATTGAATATATTGTTTATTAAAAAATCAAAGCAATTACTGATGATGTCCATCCAATTAGTTGTGTTTATATCGGAAGAATACATTTTCCTTAAAAGCTAATTTTCTTCTGTCACAGGAAAATAGGTGATGGGGATTCCTAGGTATTCCTCTTTAAAAAATTACAATTCTCACACACAATCCAATTAGAATAAAGATGGTCTTTTATTTGAGTGCTAGAAAAAGTGACTGAGAGGGAAGTCAAAGATGGTTTAGAAACATTCTCCTCCTCGAAGGTAAGGGAGGTCAAAGCTTTTATAGAGGACACATGGGGTGGCCACCTGAAAATGGAAAGTTCCCTTTGGGAGTGGGGTGGGAAAAGCTTGAATGAGGGGTGAGATGGGAAAGCTTGAATGAGGGCTGGTGGTCCTGGCTTCTAGAGTTATCTCTGTCCTTTGGTGATGCCCTAGGTAGTAGTCACACCTAATTGCTATAGGATTCAATCTCAGGTGTATCCATCCTGATATCTAGTTGGCCAGTTTAAACTTAATTCCTTGATATGTCCTAAGAACCATATCACTTCTATACTTGTTTTTTTTGTTTGTTTGTTTTATGGCTTTAGAAAGAGCTAGTTTTGATTTTACTTTCAAACAGTTTGAATTGGCTGAAGTTTCACGAGCAATTATTATAGACACCTTAATCTTCAAATATTTGCTAATTGATTTTCTTTGAACCCAATGGGAAACCTAGGAGAGCCACAAATTTTTCCAAGAGGAAGAAACACATGAAGGAGCTTTTGATCTTTCTTGTCCAGATCTATTTTGTGGATGTCCCTTAACTAAACCTTTTACAGCCAGAAACATGACTAGGAGTCATTAAGGTTAGTCATTAAGAACAATGGGCTAGGCAGCAAGGTGGCAGGGTGGATAGAGCACCAGCCCTGGAGTCAGGAGGACCTGAGTTCAAATCCAGCCTCAGACACTTAACACTTACTAGCTGTCTGACCCTGGGCAAGTCACTTAACCCTAATTGCCTCACCAAACAAAAAAAAAAAGAAAGAAAAAGAAAAGTGGGTAATTGCAAATTCTTAAACATGGGCTTCAAGAATCACAGAACCACAGAAGAGGAAAGTAGGAAAGAATATCAGTGGACAACTAATCCAACCCATTCACAAAAGCAATAGCTACTAAACTTTTAGTGGATGAAGAATTTACTAAGAATTTGTGGACACTAAGTAACTCAACAAGTTGTCATTCGATCTTTCTTCAATATTTTCTTTAAGGGAGAACCCACTATCTTCCTTTTGGTCCATTCTACATTTGGTTGGGTCTAATGGTTAATATGATTTCTTTTTCTTTTCATTCTTTTTTCCCTTAGGCATCAAACTTAATTTTGCCTCCTTTCATCAATTTATATCCATTTTTTCTGTTCTACTTGTGATGAAATGAAACAAGTTTATTTCCTCCTCCACAAGAAAATATATTCCATTTTGTCCATATGTCAACCATGGTAAGGTTTTTTTCTTTTTTCTCTATAAACTGACACTCAGAAATTCATCAAAATAAAACCCTTTTGTAAGTGGCCTTGCTGCTGTTTACTCTTATTCACTCATTTGGCTTCTGTTGGTGAATCCTTCACTCATTAGCGTGGATAGGAGAATGTTCTGTAAAACAAAAAGTCTGAGGTCATGTGGCCCTGAAAAACAGGCCTCCATCTTTTTCCTTTTCATGTGTTCTTCTCTCTTACAGGTGAAGGAACTGAAGTTTCACAGACTAGATATATTTAGTTTAAAACGTCATTAGGAGGGTGCTCTTGTATCCTAGCGTTCTAGATCTGATATTAAAGACAGTATTGGAGTCATCTCAGCATCACTTCTGTGAAGTTCTATATTTGTTCCACTAAAACCTAAAACAAAAAACAAAAAATGGAATGATGCTATCATTGTATGTGAACTCTGGGGAAACAATGAAAACTAATAGCTGAGGTAAATTGTAAGCCTACAAATCCAGAGACTAAGGCATTGTAAGGGGTTTTATATTCCATAAATATTGGGTAAAACTATCTATGCATTCTGTTTTCCTGCATCTTTGATATAAGTTTCCAATTGTAAAAGCTAATTGAAATTAAGTAGTTAAATAAAACTGGGGCCCTAGTTAATGGCTCCTTACAATGGAGAAACATAGTCAGAGATGGTTCAAGTCAATGACACTAGAACCCAGTCTATCAGTGTTACCTCCTGGAACCTTAAAGGGACATGTAGCAAATGTCTGGGAGGAAAAACAATAAATAAATGGTAGAGTATGATCAGATTATCTTACATTTAGATTTGGATGGAACTTTAAAGGAAGAGTTCAACCTTCTCCTTTTACACAAGAGGGAATTGAAGCACAAATATGTGCCTGCGCCTCTCTACATATGTGAATTGTTAAGGATAATGTTCAGATTCTCTCCTACAAAAATGACACTCCAACACCAGGTGAAGAAAGTTAAATTTAATGAGTATTATAGTACAGGAAAAGAGATGTTAGTTTTGTAACAGCAATAAAGTAAGCAGCTTAACAATGTAACTATTAAAGCAAAAGTGACCACTATGTAGAGATTTAAAGAGAAATACATCACCAAATCAGGGAAGCACCAACTCTTGGGTTCAATTGGCTTTGGGCCCCGGTACAGCCTCCCAGAGTCCCAATTGGGAACATCCCAGGCAGAGCATCCTCTCCACGGGTGAGACTCCAAAGAGGTGGGGGCTTACTTTGACTTATATAGTACCTTAAACAAAAGTGGCTTGAAGCCACCAATAGCGGCTTGTATGATGAGCTAATTTTATGATTGACACCAAGTGAGTTCATGCAGGATCACTGCCAGAGAAGTGGGAATAAACTCTTAGTTTCTCAGGACATACTCCTGAGGGGGAGCCAACCCCCCAGGACTATCCCTGGAATTGTTTATAGTCCCTAGGAATGGCTAGTTCCTGGGAACCTTAGGCAGTTCAACCGCGAGATATGCCTAGAAGGGACCTGGACAGGATCCCAGCAGGGTATCTTCCTTCACATTCCCACTCTTGGTCAAAACAGGGGCAATTTCCCACATGAAGCTATAGCTAGAGTTAGCAGAAAACATTTGGGAGTTCATAGAGGGGGCAAACACAGGCTTTTGAGCTAGGCCTATACCTGGATAATCTTCTAATATTCATTTAGCTTTCAATATGTCTCTTAATTATGGCCAATATTTCCATTGATGATTTGGTTTGTGTGTGTGTGTGTGTGTGTGTGTGTGTGTGTGTGTGTGTGTGTGTGTTTGCAGGTAAATGTTCTATTGCTACATTTAAAAAATTCTCTGATTTAAAAATGCACTAATAGACATAATAAATGACTAGTTTGGTTGTACTGCAGGTCAAATTATGTCTCCCACAATGGTAGAATATTATATCACATCTTCTACAATAAAAAATACAAATCTGTTAAAAGGAATTCTTGTTGTTCCCTACTATCATCTTTAGAGCAGGGTATGTATTTAGGAAATATCTCATACCAGATAAATGGAAAGGTTACTTGGACGATAGAGATCATGTAGGATTGTTGAACCTGGAGCCAGAAAATCTAGTTTTGAATTCCGTCTCTCTGGGTGACCTAGGGAAATTCACTTCCAATCCTTTGAAGCTCAGGGTCCTCACCTATACAATGAGGAAATCTTGGGCTTCATGGACTCCATGGTCACCGCTACCTGTAAATCAGTGATCTGTAAGCTTAAATTATTCACTCTGTGGAAAAAACAAAGAAAATCATTCAACCCAGATAGATCCCCTTGTATTCCTTCATATGTTTATGTTGACTTTTCCTCTTCCCTACTATAGTGATAATTCAGAAATGCAAGTTTTCACATTGATGCTGCACTGATCCCATAAGGACCTTTTGTCAGCTGCGAGGGGATAGGCTGAATGTGTTAGGGAGGGGAAAGGAAAGCAAAATGAAAGATCATGGAATCATGTGGCCATTTAATCTCACTTTGTAGATTAGCGATTGGAAAGGGACCTTGGAGATCCTCTAGACTAATTTGACAGATAAGGAAACTTAGGTGCAGAGAAGTTAACTGACCTATACATATAGCCAGTGGTGAAGATACCCAAGGATCTATCTAATACTCTCAAAAGGTAAATTTTTAATGGTGAAGTAGTTATAGACATAACCATCAAATCATAGCTCCTAGTTTTATGAAGGATCTCAGAAATTAATGTGTCAGGTCCTCCATTTTTAAAGATTAGGAAACTGAGGACTGGAAAGATTAAGTGACTTAGCCATTACATACAACTAATGCGTTTTTCTTTTTGATTTTGGCTGGGCAATGAGGGTTAAGTGACTTTTCCAGGGTCACATAGCTAGTAACTGTCACGTGTCTAAGGTCAGATTTGAACTCAGGTACTTCTGAACCTAGGGCCAGTGCTTTATCCACTGTGCCACCTAGCTGCCCCTCAACTAGTATGTTTTAAGGAAGAAAATGGAAATTGTATCATGCCTCCAAGTGCAACATCTTCAATAAATTTGGAAAGCTATTTTATCATGTTTTCTATACATATTAGAATAGTGATAGGATCTTGTATTGACTGAATTCATATACTTCCAAATACATATGAAGATAAATGGAATATTAGAACTGAATAGGAGCCAGTTGGGAACTAGGTGGGACAGTGGATAAAGTACTGGACATACAATAAGGCAAACATGGGTTCAAATCCACCCTAACTCTGTGACCCTGAGCAAGTAAGTTAACTTGAATACCTGTTTCCTAACCTGTAAAATGTGTATAGTAATAGCCTATCGCATTCTTGAAGTGGTTGTGAGGTGAAAAAATGAGATATTTGCAAAGTATGTTGCAATCCTTAAAGCTCTATATAAATGCAAGCTATCATTAATAAAATGTCAGCAGACATCCAGTCCAGCTAATTTAAGTGCCAAAAAAACAAAAGTGACTTGTCCACAGTCACTTAGATGATAAGCAGCATAAGAATTAAAAGTCAGTTTCACTAAATCTCATTCTAGCATTTTGCCTCCACTATGCTACACTACTTCTCCAGCAATGAGTCTTGTCAATTTCTAGCAAAGTCTAGATAAGAACTGTTTAAGGTAGCTTTATAGAGGGAAACCCTTTTCAGGTGTGGATTGGCTGCTGGTAATGCAGTGGATGGAGTGCTGAGCCTGTATTCAGGAAGAACAGAGTTCAGATTAGTTCTCAGATACTTCCCAACTGTGTGAAATAGGCATAATTATAGTACATCTATCTCTCAAATTTGTTGTGAAGATCAAAATGAAAAAAAATGGTGAAAGATTTTAACACAGTACCTGGCACATTGTAGGTTCTACAGAAATGCTTATTCTCTTTCATCTCTTTTCTGAATCTGAAAATTCTATGATTCTCTGTATCTGTATCTGTCTCTGTCTTTCTCTGTCTCTGTGTCTCTCTGTGTCTCTGTCTCTGTGTCTCTATCTGTCTCTGTCTCTCTCTCTCTCTGTAAATTTGACAAAGATAATTCCAGAGATGAGACTAAAACTTAGGTACTATACTTACTTTTAAAATTTACCTTCCAGGGGTAGCTAGGTGGCACAGTGGATAAAGCATCAGCCCAGGATTCAGGAGGACCTGAGTTCAAATCCGACCTCAGATACTTGACACTTACTAGCTGTGTGACTTTGGGCAAGTCACTTAACCTCCATTGACCTGCAAAAAAAAATAGAACACTGTAAAATTTACCTTCCATTAGATGATACACTTCAAAGCTAAAAGAGATCCTAAAATCTCTTTGGGATTTTTGATCTTTGACATCATGTCTTTCAGTCTTTGATTCACAGAGGAGGAAACCAAGGCCAGAAAATGTTAAAAAAAAAAACAAAACTTTCTCAGGGTTACACAGATAGCTAAAGACAGAACTTGGACAAGAACCCATGTGTCCTAACTCCTTATCTAGTCATCTTTCCATCATTCCCTTTATCTGAAACCACAACCTTAATGGCAAGATAAACATACTATGCACAATTCCAAAAGTGTAATCTTGGCTTTCTAGTCCGTTAATTGGATCACAGAACATATTTTCAAAGGAATAACATCACACACATCTATATTTTTTTCATCATTACATGTCAGTCCTCCTTTGAAGCTTGAAAATAAATCTGAATTCCCTACTGACTTTGCTCTTTTCTTCCCCTTCTTTTCTCTTTGCAAACACTGAATCTACTCCCCTGCAGTGCTAGTGGTATTCAAGCAAATACGATTTCTTTCATTTGCTGCCTTGCTGTGCCCCAGCAACTTCAATGATATCTCCAGGAATTTCCATGGCTCAGGGATCACTGGGAATTTGCTATTGCTAGACACTTGGTACATTGATGCTCCTAAGCAGAAATACACACCACATTGCAGATTTTGTATCATAAGTAAAAGAATGCCTGAGCTGGTTCAGGCACAAGCAAGAATTAACCCTAAATCTTATACCGGACACCTTTAGGCAAAACTTTGACATGGTAATGCATTTTCTATATAATTGTGTTATTTTTCATTTTGTTAATATTACTCTTCATGACTTCCTTGAAGGCACTCTATCTGCTAGAGCCACTTATTTTTGTTGTTTGTTTCTTCAACTATTTTGAATTCTCATAGATTCATATAGAAAGAGCTGTAAGTAATCTTAAGACAAATAAATCTAACTTTTCTTTTTACAGATGAGTAAAATAAAGACCAAAGCATTTAAGTGCATGGCTAGCTCAATGTCACTCATGAAAAGTAGGAGATTCAGGGTTTGAATTAAGGTTTTTAGGCACAGAATGTATTATTCTCTTCCTTCATGAGTAGTATTTTATTTTTCCCAATTATATGTATATATCATTTTCAGCATCCATTTTGGTAAGATTTTGAGTTCCAAATTTTTCTCCCTCCCCAAGATAGCAAAGAATCTGATATATATTATACAGTATAATCATCTTAAATGTATTTCTAATCAAGGGAATGCCCATCAATTGGGGAATGACTGAACAAGTTATGGTCTGTGAATGTAATGGAATACTATTGTGCTCTAAGAAATGATAAGCAGGAAGATTTCAGAAAATCCTGGAAAGACTTAAGTGGACTGATGCTGAATGAAGTGAGAAGAATCACGAGAACATTGTACACAGTAATAGCATCAGTGTGTAACGATCAACTGTGATAGACTTGACTCTTCTCAGCAATGCAATGATCCAAGACATAACAAAGAACTCATAATGGAAAATTTTCTCCACATCCAGAAAAAAGAACTGTGGATCCTGAATGCGTATAGAACCATAATGTTTCTGCTTTTTGGTTGTTTTTTTTTTTCTTTTATGAGGTTTTCCCTTGTGTTCTGATTCTTCATTCACAACGTGACTAATGAAAAATATGTTTAATGTGATTGTACATATATCAGCTTTATCAGATTGCTTTCTGTCTTGAGGAGGTGGGAAGGAAAAAATTTGGAACTAAAAACCTTATGGAGACAAATATTAAAAACTCTCTTTACATGTAACTGGAAAATAAAATGCTTTTATATTTAAAAACATATTACCACATTAGTCATGTTGTAAAAGAAGAATTAGAACAAAAGGAGAAAGCCATGAAAAAGGAAAAAAAAAAGTGAAAATATCATACTTCAGTCTGCCTTCAGACTCCATAGTATTTTGTTGGATGTGGATATTGTTTTCTTTTCTTTTCTTTTTTTTTCTTCTTCTTTTTTTTTTTTTTTTTTAGTGAGGCAATTGGGGTTAAGTGACTTGCCCAAGGTCACACAGCTAGTAAGTGTTAAGTGTCTGAGGCCGGATTTGAACTCAGGTACTCCTGACTCCAGGGCCGGTGCTCTATCCACTGTGCCACCTAGCTGCCCCTGGATATTGTTTTCTATCATGAGTCCCTTGGAATTGTCTTGGATAATTGTATTGCTAAGAAGAGCAAAGTCTATCATAGTTGACCATGCCACAATGTTACTATTACTGTGTATAATGTTCTCCTGCTTCTTCTCAGTTCACTCAGAATCAGTTCATGTAACTCTCATTTGTCATGTCAAACAATCTGATAGGTGTGAGGTGGTACCTCACAATAGTTTTAATTTGCATTTATCTCATCAATAATGATTGAGAATACTTTTATATGACTGTAGATAGCTTTAATTTCTTGATATGAAAAATGCCTGTTCATATCCTCTGACCAATTCTCGATTGGGGAATGACTTGCATTCTTATAAATTTGAGAATCCATTATTCTTTTCAATGTGTCTCATTCCCACTGCTTGATGATTATTGACAGTGCCTAATTTGGAAAAATATGGCTAACTCTGGAATTAAAGGAGCTGGGTTTACATCCTGCTTCTGAGGGTCATTAATTTAACACTTTGGTCAAGGCACGTGTCCTCCTATGGAAAACAAGGAGTCTCAGTGAATAGACAAACAGATCTGAAATCAGGGAAGGTTAAGTTCAAATTTGGCCTCAGATATCTACTAGATGTGTGACCTTGGGCAAGTCACTTAACCTCTATTTGTCTCTGTTTCCTCATGTAAAATGGGGCTAATAAAGCACCTATTTCCCACAGTTGTTGTAAGTGTAAAATGAGTTAATAACTGTAAAGCACTTACTACAGTATCTAGCACAAGAGCTATATGAATGTTTGTTGTTGTTCTTTTGCTAAAATAAAGAAATTACATTGAATTGGCCTTTGATGTGACTTCTGGCTCTAAATCTATCTTCCTATAATTGGATTCTCTTCTATTATTATTTTTTTCTTTTTCTAGCTTATAATACCTTCTAAGGGCTAAACTTGCTTATGAGCAGCAATTAGACAATGATATAATTAGAAACAAGAATATGGCCAGGCAGAGGAGATATAACTGATATTCAAAGCCTAATATGCTGAATGTTGGTTTACAGGCATGAAGATAAGGAAAGAGCACATTAGTATAAATAGACACAGACAAGAGATTATGCCTATGTGTTTTTACCTAAATTATAAGAGGAAAGAAGCTATAATAGACTGATAATTGGGGACCAATCATAGGCAAGGTAGATTAAATAAGTATTATTGGGTCCAACATTAAGAATTTTAAACATCATGAGGGAGAACTAAGGAACAAGAAGAAAGCATAATATGATTAAGTTAATATCTGAAGACCTGGATTCAAATTCATTATCTGCCACTTATTCATTGTGTAATCTTGAGCAAGTCAACTCAGCTCTCTGGATCTCAGTTTCATTATCTATAAAATGAAGAGATTTGGCTAGATAATAATGATAGGTCAAAAGTAAATAGGATATTATGGTTTGGAAAGATCTTTTTTTCATGTTCCTTTTATCTCTCAGAATATGTAATTAAAATACAGGCCTGAGGGTCTAGGGGAAGGACTGAGTGAATAGCAGTTAAGTAATTCCTAGAAGCAATAAGAAAAGCATAACTAAGCAAAGAGACATAAAAATAGGGACACTCAGACCAGATCAGCAGGACAGAAGGAAATCCCTTATGAGGAAAGATAGAAAATGACACAAGGCATATAGAACAACTGAAAGATTAATTGATAGATACATACAGTCACATATATGAGTGTTTATACACACATATAAATGTGTATATATACATGTGTTGCCACACATACATACACACAAAAAGATATGAATGTGGATATGCATATATGCCTATCCCACTATACATAAACATATCATCCCATAAATATGTCTAGCAAAATATGTATAATAGCTATATACATAATAGTCACATACATATATGTGTGTATAAATATCTATAACGTAATTGAGATATATGATTTGTCAGATACATTTCTACCTCATTTATTTCTATTGGTAATATTATATGATATACATATCTACCATACACGGAGTGTGTGTATGTGTATACACATATACATACATGTATAATATATATGGATATATGTGTACATATATATTGATATATGTAAATGTTTATATACACACACCTATATATATATAATCACATACAGAGATATTTCCAACATTATATAAAACCAAGTTTTCAAAAATGTATAGCACAGTTGCAGGATACAATGTTTTCCAAGCTTCACATGAAGGTTTGGTATAAAACTCCTCTATAAATATTACCCTCCTCACTCTCAATTATATTAGATAAGACTGTTCTAATAATTCTTTTGTAATGTGTTGGTTCTGCAGACACATTTTCCATGATAGATCAGGCACTAAGAAACCTTCTCCTGTGCTGACCAATGCTTTTTTTTTTTTCTGCTCACCTTCCTTTCCAATTTAAAGTACACCCACGATCTGGCAGAAAAGGAATCAATATCTTAGTGTTGTCACCTCTGAACATTCATGAGTATTAGCTTCCCAATGACAAGGTACAGAAGTAGACTTCAGCCCATGATTAAGGGCCTATGTTCAAATGAATCTAAATCATTCAACACAATGGAGTACAAACGATTTGTTTGGGGGACTGAAAGATGTGGAGTGTTAATATTTGTTTGAAATAATGATATAGTTTGGTATGTTTTACTTTCTTTAGATAACTTAGCTTGATGACTTTCTTAGTGTAATAAACAGTCAGGAAACTAATACTGCAAGACTTATCTGAAAGGTATATAAAACCATATAATCAGTAGTATCAATTGATACTTTCTGCATATGGAGTCAAACTATAATGCTATAGACATCCTCAGATTTAGAAAATTTGTACAATTTTCTCTGTTACTCAAAAATATTTTCTGTACTATTCATTCCTAAATTGTTCCATTTATCTCAAAGGGACAGTACATCTTTCAAATAATATTTTTATTATCATAGAAAAAATTACTCTTATGTCATATGGAATTCAGAAAGAATATAATGTGGAAAAAGTCACTATCTTGTAATTATTCTTTTATATTTATTATTTTGTGGATTCTAGGCAGATGTATCAAATAATTGATTTTTGGTTGAATAAAAACAATAGATTGTACAATCATCTTCTGTTGACTCCGTGAAAGAATCCTGTGTAAAACTCCAAAAATGGGCAGGATAATGAGGGAAATGAATTGTTCATATTCTTACTGAAGGATATTGATTTCTTGATTTTGATTGATTTCTTTGCTAGGCTTATATATCTGAAAGGTTTTTGTTTTCTGTTTTTTAATTGCAGTTTCTATTAAAGAGAGACACAGACATAGGGAGATGGAGAAAGACCGAGAGAGACAGAGACAAAGAGAGACACAGAGAGACTGAGAAAGAGTAGGAGAGAAGGTGAAAGAGATGATAAAGAGACAGAGAAGAGAGAGGAAACACACACACACACACACACACACAGAGCTATATTGAGTAAGACCATCATCTTGTTTTTAAAAAGCCTAAAATCAGCACAACAGTAGAAGAAAGGAATAAGATAAAAAAAGATCATATGCAATTATTACAAGAACATCCTAACCTGTTCAAACAAGAATTGGAAGCCCCAAATTGAGAAATTGATTAAAAGGGAATACGTTGATGTGGATTATCAGTATATGCAAGTTTAATTGAAGTAAATAATCACAGTGCCAAGAAGTTTAAAACGGACCAGAGGATTCCGGAAGCAAATCCTTGATCTCCTTGCCAAGCACAAAGACAGACCACCTAAGAAGAATATTTTAGAAAATAAACTCATTCTCAAAATGAAGTCACAAAACATGGTGGGAATGTAGTAACAGTCCAATTACCACTTTATAAAACTGTGAAAAATAATGAAGGGAAAAACAAATATTCATTAAGCTTCCCATGAGGAGTAATAAATTAATTAATGAAATTAAAAAGACATTAAATAGGAGCATAAGTAAGTGGAGTAAATGTGTTCTTTTTCTTCAATATGTATAACCATCTATGGAAAATATATAATGGATGAAGAGTTTAGGAAACATATCACAATTCTAGTTCAGGAATATGATATTATAGTGATGAGGAAATTAAATTATCCAGAGATGAGCAGGTGCAGTCTTTCTTTCAAAAGCAAATCGTTTAACAATTTTGTGACTCATTTTAATGATATTTCCATACTTCAAAAGGTGTAGAAACAAGAAAGGGAACATCTATTCTGGATCTTATTCTTCCTAAAAAGAAAACAAAAATCTAGTGCTTAAAGTGAAAATTATAGAAACTGTGGGGAGTGGCAAAGTAAGCTTTCACCTCTCCCTAGTCTGTGAATACATAAAGGAAAGCCACTTCAGTTCCTACTCTGGCCATCAGTTACTCCACCTATGTGAAGAAACTAAGGTCTAAAATTGAAACCAGTGATTTCTCATTTAGTGAGTGGTTACAATGAGACCAGAGCCTAGGCCTTTTAGCTTCTGCCCCAAGCTCCTTTCCAAATCTTTCTGCTTATCTCATTAATTGAGTTAACTTGCTCAATCTACCCAAAACTTTCATTTGCTAACCTTCATAATTCTGGACTTTTTTTTTTTTTTTTGCAATTCCTTTCCCTCATCTGTAAAGTGAGGGGATTGAAATCAATGTCTTATAGTATCCTTTCCAGGTTGAAGTCTATTGTCTGAAATGCACCCTAGATTATAGTAGAGCAGATATCAAAGGGTTCAGAGGGAGAAGAGAGATAATATCTTTCTATATAGGATCCAGAACTATGCACAATACTCTTTTTTGTTTGTTTGTTTTTTGTTTTTGCAGGGCAATGAATGTTAAGTGACTTGCCCATGGTCACACAGCTAGGTAAGCGTCAACTGTCTGAGGCCGGATTTGAATTCAGTTCCTCCTGAATCCAGGGCTGGTGCTTTATCCACTACACCACCTAGCTGCCCCACCCCCCCACCCCACAATACTCTTGATGCAATCTGACCAGGGCAGAATTTTTTTTTAAAGGACTGATTTTAGTTATAAGTCAGTAAACAAATACATATTAAGTGCCTGCTATGACAAGGAGAAGAAAATGACAAACCATCCCAGGATCATTGCCAAGAAAATCCCAAATGGGGTCTCAAAGAATAAGACTCAGCTGAAACAACTGAATGACAACAGTAACAAAATGTGATTGGTAGCCTCTCTCTCTCTTTTTTTAATTAATAAAGTATTTTATTTTTTTCTGTTACATGTAAAGATAGTTCTCAACTTTTGTTTATACAAGCTTTCCAATTTCAGATTTTTCTCCCTCCCTCCCCTCCCTCTCCCCTCCCCTAGACAGCAGGTAATCTGATATAGGTTTTATATATATATATATATATATATGTGTGTGTGTGTGTGTGTATATATATGTATATATATATATATGTGTGTGTGTGTGTGTATATATATATGTATATATATATACATATATACACACACATATATACATATATATAATATATACACATAATAACATTAATCCTATTTCTGCATTAGTCATGTTATAAGAGAAAAAAATCAGAGCAATGATGAAAAACCTCAAAATAGAAAAAAACAACAGCACCAAAACCAAAAGAAATAGTATGGTTCATTCAGCATCTATACCCCGCAGTTTTGTTTTTTTTTTCTTGGATTTGGAGATCCTCTTCTATCATGAGTTCCCTGGAACTCTTCTGTCCCATTGCATTGGTGAGAAGAATATCACAGTACATCAACACTCAATGTTGATGATACTGTGTACAATGTTCTTCTGGTTCTGCTCATCTCACTCATCATCAGCTCACGCAAGACCCTCCAGGCTTCTCTGAACTCCTCCTGCTCATCATTTCTTACAGCACAATAGTATTCCATTGTATTCATATACCACAACTTGTCCAGCCATTCCCTAATTGATGGGCACCCCCTCAACTTCCAATTCCTTGCCACCAAATAAAGAGCAGCTATAAATATTTTTGTACATGTGGGTCCCTTTCTCCTTTCCATGATTTCTTTGGGAAAAAAGACCCCAAAATGGTATTGCTGGGTCAAAGGGTATGCACAGCCTTATAGCCCTTTGGGCATAATTCCTAATTGCTCTCCAGAATGGTTGGATCAGTTCACGGCTCCACCAACAATGAATTGGTGTTCCAATTTTCCCACAACTTCTCCAACATTTATTATTTTCCTTTTTTGTCATTTTAGCCAATCTAATAGGTGTCAGGTGGTACCTCAGAGTTGTTTTAATTTGCATCTCCTTAATCATTAGAGATTTAGAGCATTTTTTCATATGGGGATAGATAGCTTTGTTTTCTTCATCAGAAAACTGCCTCTTCATATCCTTTGACCATTTCTCAATTGGGGAATGACTTGGATTCTTATAAATTTGATTTAGTTCCCTATATATTTTAGAGATGAGGCCTTTATCAGAAGTACTGGCCACAAAAATTGTTTCCCAGCTTTCTGCCTCCCTTCTAATTTTGGATGCATTGCTTCTGTTTGTACATTTTTTTTAATTTAATGTAATCAAAATCATCCATTTTGCATTTTATAATATACTCTATCTCTTGTTTGGTCATAAGCTGTTTTCCTTTCCAAAGATCTAATAGATAGACTATTCCTTTCTCTCCCAATTTACCTATGATATCCCCTCTTATGTCTAAATCATGTATCCATTTTGACCTTATTCTAGTATAAGGTGTAAGATGTTGGTCTATGCCTAATTTCTGCCACACCATCTTCCAGATTTCCCAGCAATTTTTGTCAAATACTGAGTTCCTATCCCAGAAGCTGGAGTCTTTGGGTTTATCAAACACTACATTACTAGTGTCATTTACTACTGCATTTCCTGAGCCTAGCCTATTCCATTGATCTACCACTCTATTTTTTAGCCACTACCAGATAGTTTTGATGACTGCCGCTTTATAGTAAAGCTCCAAGTTTGGTACTGCTGACCCACATTCCTGTGAATATTTTTTATTATTTCCCTGAATATTCTTGATTTTTTGTTTTTCCACATGAATTTTATTATTAGTTTTTCTAGCTCTATAAAATAATTTTTAGGTAGTCTGATTGGTATGGCACTGAATAAGTAAATTAATTTAGGCAGTATTGTCATTTTTACTATATTAGCTCTGCCTATCCATGAGCAATTGATATCTTTCCAATTATTTAGATCTGATTTGATTTGTGTGAAGCGTGTTTGGTAGTTGTGTTCATAGAGATCCTGGGTTTGTCTTGGCAAGTAGTCTCCCAAGTATTTTATATTATCTACTGTTACTTTAAATGGAATTTCTCTTTCTATCTCTTGCTGTTGGACTTTGTTGGTCATGTATAGAAATGCTGATGATCTATGTGGATTTATTTTATATCCTTCTACTTTGCTAAAGTTGTTAATTGCTACAAGTGATTTTTGAGTTGATTCTCTAGGATTCTTTAAGTATACCATCATATCATCTGCAAAGAGTGATAGTTTTGTTTCCTCCTTGCCTATTCTAATTCCTTTAATTCCTTTTTCATCTCTGATTGCTAAAGCTAACATTTCTAGTACAATATTAAATAATAGGGGTGATAATGGACATCCCTGTTTCACCCCTCCTTCACCTGTTAATTCTGGAATTTGGCTACAATATTCCTTGGAGTTTTCCTTTTGGAGTTTCTTTCAGGAGGTGATCGGTGGATTCTTTCAATGATCATTTTATCCTCTGATTCCATGATATCAGGGCAGTTCTCCTGAATAATTTCCTGGAATATGGTGTCTAGATTCTTTTTCTGCTCATGGCTTTCAGGCAGTCCAATGATTCTCCAATTGTCTTCCCTACATCTGTTTTCCAGATCAGTTGTCTTTCCAATGACGCATTTCACATTTTCTTCTATTTTTTCATTCTTTGATTCTGCTTGACTGATTCCTGGTGTCTCATGGATTCCTTATCTTCCAGCTATCCCATTTTAATTTTTAAGGCATTGTTTTCTTCAGTAAGATTATGCACCTTTTTTTCCATTTGGCCAACTGAATTTTTTAAGGCATTTTTTCTTCAGTGAAATTATGCACTTTTTTTTCCCATTTGGCCAGTCAATTTTTGTGCTTCCTTTTCCAAGCTGCTGATTCTTTGTTCATAGTTTTCTTGTTTTGCTTTCATTTCTCTCCCCATTTTTTCTTCTACCTCTCTCAATTGGTTTTTGTTTTGTTTTGTTTTGTTTTTTGTTTTTTTTTTTTTTAGTGAGGCAATTGGGTTTAAGTGACTTGCCCAAGGTCACACAGCTAGTAAGTGTTAAGTGTCTGAGGTCGGATTTGAACTCAGGTCCTCCTGAATCCAGGGCGGGTGCTCTATCCACTGCGCCACCTAGCTGCCCCTCTCAATTAGTTTTTAAAATCCTTTTTGAGCTCTTCCAGGAAGGCTTTTTGTTCTTGAGACCAATTCACCTTCCCTCATGAGGCTTCACATGAAGGCAATTTGAGGGTATTGTCCTCATCTGAGTTTGCATTGGCTTCTTCCCTATTGATACCTAAGCTCTTAATGGAGAGGGCTCTTTTTTGCTTCTTACTCATTATTGCAGCTTATTTATTTATTTTTTAAGTTGAGTTGAGGTCTGTTCTGGGGCCACCAGGGTCCCTCTTTTGGGCTTCTTGTGCAGGGGTATAGGTGCTGTGTGACCGGCTTTTTACTCTGAGGCCTTTATAGTGTGTGCAGTTCACCCCCCTGCACTTCCTGTCTGAGTGCTCAGCCAGGCACCCGATCCCGGCGGATCCTGCCTGACCCATTCGTGGCCTCCCAGCCAGTGCAGGTAGGTTTTTCCACTGTCCTTCTTGGCCACCAGATTTTTGAGCCAGGTTCCAGGGGCCTCAGTTGTTCAGCTGTGGCCCGCAGCTCCTGCTAACTTGCCCTGACCCCCTGGGCACTGGGCTGCTGCCCTGTGTTGGGCCTCCCTTTTGCTCGAGTCAGACTGACCTTTTCCTGAAGTCTTCTATATTATCTCTGGTTGGAAGACTGTGTCTCTCTGTCTCTTTGCAGATTCTGTAGTTTCAGAATCTGTCCAGAGGCTTGATTTAATGTTCTTTTTGAGGGAACAGAAGGAGAGCTCAGGCAGCTTGATGCTTCCTGTCTGCCATCTTGGCTTTGCCCCCTAGCCTCTCTCTTTTAAAGACCTTGGGAAAATTCAGTGAATTAGAAATCAGTGAAGTGCAGGGGAATGAGGGCTACATTTGGAGACAAAGGACATGGGTTCAAATCCCACCACTTTCTCTCCAGGTAACAATAAATGAATTATTTAAGTTCTTTGGACCACAGCTTCCTCATTTGTGTGAAGAAACTGAGGACTAGAGATAAGACTAATGACTATACATCCAATTAATGGCTTAACTGAAAGTAGAACTTAGGCTTTTTGTATCCCAGGGCTGTACTTTTTTTCCATACTCTCTTGTTTATCTCATTAATTGCATTCACTTGTTCAATCAACCCAAAACTTTCATTTCCTACCCTCTGGAACATTATTGTTCCATAAAACATGCTATGCCTTAAATAATGATTTTTTTAAAGGAGGAAGGAAAAGCTGTTCCTTCAATCTTAGATGATCCCTTCCATTTGGCCATGTAATTGGATTTCACTCTCAAAGCCTTTTACATTTATTTAGTCACAGAACCTCTCAATGCCACTAGGAAAAAAATGCTTATACAGAAATTCACTGTAGTAATCTCTAAATAGTCAAATGGCATGTCTATTACTGAAAACTCATTAAATAAATTGCTTATATCAGGGCAAATGTATGAAGAGACCTTATCAGTCCCCTTTGTGTTTCCTGCTGTTGGAGTCAAGCGAGAGTGAGGTGATAAATGTATGTCATTTGCCTGACTAATGCTGTAATTCACAACTACCAATTCCTATAAGCCATTATGCATTCTCATGGAGCAAGGCATGAGAATGATAAATTAATATCCCATAAAGCAACAATCATACTGAATGACTGCCTAAGTTGTTTAAGAAAAGCACAGGTTTAGACATTGTTTATAAATATTCTTATTTTCCTCCAACATATATTTACTTGAATGTTGCCTTTTTTGTTGAGTTCCTAGGTAACCATGCAATTAAAAAAATGAAGTGGGGCTAAGCTATTGTTATATTAATGGAACTTTGAGTGGGTAACTCCATTGAAACATTTCACCACATAGTTCTACATCAATAATTTGGGGAGTAACAAGTAAATAGTTCAGTGAAGTATTAAGCATAAAGGATTATTATAGTTGTTGTATAATACCTTTTTCAATTTTAGATAAATCACTCACGCTCACACATCCTCATGTTCCTTATTATTCAAATTTTGGTCTGGGCCAATAATTTTAACAGTATTGGGGGACTCCTGATAAGATAATACCTTATTATTTAAATTTTCGTCTGGGTCAATGATTTTAATGGTATAAGGGACTCCTGATGTATAAAATCCCTTCTATTTTTGGATATCAGCACCTGATCTTCAATTTAAAGTCATATTTTCTTAGTACCAAGAGTTTTAGAAACATACATTGAGTCCGACAGTTAGTATGTGTCACATGAGTCACATAGCCATTATGTATCACAGTAAAATCATATCCATGGCACTGGCTTGAAGGCCAGCTCTATATCCACCATTTCATACTGCCTCTGGATATTATTTCAGAGACCATCTGATCCTAATTTACTATTGTTATTATTATTTTATTATTATTTATATTTGTGAAAATCAGAGTGCTACCAACCTGCTGAAAAAGATATTGCAGGGAAGCTCCACCATGAGGAGAAAGCATGAGGTGACCCCTGGAATTTTAAAAGGTCAGAGTGGCATCAGGAAGTGATGTCTGCAACCTGTGGGTTACGCCAATCAGAGCTACCAGCCAATTAGCTTGCAGCTGTATGTATGGACAGCCTTCTTTCCTTTTCACAGGAGGCTTTTGGGAGAAGCCAGGGAGAAGTAAGGGTCTTTTTTGTTTCCAGACTCAAGGCTTGGTGGTAGGATGGATGCTGGCTCTTAGATAGCTAGACGAAGGCTGTTTTACCTCTCTCTCTCTTCACTAACTTCTAATACAGTTTAATAAATACTTAAAAGGCTAAACTCTTGCTAAAACTTCTAATTTAAGGCTACCACTCATTAGATTTTAGACATCACAGCTAGAATTTTAGGCCCTACATATTTAGCCTGGGCCTATAATTTAATTGGTGTGGAAAACTCTCAGCATGAAAAATTCACAAATCTAATGTAACTTGTACTCATAAAAGTTGTCTGGGGTGCTGACAGATTAAGTTGGACACAGATTTTTGGACTCAGTTAAAAAATTACAAAAAAAGACAAACATAATGTAAATAAAATAATCAAAACAGAATGCTATTTAATTTGATGATAACACGTTGTCCCCCAAAAAGAAGAATGAGGAAGCATTAATCTGCTTCCCTTGCAGATATGGGGAACTATGGGTATATAATATGACACACAATGTCAGATTTTGGTTTGCTGAACTGCTTTTTTTCTTCTATTTTTATTGAATTATTTGTAAATCAGCAGATGTATTTCTTGTCTCTTGTCCCTCCAACCAAGAGAAAGAACAAAAGAACTATAACATGTATGGTAAAGTAGAGCAAATTACCTCACTCTATTTCTATTCTATATTAATAAATCTATTTATCATCTATCCTTATCCCTATATCCATATTGTATCTATGTTTATCCATTCCATATATGTATATATGTGTGCCTGTTTACTGACTATTTGTATATTTACATGTAGGTAAGTTTCTCATTCTGTGCTCTGAGATTTTTATCTCTCTAACTGAAGGTGGGTACCACATTTCACCTTTAGTCCTTTGCGATTGAGTTTGGCCATGTTCCTGATCTGGGTTTCTAAAAGTTTCAAAGTGTTTTGACTTTACAACGGTGTTATCACTGTATACATTGTTCTCTCAGCTCTCCTCATTTCTTTCTGCATTAGATCATACAAATCTTCTAGGGTTTCCAGGAAACTAAACCCTTTTATGATTTCTCACAGCATAAAAATATTCTTTCACATTTATAAAGCATAACTTGTTCCACCATTCCCTAACTGATGAGTACTCACTTAATTTCCAATATTTTTCCAGCTCTGAAAGAGCTACACTATTTTTTATGTTCTTAGTTTGAGGTTGTTTTGCTTTCCCTAATTCTACCTTTCTTTTAATTCCCACTTCATCCCTCGCCCATGTGTATGTGTATTTTTCTATCCCTTGACTAGTCAGATGAGAGTGATTAATTTATGGCCTATGAACTGTTACTGTTCCTCATACAAGAGCAACATCCATAGTTGTAGATCTCCTCTTCAGTTTAGTCCCCTCTAGGTTAGATCTGGTACCTCTTGCTCTGACACACACCATCTTACTTAATTGTATTTGTTTCCATACGGTGTTCCTGGCACACAGAAAACATAAAACTTTCTTTTTTTATTCAATCTTTCCTTCATTCATTCAGTACTATTTCTACTTTCTTGTACAGCAAAAATATGGAAGTGTGGTGTTAAGGTCCATATGTGGTAGTTATACTATTCCTGTTGACAAATACAATTTGCTATAAATGCATGTTAATCTTTTTTTTTTCATTGCATTGACATTTTACAGTTTTATCCTTAAATACCACTGGGATGGACTTGCTTAATTGTCTCTCATCAAGTATTTATTAAACTTGTTTTTGTTTATTTGGGTTTTTCCCCCCTTTCACTACTTCTCACTGTTTTATTGGATTATACTGATCCTTATTTGACATAGGTTTACTCTTTTATTTTTATTTTTATTTTTATTTTTTTGCGGGGCAGTGGGGGTTAAGTGACTTGCCCAAGGCCACACAGCTAGTGTCAAGTGTCAAGTGTCTGAGGCTGGATTTGAACTCAGGTACTCCTGAATCCAGGGCCGGTGCTCTATCCACTGTGCCACCTAGCTGCTCCCTGACATAGATATACTCTTTAAGGTTTTGCAAGTCCATTTATATTACAAATCAATGTCACATCTCCCTACTATAACTCTCTGCTTAGTAAAGACATCAGAAGTTTACTCAATGAGGTAGCTTCCAATTTTTTTTGGGGCTCCTTCCTATGACAATTTATATTTGTTAAGCTTCTGCATTAAATGGTCAAAATTCATGTTACTGTTCTTTCCTTTATTCATTTGCCACTTTTTGGCATCAATAGCTGGTTTAAATAGGTCAGGTTGTTGTTCCAATTTCACATGATGAATTCTCTTCCTCAAATTTATTTTTTTATTCTAGTTTTATATTAATATTTAATCTCCCCTCTAACAGGCAGTGGATTTAGGAGAGATATCAGTAACAAGTTAATTCCTATCTGTTAAATATACTCAATTTCATTTTTGTAATGCTATCTCAGATAAGTCTTTGGACTTCTTTTTCATATTCTCCACAGAGTTGTTAAAATGAGTTTCATAAATCAATAGTTTCATATCACCCCTCACTCACTAAACTCTAATGGTTTTCTATTACCCTATGATCAGATGTAAATTATTTTAGGCCATTTACTGTACCTTATAACCTTGCCCCATTCTACATTTCTAAAATTAGAATACTTCTCTACTTTATTTTTTATTCTACAGGGTCATGTTTTTTTTTTCTTTTCTTTTCTTTTTCTTTTTTCTTTTAATTATAGAGACTCCATCTCTCAATGCCTTGGCATTAGCAATCCTCCATTCCTAAAATGTTTTCCCCGATCATTTCCATCTCTTGGAATCCCCAGCTTCCTTCCAAAACTAAATTCAAGTGCCTATTTCTGTATGAGGTCTTATTTGTATACCCTAAGAGATTATTTCTCCATCTTTCATCACTGTTCCTTGGAATGTGTTATTTGCATCTCTATATATGTATCTGGTGTCTCTTCCATTAGAATATAAATTCCATGAGGGAAAATTTGCTTTTCTCTTTGTAAACCCATCACCTAGTATAGTGCCTTGTATATTTCAGGTGTTAAATCAATGCTTATTGATAAATTCATTGTTATTTCATTAATATCCAAAATATAAAAATAAAAATAATTCAGATTTTCCAATATTATTTCCAGTAGGTGGTCACTAGATAGAACTCTCACAGTCAGAGTACCAAGAACTAAGACAATACGTAAAGATAGTCTAGAAACTCAGTACTCCTAGCCCCCTTTTCCCCAACAGAAAAATACTGCCAGTGAAGGTCAACAGTCTTTCTTAAATCAGTATCTTTGAAAGTTATCTCTTCACTCAGTAAATAAGCATTTATTTAATGTATACAGTGTATCAGGAACTGAGCTAATAGCTAAACATTAAAAAGGGCGGAGGTGAAAGTGATCTCTCTCTTCAAGAAGTTTAGAAAGGGGGGCAGCTAGGTGGCACAGGGGATAAAGCACCAGGCCTGGATTCAGGAGGGCCTGAGTTCAAATCTAGATTCAGACACTTGATACTTACTAGCTGTGTAACCCTGAGCAATTCATTTAACCCTTATTGACCCACAAAAAAAAGGTTACAAAGGAATGGGAGATCTAACAATATAACTACATACATAGCATACCTAGTTATAATGAAATATTATATAGATATAGATAGAAAGAGAGATATGTGTATCATACCATATATGTGTCTGTGTTAAGTACAAGTTGCTGTTTTTAATCCTCTCACCTTCATTATCATCATTTCTGATCATGTTCAGAATTCTTTGAATGCTCGTGTATTGTCCAATCCAGCTGAAAATAAAAGATCATTTAAAAAAACAAAACAAAATCTAAGATAAACAGTAATGTCATAAGCAAGTTTATGGGAAGTACCAGGAAATAAATTAAATAAACAGAGACATATAGATAATAGGTAAATAGATGAAAGAGGGGTAGAGGGAGAGATGGATAGATGGATTGATAGAAAGATGAATGAATGAAAAAAAAAAAAAAAAAAAAAAAAAAAGAAAGATGAATGAAGGAGAATTCAAACAAATTGATTGATTGATTGATTGATAAACAAACAAATACATAAATGAAAAAACCAAGAAGTAGGTGTGAAGATCAATTAAAGATGTGGCTAAAGAGTAGAAGCAAAATTAGGTAGGAGAAATGGGGTCCTTAGTTGATGAAGACATAGCAAAAGTAAAGGTGGAGAGTTTAGAGATAGGCAATAAAGGGAATCCACAGAGCTATTCTTATTTAGACTGCCTTTACCAGAGCTACGGTGCTAAATGGGATTGGCATCTTTACAGTTCATCATTCAAGATTTAATGCATCTTGGCTTAGCTGTTACAGTAAGACAGAGACATATGGCTTGCTGCTTCTTTTGAATATTGATTAACCCCCTTTGCTGGAATCTGAGTATTTAAAAAGCTAGTAACATGTTCTCTGAGGAGACATTATGGGAGGCATTGATTAATTCTCCTTGTCATGTTGTCAGTGTCGACTGTTTATCATGGTCACTTTCCAACCCAACCCTAAAAACATTGAGGAAACCCCTGGTGAGCTTTCTAGGGCTTTATAGATGAAGGGACTCATTAGCAAACATTGACCTGACCTAGTGTTTTTCCCAGAGAGTATGGAAAACAAAATGTGAACTCCCTCTGCCAAAATCTTTGCATCTCTGTGGTAATGGGTTCTTAAGGCACAGGTGTTTAGATTCATCAGTCAAAATTAGGCATTCCTTTAAAAACATACACATATTACAGTTAGATCTTGATTGGTGTTAATAATGAAATTTGTGCAGTTGTGACATTATTTGAATTTGTATTATGGCATATTTTAATTAGACTGAACCAATCCTAATGCTTTACCTAATTGGAAATTCCATAGTGTTAACTGAATAAATATGACCAGTTCTGAGGATTTATTATTTGCACTAATTGGGGCCTATATTTATTGAACATCAAAAATAAAGAATATTCCATATACAAGATAGAACATAAAAAGAGAGCTACATGTGAATTTGTGAATCCTTATTATGCAAAGCTTTTTTTTCTTTTAACTATAAAAAATTCAGTGTTATTTTAAAAACTGTAATACTTGTCTTTTTTTTTTCTTCCTGAACTAAAAAAGCAGAAAGGTTGCACAGTGATTAGAGTTCTAGTCATGTAGTCAAGAAAGCCTGAGTTCAAATCTAGTCTTAGACACTAATTGTGTAACCATGGGAAAGCCACTTAAATTCTGCCTGTTTCAGTTTTCTCAACTGTAAAGTGGGAGTCTTTATAGCATCTATCAGAATTGTTCTGAAGGTCAAATTGCATATCCATAAATCACTTATCACATTGTATGATACATAGTAGATGCTTAATAAATGCTTGTTCCCTTATTCTCTTTGCATTGTTAAAATACATCAATGGCCATTTTATTCTTTTTTTTCTTTTTTTTTGTTCTTTTTATATTTGACAATAACCCTGGATTTTCTCTGATCCAAAGGTCCCCATCTAAAAAACACAAATAAAATCCTTATAACAAAAATAACTAATAAAATAAACCTTCACATTACCCACATAAAGCAATGTATGCTTTTATCTTCACCATCATCCCTCTTTGATGAGATAAGTTGCATGTTTCATCATCAATACTCTGGAGATGTGAATGGCCACTGCTTTGCTCACCATTCTAGTCTTTCAAAGTTTCATTCCATGTATCTTGAGTGCATTCTGGGTGAGTAATATGGTTTAGCAGTTCTCAAAACTGGGTGATATTTAGGTAGGGGAACCTGTAAAATATAATGGAAGGAGAGCTTAATGTGGAGCCTGCTATCTTTGATTTAAGTCTAATTCTGACATTTATTAACAATGTGATTATAGATCTCTCTCACTAGCATACTATTAGTGGAGATTAGTGCTCTATTTACTGCATGACCAATTGCCTTTGAGAATATGAGGAAAGGAAAAAAAATTGTCTGTGTCCTAAAGGAGCACATAGTCAAATGTAGGAGAAAACATATATATGTATACGTAAAATCAAAATAATTACAGAGGAGAGTGAAGACAACTTTAAAAAGAAAAGGTTCCCCCATTTCAGGGGGAAATGGGGCAATTCATAATATAGAGGGAAGGAATTGAGTTAATTCAACTTATCATATGTGGTCTCATTAGAATTTTGTTTGGGCTCGGGTTGGATTAGACATTCACAAAGTTTCCATCTATTTCTGAAGTGCTGTGATTCACATAAATTCTCTTAGGACCTGATTGCTCATCTGAAAAAAATGGGGATAAGCACAGTTGTATTAACTAGGTTGAAAGTTTAACTTAAGAAAATTCAGAAGCATTATTTGTCATCAGTTTACCTAGGATATTAACAACCAAGTACAGGATAGGGTTTGGGTTCCAACCTCTCTCTCTCTCTCTCTCTCTCTCTCTCTCTCTCTCTCTCTCTCTCTCTCTCTCTCTCTCTCTCTCTCTTTCTGTCTCTGTCTTTATCTCTCTCTAAATCTCTCCATCTCTGTCTCTGTCAGTCTTTCTGTCTCTGTCTCTCATTCTCTCTCTTTCTCTCTGCCCCTTGAAACTCTGTGGTTGTTGTTCCCTGTTCAACTGAATTATGTCAAGGAAAACATACCATCATGCAAACCGTGACTAATTAATAATACATTGAGTCATTCATTTATACAAAAAAATAGTAAATGCTGGGGCAGAGCCAGGATTGTGGAGTAAAGGCAGCAACCAATCTGAACCCTCACAATATTGTTTTCCAAGAAACTTTAAAATAAAGTGCCAAATCAAATTCTATACCAACAAAAAGGCAACAGTGAGACACTTCTAAAGCACAAGATACCATAGGAAGTCAGCAGAAGATGGGTGTAATGCAAGGGTAGGGGTAGCACAAAACAAATAAGTAATAGCAACTCCAACTGTGTACCTTGGAGGCAGCAGTTGCTTTGGGAACTTGCAGATAAGACACAGTAATAGGATTAAACAAATGGTCAGAAAGACGTTACAAGGGACTGTGAGCTGACCATGGATGCAAGATTGGGCACTGTTTGGCAACTCCATTGCCCACATACTGTTTTGAGTGGCAGTTTCAGCGTAGAGAGGATAATACCACCGTGAAAACATCAAAAACTTGCAGACTTCCAGAACAAGCCCTGAAAATAGCAGCAGACAAAAATGTAAAGCTTAGGACAGTGCCTCCCCAGTTCTAGGTGAACAGAACACAACTTTAACACATAGTTCAAAGTCAAGAAATAGGCTGGAAATATGGGCAAACAACAACAACAAAATAACTTGACCATAAAAATCAACTGTGGGGACAGCTAGGTGGTGCAGTGAATAGAGCACCGGCCCTGGAGTCAGGAGGACCTGAGTTCAAATCCAGTCTCAGACACTTAACACTTACTGGCTGTGTGACCCTAAGCAAGTCACTTAACCCCAATTGCCTCACCAAAAAATTTTTAAATATTAAATTAAAGGGGGCGACTAGGTGGCACAGTGGATAAAGCACTGGCCCTGGATACAGGAGTACCTGAGTTCAAATCTGGCCTCAGACACTTGACACTTACTAGCTGTGTGACCCTGGGCAAGTCACTTAACCCCCATTGCCCCACCAAAAAAAAAATAATAAATTTAAAATATCAACTATGGTGGCAAGGAAGAACAAGACACAAACTCAGAAGACTACAACATGAAAACACCTATAAAGAAAACCTCAAAGAAAAATTTTAATAAAAGGAATTGGATACAAGTGTGATGAGAAATTATGGGAGGTGTTGAAGAAAGAGATTAAGAGTGACAGAGGAATATTGGGGGAAATGACAATGATACAAGAAAATTATGAAAAGAAATTTAAAATTTGGTAAAAAAAAATCAGGATAATTACTGAAGAAAATAACACATTACAATATATTTAGCCAGTACTTATTTTTTAGTTCTTTATTTCAGTGAATATTTTTACCTCTTTTAGATGTAACTCTTTTAGGTACAAACATTCGCTGAAGTAAAGAAGTAAAAAAATCAATACTGGCCAAATAGAAAAAGAGGTACCAAAATTCACTTAAGTAAATAATCCCTTAAAAATTAGCATGGAGAAAGGGGGAGTTAATAACTCCATGAGACATAGAGAAACAGTAATACAAAGTCAAAGAAATGGGGAAAGTAGAAGGAAATGTGAACTATCTTAACAGGAAAAAATGATCTGGAGTTCAGGACAAGAAGAATTGATTTAAGAATTACTGTACTGGGGACAGGTAAGTGGTATAGTGGATAAAGCACCTGTCCTGGATTCAGGAGGATCTGAGTTCCAATCCATACCCTGACATTTGACACTTATTAGCTGTGTGACCCTGGCCAAATCACTTAACCCTCATTGCCTGCCCCCTCCCCCCCAAAAAAGAATTACTAGACTGCATGAAAACCATTATTAAATAGTGTAGACATCATATTTCATTAAGTTGTAAAGGGAAACCACTCTGATGTCTTAGAACTAGAGGATAAAATAGATGTTAAAAGAATCTAGCAAACACCCCCTGAAAGATACCCAAAGGGAAACCTCCAAACTATGATAGCCAAATTCAAGAGTTTCCACATCAAAGAAGAAAAAATTCAAGCAGCCAGAAAGAAACAAAGAAGATCCAAAGTCAGGATCACGCAACATTTAGCAGCTTCCACCTTAAAGGAGCAGATGTCTTGGAATATATTTGAGGAGACAAAGAAGCTAGGATTACAACCAAAAATAATCTACACAACAAAACTGAGTATAATCCTTCAGGGGGAAAATGGATATTTAATTAGAGAACTCGCAAGCATTACTGGGAGAAAGAAATGTGATACTGAAACACAAGACTCAAGAGAAGGATAAAAAATTAAACATAAAAAAAAATCCTAAGGGACATTTTTGCATTCCTATATAAGGAGATGATCTGTGTAACTTTCTCCACTTTTTAAAATTGTATTTATTTACTTCTGTACTTAAGAAATAAAATAAGAATTTCTATAACAGTGGAATAGAAAACAATATGATTGCACATGAAATTTCAAATCTAGTATCTACAACCTGCTATTCTTTTTACATATAAAATTAAGTTGTCATGTAACTTTCTTTTTTTCCTTTATTTTATTCCCTCCCCCAACCCTAGAGATGGCTACCAGTAGACACAAATATGTAATCATGCTATATGTATTTTTATTTGTCAGTTCTTTCTATGGATGCAAATAGCATCTTCCTTCAGAAGTTTCTGTAGCTTATTTGGGCATTTATTATAGTTAAAATAAGAGTTACTTTTGGTTCTGCTCATTTTACTCTTCATTATTTCATGCATAATTTCTAAGATCATCAAGCTCATCATTTCTTATAGCAGAATACTATTCTATCACAATCATGTATCACAACTTGTTCAGCTTTTCCCCAATTGACAGCCATTCCTGAAATTTCCCGTCCTTTGCCACCATAAAGAGAGGTGCTATAAATATTTCAGAAAATATAAGTTATTTTCTCTAATAAGCTTTGGATACAGACCTAACAATGCTATTGTTGGGTCAAAGGGTATAGGCAGTTTAAGAAGTCTTTAGGAAAATTCCAGATTGCTCTCCAAAATGGTTGGATCAGTTCACAGTTCCACCCATAGTAAATTAATTTCCCAATTTTTCCACATCTGCAACATTTGTCATTTTCCCCTTCAATTATTTTAGCCAAATTGATAAGTGTGAAATGATATTTCAAGGTTGTTTTATTTTGCATTTCTCTGATCAATGATGATTTAGACCATGCTTTATATGACTATAAATTGTTTTGATTTCTTTATTGGAAAACTGTTCACAACCTTTAACCATTAATCAATTGGAGCATGACTAGTATTCTTATATATTTGACACAGTTCTATATATCTGAGATATGAGAACTTTATCTGAAAAAAAAACTCTAAAAATTTTCCCCCAATGTTCAGCTTTCCTTCTGGTTATAGCTACATTTGTTTTATTTGCATAATCCCTTTAAAAAAATTTTTATCTAAATTATCCATTTTACATCCTAAACTGCTATCTCTTTGGTATTCATAAATTATTCACTTATCCATAAGTCTATGTTCCATGTTCTTCAAATTTTCTTTTAATATCTCTCTTTTTATCTAATTCCTATATCCATTTTGATCTTATTTTTTAAATTGTGTAAGATATTGGTCTATACTTAATTTATCTCAGAGTGTTTTCCAGCTTTTCCAACATGTTTTTTTTAACAAATAATGAATTAGTATACCCAAAACTTGTCTTTACACTTGTCAAACATATGGTTACTATATTCATTTGCTACTGTAAATTTTATATCTACTCTGTTCCATTGATCTACCTTTCAATTTCTTAACTAGTATCAGATAGTTTTGATAATTACTAACTTTATATATATATATATATATATTTTTAGTGAGACATTTGGGGTTAATTGACTTGCCTAGGGTTACACAGCTAATAAATCTGTTTGAGGCCAGATTTGAAGTCAGGTACTCCTGACTCCAGGGCCAGTGCTCTATCCACTGCGCCACCTAGCTGCCCCTGGCTTATATTTTAAGATATGATACTTCTAAACATCCTACCTTTACCTTATTTTCAATTAGTTTTTTTTTAATATTAGTATTTTGTTTTTCCAAATGAATTTTGTTATTATTGTTTCCTAATTCAGTAAAACACTTCTGGTAGTTTAATTTTGATGGCATTGAATATATGTTAATTTAGGTAAAATCATAATTTTTATTATATTTGCCCTACCTACCCAGGAACAATTAATATTTTTCTCACTATTTAAATTTTTTTTTATTTGCTCAATGAGGTTTAAGTGACTTGTCCAGGGTCACACAGCTAGTATAAAGTGTCTGAGGCTGGATTTGAACTCAGGTACTCCTGAATCTAAGGCCAGTGTTTTATCCACTGCGCCATCTGGCTGCCCCCTCACTATTTAAATCTTATTCTATTTGTATAAAATATTTTAAAAGTAATTGTGTTCATTTGGTTCTAGAGTTTGCTTTGGCAGGTATACTCAGACTTTTTTTTTTTAACTGTCTATATTTATTTTAATTGGGGTATTTTTACTATCACTTTTTGTAGTATTTTATTAGTGATGTATAGAAATACTGATAATTTATGTGGATCTACTTTATATTCTGCTACTGTGATAAAAGTATTTATTGTTTCAACTAACTTTTTAGTTGGGTCTTTAGGATTTCCCAAACATATCATCATATTGTCTGCAAAAAGAGAGTTTTATTATATCATTTCCTATTTTGATTTCTTCTCTTTCTTTTCTTCTTTTTTTGCTATTGCTAGGTTTTCTAATACAATATTTCATAATATAAATGAAAGTGGGCATCTTTTTTTATACCTGACATTATTGGGAAGGCTTCAAGCTTATAACCATTATAAATAATGCTTGCTTATGGTTTTAGGTAAATGCTTTTTATCAATTTAAGAAAACATCCATTTATATCTATACTCTCATGCATTTTAATAGAAATGAATGTCATACTCCATAAAAAAACTTTTCTGCATCTATTGATATAATCTATTATTTTTATTACTTCTATTATGAATATAATAAATTACATTAATAATTTTCCTTATGTTAAACCATCCCTGAATTCCTGGTTCAAATTCTGATTGGTTTCAATGTATAATCTTAGAAATATATTGATGTATTCTAGCTAGTAAGTTATTTAGGATTTCTGCATGCATATCCAATAATGAAATTGTTCAATAATTTTCTTTCTCTGATTTTTTGTATTCTATTCCTGGTTTATGTATCAGGATAATATTTTTTTTTCATAAAATAAGCTTAATAAGATCCCTTCTTTGCCTATAATTCCAGATAGGTTATTTAATGTTGAAATTAGTTGGTCTTGAGTGAGCTCTCAAACTCATGACACAATCGCTCCAATAAACATCCAAATAATGCCATAGGACAATGCCTGGAGCAGCAAAACCCATAGAAGAATGTGCTGAAATCATCTTCTAACAAGAATGGTTTGGAAGGTCAGAAGGAGGGAGCTGATGTGCTGAGACAGGAGTGGAGCCCAACCTCACAGTCACGTTGACATAGATCTAGTCCCCAGAAGGCTTCACCAGAGGAGACCCCCAGAGCCTCTGAATCAGCTGAAGTGCCAGTGTCATCTGGAACTAACCTCACAGTCTGGTGAGAGTGCTGAACCCTTGGCAGGGGGGAGACTACAATGGTCTATGCTGGTGCTGAGGCAGAACTTGGGCTTTTCACCCCTGGTGGGAAACAGGAGGTAGGCTTTAGTAGCAGTGGCCCAGGTTGGGGAAGGGCACATGTTGATTGGAGCTGACAAACACAAAAAACAAAGCTGGTTGATTAGCAAGTTGGTTCTACAGACCAGGGAACAAGCCAGGTGAGTGAGGAACCTGATCCTCCTTAAATCATACCACCTGAGACTTCTGAAGCTTGGGATACTGCAGCCTGGAAAGTGTGCCCCACTTTAAGGAGCTGAAAGTCAAGTAAAAGAAAGGCAAAGTGAGCAGACAAAGAAAGGTGAGAACCATAGAAAGTTTCTTCATTGACAAGGAAGATTGAGGTGCACCCTCAGAGGAAGATGTCAATGTCAGGGCCCCTATATCTAAAGCTTCCAAGAAAAATGTGAATTGATCTCAGGCCATAGAGGTGCTCAAAAATGACTTCTAAGATAAAGTTAGAGAAGTAGAGGAAAAGATAGAAAGAGAAATGAGAGTAATGCAGGAAAGTCATGAGAAAAAAATTCAACGGCTTGAAAAGTCAAATTGGCCAAATGGAAAAGGAGGTACAAAAGCTCTCTGATGACAATAATTGCCTAAGAATTAGGAATGAACAAATGGAAGCTAGTGACTTTATGAGAAACAAGATACAATAAAGCAAATCCAAATGAATAAAAAAATAGAGGGCAATGTGAAAAACCTTCTGGGGAAAAACTGCTGATCTGGAGAGATAATTTGAAAATTATTCATCTACCTGAAAACCATGATCAAGGAAAGAGCTAAGACATCATCTTCCAAGAAATTGTTAGGGAAAATTGCCCTGATATTCTAGAAGCAGAAGATAAAAAAACATGATAGCATCCACCCATTACCTCCAGAAAGAGCTTCTGAAAGGAAAACTCCTGGGAATATTATAGCCAAATTCCAGAGCTCTCAGGTCAAGGAGAAAATATTGCAAGCTGCCAAAAAGAAAGAATTCAAGTACTGTGGAACCCCAATCAGGATAGCACAAGGTCAAGCAGATTCTATATTAAAGGACCAGAAGGCATGGAATATTATATTCCAGAGGGCAAAGGAATTGGGATTATAACCAAGAATCACCTATCCAGCAAAACTGATCATAATATTTCAGTGGAAAAAATGGAACTTTAATGAAAAAGAGGACTTTCAGGTATTCATAATGAAAAGACCTGAACTGAATGGCAAATTTGACTTTCAAATACAAGACCCTAGAGAAAAATAAAAAATGGAGTTGGGGGACAAACCTGGGCTTATGCAGTGGGTGACTGTCTTGTGTCTGAAGCTGGGTTTTGGCTGGGATTCCCCTGGGTCCAGGGTGGATGCTTTGTGCACTGTGCTCCATGATGACATCTTTAGGGTTATATTAAGGAGACACCTCACTGTCCCATGATGACATCTTTAGGATTAAATTGAGGGGTGAGTGGAATGCACTGGGGGAGGGGGAAGAGTAGAGGTAAAATCCTACTAGAAAGAAACAGGAAAAGGCTTATGGAGTGGGGGAACAGATGGGAGAGGAGCAGGGCAGTAAATGAATTTTATACTCATCAGAAAAGCCTCAAAGACCTTAAACTCATCAGAGTTGCTTCAAGGAGGGATTAACACACACACTCAACTGGGTGGAGTGATCTATTTAAACTGTGCAGTAAATGAGCCTAACACTCATCAGAATTGGCTCAAGGAGAGACTAACATACACACTCAATTGGGTGGAGTAATCTCTCTAACATGCAGGAAAATAGGAGGGGAAGAGGATAAAGAGAGAGGAGCAAAAGAAGGAAAGGCAAATTGGGGAAGGGGTCAGACAGAAACAAATCCCTTTTGAAGAGGGATCGGATGAAAGAAGATGGATAATACAATAAATATCATGGGGAAGGGAATAGGATGGAAGGGAAACAGTTAACGATAGTAATTATGAAAAAGAGACAAGGGGGGAAATTGTACAAACATTATTTATAGCAACTCCTTGTGGTGGCTAAGAATTGAGAATCAAGGGAATGTCAATCAATTGAGGAATGATGGAAGAAGCTATGGTATATGATTGTGGTGGAATGGTATTGTGCTATTGGAAATGACAAACAGCATGATCCCAAAAAAACCTGGAAGGACTCATGAACTGATGTATAGTGAAGTGAGCAGAAATGAGAGGACATTGTGCATGGTGACAGCAGTATTGTTCAATGAGCAATTGTGAATAATTCAACTACTCTCATCAATGCAATCATCCAAGACAACTCCAAGGAACTAATGATGAAGCTTACTGTCCACAGTAAAGAAATGATAAAAAGAGCACTTGTGGATTGTATGTAAATAACCTGGTTGCTGTCTTGTGGAGGGGAGAGGAAAGGGAGGGAGG
The DNA here is from genome assembly GCF_019393635.1 of Dromiciops gliroides. Lineage (NCBI taxonomy): Eukaryota > Metazoa > Chordata > Mammalia > Microbiotheria > Microbiotheriidae > Dromiciops > Dromiciops gliroides. Next base: position 714,677,693 of record NC_057861.1, read on the forward strand.
GAGGGAAGGAGAAAAATTTGGAACTCTATGTCTTATGAAAATTAATGTTGAAAACTACCCTTACATGTAACTGGAAAAAATAAAATAAATGTTTGTTGCAAAGAAAAGAAAAGAAATTAGTCTTTAAATGGTAGATAGAATTCACTTCTAAATTAATCTGGTCTTGATACATTTTTTTTTGCAAGGTTCATTTATGGGCTGTTCAATTTTTTTTCTAAAATAGGTGTATTTAGAAAATTTATTTCTTCTTCTGTTAATCTAGGTAGCTTATATTTTGTAAATAAGTTTCCATTTCACTTAAATTATTAAATTTGTTCTTATATAATTAAACAAAATAACTCCTTATAATTATTTTGATTCAATCTTTTTAGTGGTATGTTTACCCTTTAATTTTCAATACTAGTAATTTTCTTTTCTTTTAAAATCATATCAACCAATGGTTTATCTATTTTTTTCTTAAAACCAACTCCTAGTTTTATTTATTAATTTAATTCTTTTTCACAAACAATTTTATTAATCTCACCTTTATTCTTTAGGATTTCTAATTTACTGTTTAATAACTTCTAAGTAACTTCTTAGTAATATAACAGTAAATTCTTAATAAGGTCTAAAGATATTATAGTTACTAGGCATTTAGAAGGATTCTACATAGACAGAAAGTATGGGTATGAATTGATTAACTTAGAATGTTCTCCAAAAATGAAGGGCTGAGAAATAGGAATACATTGACAGAAATGGGGAGGGAAAAGAATAATGGGGGAAATTATCTCACAAGTAAGAACTTTTACAGTGGAAAGCCAAATGGGGTGGGGTGAGGATGGGCAACATTTGAACATCACTCTCATTGGAATTCAATTAGGTGAGAATAAACATACTCAGCAGGGTATAGAAATATATTTTACTCTCGAGGAAAGTAGTGTGGGAAATGGATAAGAGAAGGGGGGTTGATATGAGGGGAAAGAGCTTAAGGGAGGAAGTGATTAGAAGCAAAATAGACTTTTGAAGAGAGAAATGATAAGAGTGACAGACAAAGACAGAGACAGACAGACAGAGAGACAGACAAAGACAGAGACAGACAGACAGAGAGAAAGAGGGAAGAGAGAGGTGGGAAGATAAATAGAAGAAAATAGTATTGAAATACACAGTAATCACAACTGCAAATATAAGTAGAATGAACTCACCTATTAAAAAGAAGTGGATAGTAGAATGAATTAGAAACTAAACCCCAACAATAACATGTTTGGAAAAATACACTTGAAACATAAATATACAAACAGTTAAAAAAATGGACTCAATCAAAATCTATTATGCTTCAGCTGAGGTAATAAATGTCATGGATAGCAATCATAATATCAGAAAAAGCAAAATAGGCACAATTAAATGATATAATATGGGAAACTACATTTTGTTATTGAAGTAGTATCCAAACTTTTTATAGCATGTTTCTCTGGCAAAGGTCTTATATCTAAAATATAAAGATAACTGAGTTAAATTTTTAGAATATAAGAATTATTTCTCAATTGATAAAATGATCAAAGGTTTTGAACAGACAATTTTCAGATGAAATCATAGCTATTTAAATACATATAAAATATTATAAATAACTATTGATTAAAGTAGTGCAAATTTAAAAAAAAGCTTTGAAATACAACCTCACACCCATCAGATTGACTAACATGTCAGAAAAAGTAAATGACAAATGTTGAAGGGGGTGTGTAGAAATTGGGACACAAATGCACTGTTGATGAAATTGGAAACCGATCCAACCATTGTGAAGAAAAATTTGGCATTTTTCCCAAAGGGCTATCAAACTATGCATACTTTTGACTCAGCAGTATCAATAGTAAGTCTATATCTCAAAGAGATCAAAGAAAAAAAGAAAAGGACCTATATATGAAAATATCTGTACCATTTCATTTTGTGGTAGCAAAGGATTCCAAATTGTTAGGATACCTGTCAATTGGTGAATGGGTGAAAAGTTATGGTATATTATTTTTTTTTGCAGGGCAGTGGGGGTTAAGTGACTTGCCCAGGGTCACACAGCTAGTAAGTTTCAAGTGTCTGAGACTAGATTTGAACTCAGGTCCTCCTGCATCCAGGGCCAATGCTCTATTCACTGTGCCAACTAGCTGCCCCCTTGGTATATTATTTTGATAGAATATTATTACTTCTAGTTTTATACCCAAAGACACCCCCCCAAAAAAAGAAAAAAGACCTATTTGTATAAAGCCATTTATAATGGCTCTTTTTATGGTGGATAAGAATTAGAAATCAAGGACTGCCCCTCAATTTTGGAATGGCTAAACAAGCTGTGGTATATAATTGCGATGGAATATTTTTATGCTATAAGAATTGACAAGCAGGATGATTTCAGAAAGGCCTCAAAAGACTTGTATCAACTGATGTATGGTGAAGTGTGTAGAACCAGGAGAACATTGTTCACATAAATAGCAATATTATTTCATGAAGAACTGTGAATGACCTACCTATTCTCAGCAATACAATGATCCAAGAGAATCCCAAAGGACTAATGATGAAGCATACTATCCACCTCCAAAGATAGTACTGATATTGATGGAACACAGACTGGAGCAGGCTATTTCTTTCACTTTTTTTTCATTTATTCAAGTTTTCTTATACAAAATAACTAATATTATATGTTTTACAGAATTGCACACATATGACCCTTGCAACATGATTGCTTACTGCCTCAAGGAGGGGGTAGTGGAGAGAGAGAGGGAAGAAGGAATAAAATTTGTAACTCAAAACTTTGGATAAAAATGTTTATTATTTAAGAATAATATTAATGTGTGAACCTGGGCAAGTCACTTAACCCCAATTGTCTCACCAAAAAACCCCAAAAGAATAATATTATTGCAGTACAAAATGATAAGGGGGATTGGTTTTATTGAAACTTATGAAGACTTTTATGAATTGTTGGAGAATGAAATTATAAAACGAGGAGATCATTCTATATGGTAATAGCAATTTGTAATAATGATAAACCATGATAGACTTAGTTACTCTGATCAATAAAATCATGAAAGATGATTCTGAAGGACTTATTATTAAAAATACTCTCCAACTTCTTGAGAGAGAACTGATGAAATCTGAACGCAAATTGAAGTATATATTTTTTCACTTTCTTTCATTTTCTTGCTTTTTTGGAGGGAGGCAGAGCTAATATGACAATGTTTTGCATGATTTCACATGTATAATTGAGAGCAAATTGCTTGCCTTCTTAATGAGGGAGGGAGGGGTTATGGTGACAGAAAGGATATGAAAATCCCTATATTAAAAAAGAATGTTATAAAGAAATAACATTTTCTTAAAAAGAAAAGAAAAAATAGCAAATGTCACTCATGTTAAAGGCACTATTCTGGGCACCAGAGAGAAGTGTCTGGGGTCATTTCTTGTCCCTATGGAATTTTCCTTTATCCCTAGAGTTATACTCAGATTGAATGGAAATTTTCATTTGTAGTTAGCTGAATATCTGATTGATGAGACACTCACTAGCTCCTCTCTAAAGACATAATTCTTCATGTTGGCACCATAAAGATACGCAAAAATGGGGGAAAAGGTACTAAAGTGTATTGTCTTAGTACTTTGCCTTGCTGCCAATATGAAGAAATATAGTTACGTCCATTATTTAGCTTGTGGTACTAATAAAGCCAACTCCTAAATTAGATTCCTCTAAACATCAGATTTGGTTTGTCTTGTAGCCACAAGTCATACATTCACCCATAGCTTCCTACCTTGAACATATGAGCCTTGGTTCACAAAAGGAGCCAACCAAAGCGGTGTGATGATCATAGGATTATAGAACAAGAATCAGGAAGTTACTAGATGCCATTTAGTCTAACATGCTCCTTTTTGTTGTGAGGAAACTGAAGCCCTAGGAGATTGAATTACTTGCCCAACAGCACATAGTTAGTAAGCATCAGAGATAGGATTAGAATTTAGTTTCTCTGACTCCAGAATCAGTAGTATTTCCATTGTATTTACAAAGTTATTCCATACAAATCCTAATTGCACTACTGGAAGAAAAAGTTCAAGTCTTCATTCAGTCAACAAAAAAGGAATCATTTCACTTTTTGTAAATGAAGGGACAGACTTTGGAAAGCCCAACATATTTTCTCTAAGTTCATGAATCCATTGTTGATGCAAAAGATTAAAGGATGCTAGTGACTAATTATAGGAGAAAGGTGATGTGAGAAGGATAAAGAACAGAGAAGGGGGCCGGAAATCAGGATTATTCTACAGGTAATATCTTTGAATAAGACAAAGAAGCATTAGAAAAGTGAAAAGTACATCCTATTATTCGGAAAACTTAACATGTTAAGCACAAATTCAATATAGGACCCCTACTTAATAGTTTATCTAGCTCCCTTCAAACATAACTCACATGCCAACTACTTTATGAGGACTTCTTTGATTCTACTCCTCACCTTCTCCCAGTTGTTATCACTCTCACATTGTGGAACTTATTTTAATTTATCTTGAATATACTTTGTATTTTGTTTTCTGTCTACATGTATCTATTTACTTTTCTGTGTACACTGTGTCTTAGTAGAATAAAAAGTCCTCAAGAAGAGAGATTTTTTTTTGCCTTTGTATTTCCAGAATCTAGTACAAAGACTTATATGAAATAGGTGCTTGATAAATGTGCATCAGGTTGATGGAGTACTTCAAAGGTTATAAATTTCATTTTATATTTAAGTTCCATTGTGACTATACAATTAAAAATGACTAAAGTTAAAAGTAATTTTGAAATATTCAATAGAACTGGCTATTTGATACCCAATACAAGTCAAACCTTGAAAGCTTAATGAATCTCAACTACTTTAATACCTGGACCATGTTGAATTCCCCCTACTCTCAACTCAGAATTATACAATTGTAAAGCTAAAAGGAATCTTAGAGATATTCTCATCCACCATTCATTTTACAGAGAAGAGAACTAAAGCTTATAGAGGTTTAATTGGTGTCAGATTTAAGACAAGAATTGAAGTGTCTTAGAGTCATAGTAATCAGATCAGGGTGAGTCTTCATTTAGTGTACCTATCATTTAAGAGATGAAGAGAGTCCTATTTTCTTTCAACTGTACCAGTGTCTTCTTGGAGAGAGCCATATAGCATAGTCAAAAGTACACTGGACATGGAGTCAAGAATACCTAAGTTCAAAGCTGGCCTCCAACACTTACTAGCTGTATAACCTGGTCAGGTCAAAACCTCTGTCTGATCTAATTTCCTCACTTAAAAATACCTATAATAGCACCTATGACTCAGGGATGATGTGAGGATAAAATAAGATATTTTCACATATCATTTTTTGGTGGGGCAATGAGGATTAAGTGACTTGCCCAGAGTCACACAACTAGTAAGTGTCAAGTGTCTGAGGCTGGATTTGAACTCAGGTCGCCCTGAATCCAGAGCCAGTGCTTTATCTACTGTGCCACCTAGCTGTCCCCTTCACATATCTTTAAAATGCTAGAGCACAATAGAAATTCTAATTGAAACTATTAGTTATTATTATATATCTCTCATTTGCACCAACATTTGGCATCTTTAATTCTTATTTATATTTTTATGTACCTCTCTTCCTCACTAATAGGTTATAAGATGCTTTGTGTTAATGAGTGAGTCTCTAACTTCTTTGAATCCTTACTACCTTTTAACACCATTATTTTTATCCCTAAAACCCTTTAAGGAGGTTGGATATTTGATATTTTGTAGAAACTTTTTATTACATTATTTAAACTTGACTAAAATTTAAAAACCAGATTTGGCCAATTTATACTTTTAAACACATGAAGCAGAGGTGATTTGTGTGTGTGTGTGTGTGTGTGTGTGTGTGTGTGTGCATGTCCAAGTTTATATGTATGTAGATATATGTATGTTTATATACATATTTATACACACATACACATATATGCATACATATATACATATATTAATACATGCCCAGACAGACAGACATATATAGGCCCAAATTATTAGTCTTTATCTCTAGGATGAAGGCCCATCTTTACCATAAAGATTCCAAAGGTGGAAGGGGCTCATTTAACTTGGGCTGATACAAGAGACAAAATAATGGACAATAATATATGATGCAATCAGGCAGAACTTTTAATGTTCAGAGAATCATAGGTTGAGAACTAAAATGGATTTTGGACACCACTGAGTATACCCTGCACCCTCATTTTACAGGTAAACAATCTAAATCCCACAGTTTAAATCAATGGCCCAGTAATACAAAGATAAAAATGTGCCTAAGGAGGGGCAAAGACAAGATGTTGGAGGAAAGGCAGTGACTTCCCTGAGCTCTCCCCAAGACCACTCCAAATACCTTCAAATAATGTCATATGACAATTCTTGGAGCAGCAAAACCCACAAAAGGATGTAGTGAGATCATTTTCTAGACAAAGACAACTTAGAAGGCCAGTGGGAAAGGTGTCTTCTACTGAGCTGAGTGTGGAGCACAGCCCTATACAGGCCCCACCATAGCACCTTTCCCTTCCCTCTCCAGGCATCAGAAGTTTCTGAATCAATTGCAGCAGCAGCTGTTTCTGGAAGTCACCCACAGACAATGAGGGATCGAGCAGTTGGCCAGGGGGAGATGGCAGGGGTCACTTTGCTGGTACTGAAGCAGTACTCTATTGTTTTGCCCATGCTCAGATCCAGGTCAAAGTCTTTGGTGGCAGCCTGGGCAGGGGAGGAACAGAAGCACACCAGAGCTTGCAGAAACAGTAGAACAGGATTCTGATCCCGGTTAGACGGCAAGCAACCTCAGGCGGTTGCTTACAGAAAAGACCACAAGCCAGGAGAGTGGTGAATCTGCCTCTCCTTAAATTGTACCACTTTGGACCCCATGAAGCTTGGGACAATGTGCCCTTGAAGGAGTGTCCCACTTTAAGAAGAAGTTAAAAGTCAAGAAATACACTGGGAAAATGAGCAAACAGGAAAAACCTGACCCTAGAAAGTTTCTATGGTGACAAGGATGATCAAAATATACCCTCAGGGCAGCTAGGTGGCACAGTGGATAAAGCACAGGCCCTGGATTCAGGAAGACCTGAGTTCAAATCCCTCATATACTTACTAGCTGTGTGACCCTGGGCATGTCACTTAACCCTCATTGCTCCACAAGAAAAAAGAAAAAGAAAAAAAATTATATATACATATATATATATATATATATACATATCTTCAGGAGAATATATACACCTTCAGGAGAAGATAACAATAGCAAAGCTCCTACATCTAAACCTTCCAAAAAAAATATCAATTGGTCTCAGGCCATAAAAGTGCTCCTAAAGGACTTTGAAAATAAAGTAAGAGAGGTAAAGGAAAAAATGGAAAGAGGAATGAGAGTGATGAAGGAAACTCATGAAAAAATGTCAAAAGCTTGAAAAGTCAAATTAGCCAAATTGAAAAGGAGGTACAAAAGCTCTTTGAAGAAAACAATTGCTTAAAAATTAGGATTGAACAAATAGAAACTTTATGATAAATTAAGACACAATAAAGAAAAACTAAAAGAATGAAAAAATATAAAGTAATGTGAAATATCTCCTTTGAAAAACAACTGACCTGGAAAATATATCCAGGAGAGATAATGTGAAAATTATTGGACTACCTGATACCTATGATAAAAAAATAAAAAATAATTTAAAAAGAGCTTAGAAATCATCTTCCAAGAAATTGTCAGGGAAAATTGTCCTGATATTCTTGAAGCAGAAGGTAAAATAGGAATTGAAAGAATTCACCTATTACCTCCTGAAAGAGATCCCAAAATGGAAACTTCCAGGAATATTATAGCCAAATTCCAGAGCTCCCAGGTCAAGGAGAAAATACTGTAATCAGCCAGAAAGAAACAATTAAAGTATTTTGGAGCCACAGTCAGGATAACACAAGATCTATCAGTTTCTATATTAAAAGATCAAAGGGCATGGAATGATATTCTGGAAGGCAAAGGAACTAGGATTACTACCAAGAATCATCTATGAAGCAAAACTGTGTATAATCTTTCAGGGGGAAAATGGGGATTCAATGAAAGAGAGGACTTTTAGGCATTTGTGATGAAAAGACCTGCGCTGAATAGAAAATATGACTTTCAAATAGAAGACCCTAGAGAAGCATAAAAAAGGAAACAGGAAAAAGAAATAATAAGGGATATTAAAAGGTTAAACTGTTTACATTTTTACATGGGAAGATGATACTTGTAACTCATCAGAATTTTCTCATTATTAGGACACCTGAATGGAGTATATTTAGACAGAGGGCATTGGTGTGAGTTGAATATGAAGGGATGATATATTTAAAAACAATTAAGGTGTGAGAGAAATGCACTGGGAGAAATGGAAAAGGAGAATTAGAATGGGGTATAGTATCTCACATAAAAGAAGCAAGAAAAAGATTTTGGAATGGAGGAAAAGATGGGGGAGGTGCGGGGGAGTAAGTGAGCCTTACTCTTATCAGAATTGGCCCAAAGGGGAATAACATGCACACTCAATTGGGTAATCTTTCTTACCCTGCAGGAAAGTAGGAGGTGAAGGGGGAAAGGCTAATGGGGTAAAAGAAAGGAGGGCAGATTGGGGGAGGAGGGAGACAGAAGCAAAACACTTTTTGAGGAGCGGTAGGGTAAAAAAGGATAGAAAATAGAGTAATAGGTAAATACAGTTAGCAATAGTAACTGTGAAAAAAAATTGAAGCAAGTTTGTCTGATAGGCCTCAGTTCTCAAACACAAAGAGTCATATTGGGAAAATAATAATGTTTAATTTAATTCTTTGAATTCTCATTTAACATTTACATGTATGTGTTCTCTCCTTCACTAAATTGGAAACTTTGAAGGCAATGGACTATATTTGAGTGTAGATTACACTCAGTAGTTACTACGTAAATGTTTGTAGAATGAATATGTGAATGTAGGAAACAGATGTTCTTTAATGAAGTGCCATTATCCACTGGATATTTACAGGGAGTGTTTTCATTTTCTCACTCTTCCTAAGAAGCAGCTTTGAGGCTCTAGATAATCTCTCTGCCTTGACATATCCTGAGCAGACACTGCCAATTAAACTGAATTATTTATAACTTAAATGGAAGAGCATGTCCTACAGGGACCAAAGCAAAGCTAGCAAATGCTCATGTGTTCAGTTTGGCCTCAGACCCCACTCCCCAAAGGCAGGTTTGTTTTTCGTATGCAGCCTGAAAGTGATTCTCAGTAACTTTTCTTGCTTATCCAAGGGAGCTTAGACATAACTGTGGGACTTAGTTCAAATCTCCAACCAACAGCTCATTATAGGATATTAGATCCATGATAGTCTCTGGCCTTAGCTTGTCAGGGAAACAAGTGACCGTGAAATGGATTGAATCTCTGATAAATGGTAAGATTTCTCACCTACATGGTGCTGAGCATTTTAAAACAGAGACACCACTGAGAAAACTATTGGGGATCATGAATAAGCAAATATTGACTAATATCAACACCTGCACTCCCAAACAGAAAAAAAAGTACATTAGAAGGCCATCTTGCTTCCTTTCTCATATCCTTAACAATTGGTGTGTGAAAATCAGTAAAGTAAGAAGATTATTTTGATATCCAACTAATACAGAAACCACTAGATTAGGTGCCATTGTGGTTACAAATATGAATAAAGAACAGTGTCTTCCTTTAATGATCTCTTAGCCTATATGATAATAATATCTAATTTTCAGCCTTAAATCTCAGAATGTTTTAAATGCATAAGACAAAATGTATCAATATCGGAAAAATATATAAACTATATATCAAAATATGTTAAACTATATTTTAAAATAGTTTAAAGTATTTTGTTATTTTCCAGTTACATATAAGGATAGCTTTCAACACCTGTCTTCACAGGATTTTTAGTTCCAGATTTTTTTCTCCCACCCTCCCTTCTCTACCTCCTCCCCAAGGTAGAAAGCAGTCTGATATAGGTTGTCTATGTGCAATCACATCAAACACATTTCTACATTAGTCATTCTGTGAATGAAGAATGAGAGCGCAAAGTAAAAACCTTAAAAAAGAAGGAAAAAAAAACCATTCCAAAATTAGAAACAGTATGATTCAATCTGCATTCATAATTCACAGTTCTTTTTTCTGGTTGTTGAAAACATTTTCTATCATGAGTTTGAAACTGTTTTGGATTCTTGCACTACTGAGAAGAGCCAAATGTACCCCCATTGTTCATCACACAATGTTGCTTTCACTGTGTACAATGTTCTCCTGACTCTACTCCTCTCAGTCAGCATCAGTTCATGAAAGTCCTTCCATGTTGCTCTGAATTCCTCCTGTTCATCGTTTCTTACTACACAATAGTATTCCATTACATTCATATACCGCAACTTGTTTAGCCATCCTCCTATTGATGGGCATTCCCTCAATTCCCAATTCTTTGCCACCACCAAAAGAACTGCTATAAATATTTTTGTTCATGTGGGTCCTTTTCCCTTTTCTATGGTGTCTTTGGGATACAAACATAGCAGTGGAACCACTGGGTCAAAGGGTATGAACAGTCCTGTAGCGATTTGGGCATAGTTACAAATTGCTCTCCAGAAAGGTTGGATCAGTTCACAGCTCCACCAACAATGTGTTAGTGTTCCAATTTCCCCACAGATTCTCCAGCATTTATTATTTTCCTTTTTTGTCATATTAGCCAATCATATACGGGTGAGGTGGTACCTCAGAGTTATTTTAATTTGCATTTCTCTGATCAATAATGATTTAGAGCATGTTTTCATATGGCAATAGATAACTTTGACTTCATCAGAAAACTGCCTGTTCATATCCTTTGACTATTTCTCAATTGGGGAATGACTTGGATTCTTATAAATTTGATTTACTTCTCTATATATTTTAGAAATTAGTCCTTTATCAGAAATGCTGGCTGTAAAATTTGTTTCCCAGTTTTCTGACTCCCTTACAATTTTGGCTGCATTGCTTCTGTTTGTAAAAAACAAACAAAAAAAACTTTTAAATTTAATGTAATCAAAGTCTTCCATATTGCATTTCATATTATCCCCTATCTCTTGTTTGGACATAAATTGTTTTCCTCTCCATAGATCTGACAGGTAAACTATTCATTCGTTTCCTAATTTATCTATGGTATCACCATTTATGTCTAAATCTTCATCCCATTTTGACCTCATTTTTGTATCAGGTGTAAGTCTATGCCTAGATTCTGTCACACTAGCTTCCAGTTTTCCCAGCAATTTTTGTCAAATACTAAGTTCCTATCCCAGAAGCTGGAGTCTTTGGGTTTATCAAACATTAGGTTACTATAGTAATTTACTACTGTGTCTCCTCTGCCTAATCTATTGCATTGATCCACCATTCTATTTCTTAGCCAGTACCAAATAGTTTTGATGACTGCCACTTTATAGTATAGCTTCAGATTTGGTTCAGCTAGCCCACCTTCATGTGCGGTTTTCTTTTTTTCATTAGTTCCCTTGATATTCTTGACTTTTGTTTTTCCAGATGAATTTTGTTATTATTTTTTCTAACTATAAAATAAATTTTAGGTAGTCTGATTGGTATGGCATTGAATAGGTAAATAAAATTAGGTAGAATTTTCATTTGAATTATATTAGCTCAGCCTATACATGAGCAATTGATATTTTTCCAATTACATAGATCTGATTTTATTTGTGTGAAAAGTGTTTTTAATTGTGTTCATAAATTTCCTGGGTTTGTCTTAGCAGGTAGACTCCCAAGTATTTTATATTGTCTACCATTACTTTAAAGGGAATTTCTCTTTCTATCTCTTGCTGCTGAGCTTTGTTGGTCATGTATAGAAATGCCAATCATATATGTGGATTTATTTTATATCTTCCAACTTTGCTAAAGTTGTTAATTGTTTTAAGCAGTTTTTCAGTTGATTCTTTAGGATTCTCTAAGTTTACCATTATGTCATCTGCAAAGAGTGAAAGTTTTGTTTCCTCCTTGCCTATTATAATTTCTTTAATTCTTCTTTTCTTCTCCTATTGCTATAGCTAACATTTCTGGTACTATATTAAACAAAAGAGGTAATAATGGGCATCCCTGTTTCACCCCTGATCTTACTGGGAATGTCTCTAACTTATCCCCATTACATACAATGTTTGCTTATGATTTTAGGTAGATGCTGCTTATTATTTTAAGGAAAGCTCCACCTATTCCTATGCTCTCTAGTGTTTTTATTATGAATGAGTGTCTTATTTTGTCAAACACTTTCTCTGCATCTATTGAGATAGTCATATGGCTTTGGTTAATTTTGTTATCTTAAAATATTTTTGAAATAAATTCATAGGCCCCAAGTTATGAATTTCTTATATTGAACAATGCTCTCATTTTATTGATAAATAAATGAAGGCTCAGAAATGCTAAATGACGAGCCCAAGGTCACACAACTACTAAATATAAGGTGGAGGATTCAATCCTATCCCTTTGACTCAGAAGTTAGTGCTTCTCCTACTGTATCATGAGAAAATACTTCTAAAAAAAAGCACTTACAAGCCACAACTTGATAGGAAACCAAAGTATTTTGCTTTATTTAAAGTTGTGCTATTCATTCATAACCAATTGGAAAAGTAAGGCAATTTTCTCAATTCCTCAGGCCCCTTAAAAAGTGTCATTCAAATATATACAGAACTGAGAAAAAAGTGCATTTCTTGTAAAATATTACAAAAATCTAGAAAATGTCCTATGTTATATACTTTGATGTTTCTATTCTAAATTATTATTGGTATCTTTTTCTTTTGCTATGCCTATTTCCTAGTATCTCTTTCCCCTACCTCCACACAGTGAATCATCACTTTTAACAACATATATTTTAATTGGGATTTTTTTAAAATGGGGCACTGAGGGTTAAGTGACTTGCTCAGGGTCACACAGTAAGTGTCAAGTTTCTGAGGCCAGATTTGAACTCAGGTCCTCCTGAATCCAGGGCTGGTGCTTTATCCATTGTACCACCTAGTTGCCCCCAACAACATGTATTTTTTTTAAAAAGGGAAGAAAGGAATATTTAATAGCTCATATGTCTTACTATTTGGACAAATGTGTTAGAGTTTAAGTGTATTTTTTAAGCAACACAACTACTGGCAAATGAGCAGTGCTTTTTCATTCCCATTTCTTCATTCCTTTATCTCATAGCAATATGTGGAGAGAGTAAATCCACTGAGAAATTTGTCAAATGTGGATACACTCTTCTTAATGCATAATAGTCAAATTATTGAGGCATAGGAAGAAGCTTATGTCATTCCAAGTACAATGACCCAAGTCATTGGGAAGTCCATCTTTATTCAGCCATTGGATTCTGTTGCTTCGCAACACCAATTCTCAAAGCAATCAATTGTTTTTAAACTCACTAAAGAGAATGTTAGTCATTGGACACTCAATTGGGAGCCAGACAAACTGGATTCAAATACTATTTATCTATGTGGCCTTGAGTTAATCTTAAAAACAGGCTAAGACTTATTTTCACATTTTTAAAGAAGAGACTAGACTTGCTTTACATCTAAGGTCCAAGTTTAACTCCTTTTGAAATTATGATAATCTGGTTTCAAGAAAAAAGTGATGACTATCATTGCCTACAGGTGGTGATGTCTTTGGGAATTACCACCTAGTTCTGGCAATCACACCCTTGGAAATAGGATACTATATCTAAATCTGGAAAGAATGTCAAAGCTAATTAGTTCATCCTGCCCCCTCTGCTTCATAGATGAAGAAACAGGTTAGGTGGATTTTCCAAGGTTTCACACCTAATTGATTTTGAGGGAGAAGTAAAAATATAAATTTTGGTTCTCTGAATTCCAAGCCAGTGTTCCTCTGACTATACTATTCAATTTAATCAAATTCTACAAATATGTATTATGCATTGAATTTAGTCAGGACTATGGAAAACAAGGTAATTAAAAGTAGATAAGTGGCACAGTGTTAGGCCTGGAGTAGGGAAATTTCAAGTGCAAATCCAACCTCAGACAGTTAGTAGCAGTGTGACCCTGGGAAAGTTACTGAGTCTCTGTCTTCCTCAGTTCATTCACCTGTAAAATGATGATAATAATGACATCTAACTCTCATGGTTGTTTCAAGGATCAAATGAGATAAAATATTTTAAAGTGCTTTACAAATCTTAAAGTATTACAGAGATGTCTGCTAATTTATGCTTGTTATTGTTGTTAGCAGTAGTAAGGAGTTTTATAAGAATATATCCTATGAACATATATTTTTTTAAAATTAATTAATCAATTTTTGCACAGGGCAATGAGGGTTAAGGTACTTGAGTAGGGTCACAGAGCTAGTAAGTGTCAAGTGTCTGAGGCCAGATTTGAACTCAGGTCCATCAGAATCTAGGGTAGGTGCTTTATCCACTGTGCCACCTAGCTGCCCCTATGAATATATATATATATAGTAAAACACTTTGCAAACCTTAATGGACCACGTAAATGGTAGCTTTTTGAAATATAATACACATTCTCCAAGAGTTTAGATTCTACATGTATCTACAGATACATGATTACATAAATACATGGTCATTTGAAGAGCTCTAGAATTTGTATGTATAGGAGATTTTATGAAGAAGGCAACATCTAGGCTGAGTTTTGAAGGAAGATAAGACTTTGAAGAGGTAGAGATGAAGAGGAAGTTTATTATATGCACATGGGGGTAGCCAGTGTGACTATAATGTGAAGCGATATGAACAAGACTAGTTCACCAGGAAGCATAAAAGAAAATGGAGGAATATGTCAGTTGATAGTGAACAGAGCTGATAACTGGCATACTGAACAATCAGAGTCTTTGTGCTGATGGAAAGCGTGTTATTGGCTCAAACACAATGTTTTGAGGAGACAAAACTAAAGAAACTCATGGACATGAGCTTGTGCCATTGAAAAGGCAATACAGTATCATCATGAAGGGAGGAAGAGGTCCTTGACCATTATATGTATGTTTATCAAGGTAAAATGAGATGTTTCACTTTACTGATCTCTAAAGTCCCTTCCAGGTTAAATTCTCTAAAAGTGAGACTCCTTATTTTGATGAAATGACTGCACCCTATGCATTCTCTGACTCATTCTTTCAGTTCCCGCAATCTTTTCCCCAGGAAGGAACTTCTTTCCATGCCTGTTGATTGTCAGTAATTACCTGACTGAATTGGCAAGTACTTCTACAAAAGACTTATAGTCATGGGGGAAAATCTGCTTTTCTTAGCATCAATATAGTTGAGACATTGTTGACATTGGGAAAAATGATAGGTTTGGCATCAGAGAATATCGTTTCAAATCCTGATTCTGTTATTTATTACCCATGTGACTTTGGCTAAGTCACTCAAACTCTCACTGGTACTCATTTCTTGATCTATAAAATAGGGAAGGGGAAGGAATGGATTAGATAACTTCTAACATCCCTTCTTATAACAGAATTGTAAGCAAATGTTAGATTGCTACATTAACAGTAAGTCCTTTAAAGAGAGGAAAAAAGGGATGGGAGTGGAACTGATGCAGCAGGCATTACTAGGTCTATTTGATATAAGCCTGAAGTTTTTGATGCTGAGTACAATGCAAGGAATACTTTCAATAATCATATGAGTTGAGAAATGCCAAGTCTATAATTTCACATATAAAAGGGAAATAGTGGTAAATGTTCCTTGGATTTTGTCTCTGCAACACAGTAAGATTAACTCTGAAAATGGTATTCACTGCCCCATTTAGCCTCTGGATTTATTCTGGTTTCCATGGTGATCTTGTCCCATAAACCTGCATTACTGCCCCTAGTAGGAGACCATTCATTTATCATGTAAACCTGTAACCGAAATGGTCCCTCTAACTGCTAGGTCCAGTTCCAAATGCAGGGCAAACTGGCTAATATATTTATTTTGAATCGATAGTGTCACTACATTTTAATAACAATGACATTCTTATTTGGCATTTTATTTGCTACATCAATTCTAAAGTCTTATTTTATTAGCTAGTATGGGCCTTCTGAGGACAACTGCTCTGGTGCTGCAGAAGTCAATAAAAGTAATAAATTAAATGTACCAGTCACTCATTTTTTTCCCTTTATACAGCACCACACATCCCTTTGCAACCATGGCAGCATTGAGAGGTGGGGGTTGGAAGGAGACAGAAAAGGAAACATGCTGATGATTCCTACTTATGTCACTTTAATAAATAAAAATAAAAAGCCCTTTTATTCTGGTATGAAACTCCAAGATCCATTTGAATATCTTCACTAGCACAAAGGGATTCTATCATTGAATAATTCATATTTTTATGCAAGTCTTTTCCAATAGTATCAGTGGTCACTAAACCCTTCTATCTTCACCTCACAGTCAGAATGTCACTCGACCATGCTGATGAGAAATTTACAAACACATTTTTTAGATCATGAAGGAATCTTGGAATCCATACAGTGGAAATAGCACTAGATTTGAGAGCAGAAGACCTGGGTTCAAATCCCAGCTTGCCTTCAATCTACTTGTTGAACCTTGGGCAAATCATTTAACCTCTTATTCTCAGTTCTTCATCTGTAAGAATCAAAAAATTGGACTCCGATGCTTTCTTTAATGATGTTCTTCTAGCTCTTAATATATGTTCCCAATGTCTGAGCAGTCCAAACCCAATTAAGAGGGTGATGGGAAGAACAAGAGGACCTATATCCAAATTCAATCTCTGCCAAGTAGAACCTATGGGAATTGGGTCAACTACTCTGTACCACAGTTCTTCATGTGTAAAATGAGGGATTTCAAGTAGATAGCCTCTTAGCTCTCTTCCAGCTTCAGATCTATGATTCCATGATTCATAGTTTGTTTCTCTTTTGCTTTGTTTATTCCAGATAAAGAGACTGAGGCAATGGAGGTGAAACTACATATCCAAGATCATATAGCTCTTTAGAGAACCTCATTTAGAATCCATTTCTTCTTAGTACTAGTTCATGTTGTTTTCTGATATTATATACCTTGCTTCTTCAAACACTCATCAAAGTAATATTGTTTCTACTCATCTATGACAGGGAATTAGAGAATCTCCTATTCAGTACTCACAAGGTCACACTTTTTGTCAAATTAGATTGTGTCTCATTCTGTGTCCATTTCCTAGGATGAGACAGAGCTGCTTGCTTAGAAAGTTTTGTGACTAGGAATAAGTTATTGGGAAGGAGGAGATTCTGAAGATAGAAGTTTATCTACCTTTGTGGAATCCACAGTACCAAATAAATATCACACACACACACACACACACACACACACACACACACACACACACACACACCCCCATCTATGACAGAAAACCACTCCATCAGTCCTGCAACAGAAGTTAGGTGGGAGGAGGGACCAGCCCTTTTACTACCCACTCCTCATTCAAATCACTAGAATATATCATTTATCAAATAAAGATAATAAAAAAGACAACAGATATGGGGACATAGCTACATTAGTTAGTGACCATAACATTAGAAAGAAAAGTAGAAGAAACTAAAGACTATCTGGAAAGTTCTCCTTCCTGGTGAGAGGATGTTATCTATGTTCATGCATACCCACCACATTATGAGCTATGGGGAGAACTGAGGATAACCCATAACACCTCCCTATGCCTCAATTTCCTCTCTCTCTCTCTCTCTCTCTCTCTCTCTCTCTCTCTCTCTCTCTCTCTCTCTCTCTCTCCTCTTTCTCTTTCTCTCTCTCTCTCTCCCCTAGTGTTCTCCTGTCCAGAAGGACTCTGACAGAGTTAGGGGAGGAACCAATTGGTATGCATTATTATTCTCTGTAAAAAGATAGTTCTATAACTTAAGTGCATTGGGTTATGGAAACGATTCTGTTTTATTATATAGAAGTTATTATAGATAAATCTGCATGCTGTTGAGCTTAAGATTCTCTTGATGGCTGATATGCTTACTTACATGGTCCATGTAGTTTACTTAAACTAGTTTGGTATGCTTGTCTCTGAGCTAAGAATTTCCCTGTGGTGTAGTACATATGCTGATGATCCCTAATAAAAACCTGTTTCTAGAGTAATTCTATGCACTTATTTCCTGTGATTTGGCTTTGTAAGCATACTAAGAATAAGGTCAAAAATCCTAGGAGTCCTGGCACCCTCAACTGTTCTCAAAGTCTGTTACATTCAATAGGTACTAAAAATTAGTTAATTTCACTATCTTTTTTTAAATCCCTGTTACCACAGTTTTTCTGACTTGTTATTTAATGTCACACTCTTATCAACACTTTATCTCATTAGATGTGACACTATATATATATACATATATATATATTAGATGTGACACTATATATATATATACATATATATATATATTAGATGTGACACTATATATATACATATATATATATATTAGATGTGACACTATATATATATATATATATATATACATATACATATAACACTATAATTCATTATACATCAAGTATATCCTCAGATGTTCCATGAGCTAGGAGCTTAGCATAATAATGATTTCTTTATAATAAAGTATATATTCCAGTGACTGGTGAAAGGTGTTTGATATGCCATGATACTAATGTAGGATTCTATTGACAACCTCCTTTTGGGAAAGTAAGACATTTTATGCTCTAAATCACTATTGATTAAAGAGATGCAAATTAAAACAACTCTGTGGTACAACCGGACACCTATCAGATTGGCTAATATGACAAAAAAGGAAACTAATAAATGTTGGAGAAGCTGTGGAAAAATTAGAACACTAATGCATTATTGGTGGAGCTGTGAACTGACAACCATTCTGGAGAACAATTTGGAATTATGCCCAAAGGGCTATAAAGCTGTGCATAACCTTTGACCCAGCAATACCACTTTTGGGTCTTTTCCCCAGAGATAATAAAAAAGGGAAAAGGACCCACATTTACAAAAATATTTATAGCTGCTTTTTTGTGGTGGCAAGGAATTGGAAATTGAGGGGCTGCCCATCAATTGGGGAATGGCTGAACAAGTTGTGCTAATAAGCAACTGAGGAAGCATTTGAACTTAATTCTTCCTGTTTCGAAGTTCAACAGTCTAACTACTATTCCCCCTGGCTGTCAGATGAATGTAGGTTATTATTATTCTCAAATATTTCCCTAATGGGCTTATATTTTAATTTGCATTACGATTATTTATGTATGTTTCTTCATGTGGGCAGACTGCCTTAGATTACAATTTTGCATCCCCAGTGACTACAACAGTGCATTATATGTAGTGGGTGTTTAATAAGTATTTGATGAATATTTGTCAGAACAACAAGATGAAAGCAGCAATAGACATGTTCTCTAGACTTCAGGCTAGTTGACACCTTAGCATTTTTTATCTAAGACATTTCCCATTCATATGTCAAAACTATACCTGATTCAACTATAGACCAACAGAAAACTTTTGTTCAAGAACCTTCTGATTATTCACATCAAGACAGACATCAAAAAGGGAGATATGTGCTTCCAAAATTTGGCTGTTATTCTCATGAGTGGGGTAGCTAGGTGGCACAGTAGATTAATCACTGGGGTGGGAATCAAGATTTGTCCTTATGAATGCAAATCTGACCTCAGACACTTATTAGCTGTATTGCCCAGTTGTTTGCCTCAGTTCTCCTTCTGTAAAATATTCTAGAGAAAGATATAGCAAATGAATGCAGCATCTTTGCCAAGGAAATCCCAAAATGGGGTCACAGAGAGTTGGATACAACTGAAAAAAAAATGACTAAACAACAATAAAGTCTCATGAGTATTTCTTCATTAAACTTCATGTCATGGTATCCTAAATAAACATCCTTCATGCACCCATTTTGTTGCTATTATTATTCATTTTATGTTCTTTTTCCCTGTGTGGATACTTATCCCAAATTTTCTTGAGATATTATGAATCTATCTCTGGAACCTTTGTTCCTGTATTTGTTGCAATTAAAACAATGTCATTCACAAACAAGAGTAATGGGAGGAACACATCATTTATAGGGAATCCCTCTTGAACTTGTATTCTATGCTAGATTTCCCTCAAGAGAATTGCAAAACCATCAGGGTGCATATCTAAGATGCCTGTCCTGATAGTATTAGGATGTTGATCAAAGTTTTTTGGTTGATACATAGAGAAAACATGTATGGCTTTAATATATTGGGAAACATCTTAAAAGAGAACTTAATTCTAAGGTATCAATTTACATTAATAAATTAATACATTAATAATTGCAGTGGGGTTTTGTATTCTCTAAATTATTCCATCATCGGAAGGATAGGAAATTTGTATGCCACTACCATGTTGCCACTTGTGAAAGTATGACTATTCCCTTCTCATTCATTGGTATATAAATCTGGCAAAAACACTTCAAATACAGCTATGTGCTTGGGCCAAAATTGAACAGAAGAAGAAGGCCTGGATTTATATAAAAATACATAAAAATTACTGCAACCTTCTTAAAACAAAGACCTCTTTTCCCTAATATCAAAATTATTTTGGAAAAGTTATAAAATTTCCAAATCATATACAACTGCATCCCCTAAAGAGAATTGTCTAAAAGGCAATGAAGAATGCTGTTTGCAAGAGTATAGTTTGCAATATATTAGACATGAGGAATTGCACAGAAGGGTTTTGAAAGATGTCTTCAGAGAAAATTATGAGCAGAAAAAAAATTGTCGGCCCATCACAATACAAAAGCAAAAGGTAGTTGATATAAAGTTCATGTTTTTCATTTGTGTCTAAAAATATGAAGAATAAATGTGTTAAGGGCTAAAATTCTAGCTAAACTGTCTAAACTATTTAATGAGTGGTCGCCAATAAATTATAAGCTTTAGCAAGAGTTAGACTTTTAAGCATTTATTAAGGAGAATAAGAATTTGGTAAAGAGAGAGAGAAAGGCCTAGATTCCTAACTATTAAAGGGAGAGCACATTTCTAGCTCCCTTCTCCGCCAACGTCCTCAGGAAAGAGAAAGCGAGACTGAGCGCCAGTCTCTTCCTTCCTCCTCCCACTAGCCCGCGTCACTTCCTGACTCCTGGTCTTGCCCTCAAAGACCTTCCCTTCATGGGCAGAACTCCTCTACAGTAAGTATCCAGCAGGTGGCGTCATTCCAATCATTACAGTCCCCCCTGTTGTTCCTCAAGAAACAAAATATTTCCTTGACGGAACAGTAAAAAGAATATAATAACTATTGCTAACTAATAATATGTGAACAACAATATAGAAAAGGAAGAGAGGAAAGTTTTGTCCAGAGGGGCGATTTTTTTTTTTTGTCCTCATGAACCGACGCTTTGACATTAGTCTTGCAAAGGGAGGGCCTCTGCAGAGAATACATGTTACAGATGGTGTATATTATAACAGAAAGAGAAAAAAAACAACAAAAACAACAAATCAAAACTGTTCATTTAAAGTCTCTGAAAGTCTTTTCTCAGATGTCCTCTAGGTGTAGTCGTGGAATGGAAGTCTTTTCAGGGGTTGATGTGTGGATGCTGGTAATCAGCCAGGAAAATTTCCTACAAAATTGAGCTTAACACAACTTTAAAATAGCTTTGTCAATAATCAAATCAAACAATGAAAGTTCTCAAAAACATGTCTAAGGGAATTCAGAATCTTAGTTGTTACACATGAAACATATAATAAAACAAAAATTGAACCATTCTTTAAAATTATAATATTACCATAGTCCCCCCCTTATGGAGGGTAATTGAGAAGACAATTGCTGCGATATTAATTATTAAAAATAATTTTTTATCTTTGTTTCATCACTTTTTGCATCATCTGCCTAATTATCCTCATGCCATTATGAGAAATTAAAAAATCTAATATAATTGGTAACAGGTGTCAAGGCCAAATTCAACACTGTATTTATCATGACACCTGAGATAATTATGGGGGTTACCATAAAGAACAGAGAAATGATGGGATATGAGCATTCCCACACTTGAGCAATATGTACTGCCCATACAGTATGCCAGGCTTAAAATAGGTGGATGGAATATATGTCCATGCCACCGAACATATTGGAAGAAACTGAGTCAGACTTAATCAGATGCATGGGATTGAGATGTCCATGGCATCAGGCATATAGGAGGGAGCATAGAAGCCAGGTGTAGAAGTGAGATGGGTGGGATGAATACTTCCAGCCATCTGTACAATATTGTGGGGAAAAAGAGAATAAAATATTAAACCAAGAGAATCCAACCTCAACATTTGTCAAAAGCCGTTCCCTCGGCCATACCTTGACTTCATGCATGTCTCCCCTCATGTGACAGTTCAGTGTCTGCTCTTGCATGTATTCCTCTTGTGATTGGATGGCATCTTGGCCAACTGGCATCTGATAACTCAGAATAAAGGCAATTAATGTCTTAAATGATAAGTTCCCATAATCCAAGTCTCATATGGATTTAAAAATTGAGGATAATAAATGATTGCAAAAAATGTGAATACATCTTGACTCAGAATATAATATATAATTATGCAACAATTTCAAATAATACCTTTTTTTACTTACCATACAATTACTTTTTTGAAAAATCTGAACATATTTAAATACAAGTTAAAGCACAACACAATCTCAAAGACAACTTTTACAAATGTTCCCCTCTTTTTTTTTTTTTTGGAATATGCTTATCAAAAATAATACTTCTAGAATCAATTTACACTTGCCATGGCAAACAATTTGCTAGGGAAATGCTTTAAAGAGTTTGATCAAATAATCAGTTGAGAAAAAATAACAAAAACAAACAACTCAGAATATGGGAGCACAATACTCCTAGAATTAACATTGTATTATGAAATCAAAACCATCTTGCAATGTTTCAAAATTAGAGAGATGAATAAATAGAAAAAAAAAATACACATGGAACAATAAAAGACAATGAAATTCAAACTAGGGAAATCTAAATGAATGTGAACTTAATATTAATAAGAGTATTATAAAATATAAACTTGATCACATGACTATAAAAAGCTTTTACAAATATTCTCCTTGTTTTAGAAACTAAGTATAAGACACAATCTCAAAAGCATGAAAATCTCTATGAAAATAAACCCATACCATTAATTTCAAAATGTATATGTAATAGCATAGAAATCCTATGTAACCTCTGAACTGACATTAATACTCTGAGTGAATTCAGAACACTTTTGATTCCGGTATCTAAAATCCCCAATACTCATATCAATACCTTGCTGCTTACTTCTACATTTCTGTAAAATATATATCCTTCCATGGCAAAAGAAGCAGAGTCTTGAACTATGTTGATTGTCATTCTTATTCAGCTTAAGTTTTTCTTCTTTGACCCCTCTATATTGTCTGTTGGGCTTTTCACCATACAAATGCTTTATAAGATTACTAATTAAAGACAAAAGCAGGTTAGCAAAATTATGAACAAAACAAGCATATCTGGAATTTAAAGGGCTTTCTAAGGTTGTCTCAGAAGCACAGCCAGGCTGGGGAAGAGCTGAGCCTGAAGCTGCAAATGTAGTTAGAGAAAGTTGAGCATGCGCATCAGTTCTCTGGACTTCCCAGGCCAGGGGAAGCAATGGGCTTGGCCATGGGAGGAGTAGAGGGTGGGGTCTGGAGAGGAGGGGAGGGACCAGAGCAATTTGAATCAGACTTGATTTTGAACTCAGGCCTGGATTCCTCTTCCCCCACTTTGCCTCCAGGTGCTAGGGGATTAAAAGCTTCTAGAGGGTGGGTCATTGCCTCCAGGCATGCAAAATTAGAGCAACAATTAGTGTTGGAACTGGGAAAAGTAGCAGGAATCTCTTCAGGTTTCTCTGAAAAAGCATGGTTGGGAGAGGGAGAGATATTTCCTCCTGTGAGTAAGTTACTGGCTCTTTTAACAAAAATAAAAAGAAAAATAGAAAATCCACAAAAACAAAGCATTAACATGATCTTATCTCCCATTTGTCTGGTTAAACAGACTAAAATCAAAAATAGGATAATTAGGGAGTCTAAAAGGTCCATTCGAAAAAATTTAAAGGGAAAACACAGCCAGTGCGCCAGTACTTAGCAGTTTAAAGGGTAGGGGAAATTTCTTACCCAACCGGAAGATCAGAAGTGAGGTTCAGCTTTCCTCTTCGTGGTCAGCCATCTGTTAAGGGCTAAAATTCTAGCTAAACTGTCTAAACTATTTAATGAGTGGTTGCCAATAAATTATAAGCTTTAGCAAGAGTTAGACTTTTAAGCATTTATTAAGGAGAATAAGAATTTGGTAAAGAGAGAGAGAAAGGCCTAGATTCCTAACTATTAAAGGGAGAGCACATTTCTAGCTCCCTTCTCCGCCAACGTCCTCAGGAAAGAGAAAGCGAGACTGAGCGCCAGTCTCTTCCTTCCTCCTCCCACTAGCCCGCGTCACTTCCTGACTCCTGGTCTTGCCCTCAAAGACCTTCCCTTCATGGGCAGAACTCCTCTACAGTAAGTATCCAGCAGGTGGCGTTATTCCAATCGTTACAAATGGGAATGGGCCTTGATATGTTGAATCAAATCCCTCTAATGAAGATAGGAAGCAATATATAAATAAGAGTACAACAGTATAGGTGAGCATATATGTGTTGTCCTTAATATCATTGAAAGTAATACCCCCATCAATGAGATCAGAGAACCATTGGAGTATTGGAATCACAACATTTTAAATTTCAAAGGAAACTTTATGATCATCTATGCCATCTTAGATCCCAGAAGGAATTCCTACTGGAAGATGCTCAACAAATGCTCCTCCATCTTTTCCTTGAAGACCTCTAAGAAGGAACTCACCACCTCCCCAAGAATACCCATTGCACTCAGAGTTAGCCTTTTTGTTTTGGGTATAGCCTGGTATAGTGAAAGGAACATTGAATTTGGGATGAGAGAATCTTGTGTAACTTCCCTTTTCCCCTCTTTTTCAACCTTGAACAAAACTGATGTACTCTGTTGACCTCAGTTTCCTCATCTAAAAGTAGAGGATTGACCTAGATCACCTCAAAGGTCTTTTGTGTTTTAATTCTTACTCATTGATTATTGTGTTCTTAGTTGCTCAGATATTTTTTTTTCTGATATTGAGCCTAAATTTCTGTCTCTGTCATTTCTACCCATTTGGTCTGTTTTTGCCTTTTAGAGGCAAACAGGACTTGCTTAATACCGCTATGGCCCTGTCAATATATGAACACCACTCTCATATGCCCAACACTGACTTCATTGAGACTTTTCATATCCAGGATAAACAACCCAGTTCCTTTAACTGAAGATGAAATGGCATGGAGTCCAGATCTTTGAGTCTTGGTTCCTTTCCCCCACACACTTTTCATCTTGTCAAAATATTTCCTAAACTGCAATGCTTAGGACTGAATACAATACTCCAGAGGTAGCCTAACCAATGCTGAGTTCAGTGATACTATTACCTCCTTTATTCTGGAAACTATTCCTTTCTCAATTCAGCCCAAGTTCACATTAGATTTCTGGATGCCATGGCACATTGGTAACTCATAGTAAGATTTTGGTCCTCTAAAACAATCAGATCTTTTTTGGGGGAGGTATTTTTGAGGGGGAGAATTATTTCTAACCATCACTTCCTAAATGTGTAAGGTTATTTTCTTTGGTATCCAAAAGTACAACATTATGTTTATTCTAACTGGAATTCCTCTTATACTCTAACCAATGTTCTAGCTTGTCTCAAGACCAAAAAGTCTCTTTGGAAGAGCTCAAAAAGGATTTTAAAAATCAGAGAGCTAGAAGAAAACATGGGGAAAGAAATGAGAGAAATGAGAGTACAGAGGAAAATTATGGGGAAAAAATGGTCAACAGCTTGGAAAAGGAAGCACAAAACATGACTGAAGAAAACAGTTCCTTAAAATATATAATTGGCCAAGTGGGAATAAAATCCACTGAAGAAATCAACTCCTTCAAAAGCAAAATTGCTCAAATGGAAAAGGAGGTGCAAAAGATTACTGAAGAAAATAATGTCTAAAAAATTACAATTGGGTAGATGGAAGCTAATGACTCCTTCTTCTGACAATTATAATCTGTGTGGTCTTGATTAAGTTGCAAAACCTCTCTGAGCCTAAGTTTCCTTATCTGAAAATGAGAAGGTCTTGTAAGATAGTTCCTAAGGTATCTTCCAGTTTTAAATTTATCATCTTGTATACCTGTTTGTCCTTTGTTCTTGAAGAGGACCAATGACATCATAAGTGTGATGTCTTGATTGCACATGAATTGGATTTGAGTCAAGCAGAACTGTGCAAAGTCATCATGAGCCTTGATCTCTCCTCCAGAATCATTGGAATCCAGTGGCAAGTTGAAGGTCAAGATGACTGGCAATGACACAGGATGCAGTCCTGTATGCTTATAAAGATTGGGAGGAAATGTGGTGTAGAAGATGGTAGTGGGGAATGACTTGGAATCAGTAAGATCTGGGTTCAAGTCCTGGTTTTGACACAAACTAGTTATGTGACCATGGGAAACATATTTAACCTCTTTGAACCTCAGGCAACTAAAATCACTTTGAGCTGCCAGTTTGTCCAAAAAATGCCATTCAAAACAACCAAACAAGAGCACTTGCCAAATACTCCTTGCACATAGTTGACTGCTGGGAATATGTTCCAATCCATGTACTTCCATGATATACCCTTACATGTCAGTTTGGGTTAACTGTGGTCCTGATTGTTCAGCATGTGCTTCAGGGGGGACAATGAGTTGACAATGAGAATCAGTAGACCAAAGAAAATGAGAGGGGTTGGGTTGGATTTAATTCATTTCTATGGGAAATTTCTAAATCTTCTGAAAGTCAATCTTAAATGTATATAAATTGAATTCATTCAAATGATATTTGTAAAGTGATTAGCAAAGTACCTTATACATAGTAATGTGATACATACTGGCTATGTAAAACTGAGCAGGTCGGTTGACTTCTCAATTTACCATGCAGCTTTCTAAGATTATAAGTCAAAAGGCCAGTAGTGGAGAAATGTTCATCTTCTGGGAGTTCTTTATACCAATGAAATCACATGTCTATTCACAATGTCCCATCCCTATATACAATGTTGTAGTTAGACTTTGAATAATTTTCAATTCCAAGTTCAGAAATTTGGAGCTGATTATATAGGTAATACAATGCTACAGGAGATTGAATATAAGAAAGAGTTATATGATTCTGGTGTTTCATTAGAAAGATAATTAGGATATTAGAATAGATAATTGATTTGAGAAATGGTAAAGTAGAGGCAGAAATAAGATATGAGAAATTTATAATAGTCTGGGCAAGAAAAGATAATAACCAGAATTACGTTGGTTTTAGTGGCAGCAGAGAAGAAGGCTCTACAGATATATATTAAGGAAAAAAAGGACTTTAAAACTATTCTTAATATATGAATAGAATAAGATAGAAGAATCCAAGATAACTCCAAGGTAATGAGGCTGGAGGACTAGGAAAATGGAGGCAACCTTAAGAAAAAATGTTTTCAGGAAAGACAAATTTATTAAGTGTGAAAAAATAATTTTTAATAGTGGGTTTTGGAAGGACCCAGAGACATCCCCACACGAACTCAGGAACTCTGGCTGGTTTCTCAAAGCCAGCCCAGAGACAATAGAAATGAAAATCAAATTCTCAGTAGAGGTCCATTTTTCATTATACCTTGAGCTCAGCACAGTACAGCTCATTTCTATTTGGACCACCCTCAGGTCCCATCAACCAATAAATTGAATGATGCCAACCAATTAGCTTTGAGCTGTGTGTAAGAGTCACTTCTCTGGGCTGTGGCAGGCTTAAGCTCACTTGCCATGGTACCAAGGTGAACCAACCACATGCTCTCTCCAGCACCCTTGCTCGGATTTTCTCTATCAAGGTAATGGAAGAACTGAACTCAACTTTGGAGACATGTGCTCATACTCTCTATGGTGCTGGGGGCTTTCAGTTTGCCTTAAATGCAGTGAACTCTTTACTAACATTTAATATAATTTAATAATAAATGCTTGTTGCCAAAACTTGTACAGTAGCTTCTAATTTGTAAGTAGCAATACATTAGAAACCCCAGATAAATTCCCCAATAACTTAGAAAAGAGACAAGTTTTCCCCGATATTTCAATCAGCACACAAGGAAAGCCGATGATTTCATCTAGGTGGCTTCATGGATTAAGTGGATTGGAGGATTAGGAGTCAAGATTCTCTTTATTTAAAACCTAACTAAGATATTTACTTAGTTATGTGATACTGAGAATGTCACTTAATCACTCTGTGCCTCAGTTTCTACAACTGTAAAATGGGGAAATAATATGGTGTTCTTCATAATATTGTGAGAATACATATATAATTTACATAAAGTTAAGATACATAAAATGCTTTGAAAACCTTAAAGAACTAAGTAAATAGTAGTTATTTTTGTTTTAAATTAAAATTTAGATGTGTAGGGAAGTATAACTATATTCTATGCCATGTAGGTGCTAGTCTGCCTTGTTTGGGGTCTTGGGCACAATTCATTATGGAAAGTTTCCCAAATCCATCCGACTATCCTTAAGAATTTCTTTTTTCCTCCCTGAAGACAATTTATATCATGTGATATAAAGAAATGGAGAAATGAGATTAGCTATAGGGAATGTTTTACTTCCAATTTTCAGGCACATATCTATTTCATATGTTAAGGAATCTATGCTTAATGAAGAAAAAAATTAATATCTCATTACTTCAATCCACTATAAGGAAATAACCTAGCAAAAGAAGATAGCAGCCAAGGGAAGATAAGCTTATGTGATACTTATATCTTAAGATATAAGTGAAATGGAAACCTTATCTCCTGATCCTTCTCACTTTCTGAATTATATTAAACAGGTATCTTTTTTTAAAAAGTATTTTATTATTTTCCAGTTACATGTGGAGAGAGTTTTCAACATTTGTTTATATAAGATTTCCAATTTCAAATTTTTCTCCCTCCCTACCTTCCCTCTTCCCCTCCCCTAGACAGCAGCTTATATATACATAATAACATTAAACATATTGCTGCATTAGTCATGTTATGAGAGAAGAATCAGAGAAAAAAAGGAAAAACCTCAAAACAGAAAACCAACAGCACCAAAAACAAAAGAAATAGTATGGTCTAATCAGCATCCATATTCCACAGTTCCTTTTTTTCTGGGTTTGGAGAGCCTTTTCCATCATGAGTCCCCTGGAACTTTCTTGTACCATTGGATTGGTAAGAAGAATCTAGTCTATCATAGTTGATCAACACATAATGTTGTTGATACCGTGTATAATGTTCTTCTGGTTCTGTTCATCTCACTCATCATCAGTTCATGCAAGTCCTTCCAGATTTCTCTGAACTCCTCCTGCTCATCATTTCTTACAGCATAATTGAATTCCATTACATTCATATACAACAACTTGTTCAGCCCTTCCCCAATTGATTAACATCCCCTTAATTTCCAATTCCCTGTCACCACAAACAGAGCAGCTATAAATATTTTTGAACATGTGGTTCCTTTTCCCTTTTTTATGATCTCTTTGGGAAAAGGACCCAAGAATGGTATTGGTGGGTCAAAGGGTATGCACAGCTTTATAGCCCTTTGGGCATAATTCAAAATTGTTCTCCAGAATGGTTGGATCAGTTCACAGCTCCACCAACAATGCATTAGTGTTCCCATTTTTCCACAGCTTCTCCAACATTTATTATTTTCCTTTCTTCTCATATTAGCCAATCTGATAGGTATCAGCTGGTACCTCAGAGTTGTTTTAATTTGTGTCTCTCTAATAAATAGTGATTTAGAGCATTTTTTCATATGGCAATTGATAGCTTTTATTTCTTCATCAGAAGACTGCCTGTTCATATCCTTTGACCATTTCTCAATTGGGGAATGACTTGGATTCTTATGAATTTGATTTAGTTCCCTATATATTTTAGAAATGAGGCTTTTATAAGAAGTACTGGCCATAAAAATTGTTTCCCAGCTTTTTGCATCCCTTCTAATTTTAGATGCATTGCTTCTTAAACAGGACTCTTTATCCACCTCTATAATCTATAGAGGTTGAGTAAATGGATATATATTTTTTAAAGAATGGACATTTCTGTCATTGTAACTTTCTGATCACTAGATTGCTCCATGCTCCATTAATATTGTGAAACATTAATATTGTATTTAACAAGAAAGTTCAATGTTTTCTGACTGTTATTTCATGTAATTTATGCCTGAGGTTGCCACTGGTCTGGCTCAATAATTGGGCTATAATGTTAATGAAGTTGTATTGATTTGCCATGATGTTGACTGCCATAAACTTATTATAAATTCTGGGGTGGTGAAGCAGTGAGAGAGAATCCAAGTTCCTCTAGGTATCCAATGTAAGTGCAGGATCAGACAAAGCAGAAAGACCTAGGACTTGAAAGGTCTTTCTATTAGTGAGTGGACCAGTCAATTTCAAACTTGGCAAGTTTCCTGTTAAAATTAGACCAGGCACTTGAAGTATTCTTTTATTTCAAATGTTTAAAGCTATATGGTTTACTTGAATACACTGAAATCCGGAGTATACTGGGGGGAAGCAAGGGCAACAAGAGTTATCTCCCACACTGGAGCAGCAGGTGATACCTCCAAAGGGGGGATATAGAAAGACAGGAAGTTGGTAAAACCGAGAAGTTCAAAGAACCTTGAGCAACATCATCATCTGACAAGCTATCCTCTGGATTTCACGAATCTTTACAGTAATTTTCATAACATTTACAAGTGCTACTAAAATATTTTGGTATATTTAGAGCTTTTCTTTCATTCTTTATCCTTTTTGAGTTATATGTTCAACGCTGAGATAACTAGGTCTAAGGGTACAGACAGTTTAGGGTTTTTTCAAGTCCAGTTTTTTAAATGAATATATTTTCCCCAGATTTGAATAGGTTTATGCCTCCAGAGTTACAGATACATAATCAAACGTTTTATGTTTTTGGACAGTTTAATAATTAAATTCATGCAAAATGACTGCTTTTCAAAAACTTCTATACAGCTATTTGAATTTAATCTCAACATAGTAATTAGAAACTTCATGGTAGTTTTCAAAGTTTGACTATATTCAAACTATTATGACCTTCCATATTTTCTTCTAAACTAGGTTTTTACATTTTTAAGCTATTTTCAAATATTATTTCATGGTTTGGAAATCACTTTATACACATTGTTTCATTTGATACCCTCAATTATCCAATGAAATAAATGCTATTATCTCCATTTTACAGAAAAATATCTAATGAATTTCAGAGACATTCATAATTCATTCAGTGTCCCAAACCTTAAGAGTTTGAGGACAAATTTGAATCTAAGCCTTCTGATGGTACATCTCTAGTTCTAAAAATATCACACACACACATGTATGTGCACATGTATACATACATATATACATATATTCATATGCATGCATGCATGCATGCATGTGTGTGTGTACATTCATCACTGAGGTCTAAAAATCCCCTAGTCTAACACCAAAAACTGTCTTTTCAATGCTTCTGGTAATAGCTAAAAGAATTCTATTACTTCGATATGGGTGATGATTCTTCAATGCTATTTGCTCATCATAGTCCCTGGAGTCTTCTTTTACTCTACCCCTTTGTTATTCTGGTGGGACTTTTGAATTTCAAAAGTTCCCCAGAAATAGAGACATTCCCAGTGGACGCAGATACTGATTCCCTTGACTGAGGACATTTATTCTCCACTATTGATCTCCTCACATTCACCAGGTAACTCTCAGCAGGCACCATATTAATGAGAATAGCATTTTTCCCCTTATGAATGTTGTAGCATAATATGATGAAATGAAGAAAGTATCTGAATTTCCCCACTGAGTTTGACCTTCCCAACCACTGAAAGGCTTGGTTTGGAAATAGCAAACTATTCTATCTTTCTAATATCTTATTTTTCAGAATAACTCTATTTGACCTCACTCTCTTTAGATTATTTAGCAACATTGCCCTCAACTACAGTGAGTATATGGAGTTGTCACTGAGAATTAGTGGCCGAAAAATACAATTTTAAAGCTTTGGATAAGAAGTAATATTTCACTCAAGAGTTTGTTTTACAGAGAAAATAAACTCTTTTAAAGGCAGATCTTAATATTTGGCATCTGGGTATTTGAAAAACTGTCTAGAGATTCATAAAATGACTTGTTTGTTCTCTCTTTGATTAACTTCTTATTATTTTAATTTCTGGAAATATAATTTAATCTGAACATTTGAAAAGGTTGCAATTCCTGTCAACATGCATACACACACACACACACAGCCTTTCCTTCTGCAACAAAGTTTCTTAATCTCTTTCCTATCATACTCAGGGAGTCTCCAATGAAGCTAATGCACCTTTACTCAGAATAATGTGTTTAAATGACTAAAATAAAATACATGTGATTATAAGGCAAACTAATTATATAGAAATCTGTTTATCAAAATATTTTTAAAGAGTTCACAGATTTGAATTTAAGAAATCTTGCTCTGCTTTACAGTAAGCAGTGAATTCAAATAAGCCTTGTGAATTCCTATGACCACTTGTGATTTGCCAAATCATAAATTATTTGTAATTTAGATCTGAGACATAATCAAGCCAGAACCCATTATTTTACACATGAAGAAACTCACATACAGAAAGGTTAATATTTTTCCAAGGTCATAGAAGTATGGCTACAATATGAATCTAAGTCTAACATCTACAATCTAACTCCTTAGCTGGCCCTTTATCCATTGCTTGGTCTTCCTGGTATAATATTCTTTTTGTTAGTGCTGTCATTGGTACATTGATGCTATTGACTATATCAACTACCACTAGCTACAGAAATGTAGCTATCACGGCATTTTGGATTTGGATTTCAGGACTTGTAACTGGAAATTCCAGGAGGGAAATAAGACACTTAATAAATATTTATGAAAGACATTGTTAAAAATAATTACTTGAGAAAATAATTTAAAAATACTAAAAATATGGAGAAAAGCAAAAAAATATACAAAAAGTATCATAGTTTTACAAATCAAAACAGGGAAATATGACTGAAAAAAAAGAAAGACAAATTAAAAAGATGGAGAAGTTTTAGCAAGCTGAAAGCTCAACATAAATGAGCAGAGCAACATGGTAGCCAATACAATGTGATTATAAACGGTATTAAGAAAGGCAGTGTTGGGCTGGCTAGATGGTGTAGTGGTTAAAGTGCTGGCCCTGGATTCAGGAGTACCCGAGTTCAAATCCGGCCTCAGACACTTGACACTTGCTAGCTGTGTTACCCTGGGCAAGTCATTTAACCCTCAATGCCCTGCCAAAACAAACAAATACACACAAAACACACACACACACACACACACACACACACCAAAACAAAACAAAACAAAAAGAAAGGCAGTGTACTGAGAACAGAGATGGTGGTCCCATTATACTCTAACTTGTTCAGATCACATAAGAAATATTATGTGCCATATAATATTAAAGGCCTTTCTATGCTGCATCGAATCCAAAGGAAGGTAACTAAGATGGTAAATAGTCTTGAGATCAATCTGGACAAGGATAAGTTAAAGGAATTGGGGTGATTAGCCTGAAGATTTTCACTTATAGGGGACATGATAACTATCTACATATTTTGAAAGGCTATCTTATAAAAGAATAATTAGACTTGTTCTGCTGGGGTTCATAGCTATAATCAAGAATAATGGAAATTGTTCTAAAAAGGAACATTTTAAGCTTGATGTAAATGGCATGCAGACTATCCTGGCCCTACGGGCCTGAATGGCAGGTTTATTGCATTTTATCACTTCTCCATGGTTCTCCATTACCTTTAAGAGAATTTGGATGTGTCCAGTTCCCACAAAGGTTGTTCCTCCGAGTATAGGTAGTAGTTCCCTGAACCACCATTCCATTTATCTACTAATAGTCAGATTTACTTTTATAGGGAAATATTTAGCCAAAGATATAATCACTGATCTACTAACTTACTTCTCCTACACATAGGAGACATAATCTTCCCCTCCTTTGTATCACATCAGGCTCTAGGAAGAGGAAAAGGATTAAGTTCATAATTTAGCTTTACCCTTTAGTATTCAGTCCCCAGTCCAAAACAGACCCAGCTTAGGCTTAAATCCCAGGCATCTCAGCTTCTCTTGCCTGCCATGTTGATCTTCACCTAAAGTATGACTTCAAAGTCATGACGATTCAAATTCCTAGAAGCCTAGGGACACCTCCAGCACCTGAAATGAGGAGACAATGCAGAACAAAAACAAAAACTGTTAGGAAAATTTCTAAGAGTAAGGAGGTAAAAGAGAGAACAGGAAAGGAAATCTTTCCTCTCTCACTGGTTCACTTTAAGGCACTCTTGCTGTTAGTAAACTAAAATCTTCACCCTCTAGATTCTGCACATAGGGATGTCTGAAAAGAGATAATCAGAAAGAAAGCAGAAAGTGGTGGGGAAATACTGATCACCAGTGTTAAAATTAACTGTAACTAATGAAAGAAGGCAACACCCACCTATGTGTTAGGGGATGCAGAGGATTCCATGTTAGATAATCTGGACATGCTCTTAAACCTTCTCAAGATACTTCTATGCTGGACAAACTGGAAATACTCAGTCAAGTCCAGGTTACATAAAGAAATATTTTCTAATTAATAAATTCAGGAACATTCTGACACTTCAGAGTTGTGTTATATAAGTCATTAAAACTCTCTGTGCCCATATTTCTCCAGTTATAAAAGGAAGGAGTTGGATTAGTTTGCTTCTAAGGTCCCTTCCAACTCTAAGTCTATACTTCTATTGTCAATGATCCTAAGTAAAATTTATGAGTGTAGGAGACAGTGGGATCCTCCTTTCTAGAGTAGATGTTCAAGCAAAGGATGAATATCAGATTTCTAGGGAATGTTGTGGGGGAATCGTGCAGATATTAATCCAGGTTGAGAAAGAGAGAGAAGGAAAAAGGAAGAGGGAGAAAGAGAGACAGAGAGACAGAGGGAGAGAAAACAATAGAGAATAGAGAATTCCACATCAGTGGAAGGAATAAATGGGTTCAAGTGCTACCACAATGTATGTGTTAGTCTTGCAAATCATTCATTGTCTCTGCAGTGCAGGGGAATTCTCCATGGCTAATAATTATAGAGGTACAGAGAAACTTGTAGAGGAATTTCTTCAGTCGAAACTCCCCATACTGATAAAAATTAAAGATCTGGTAGATATATGTATGTTTGTGTGGAAATGTGGGTTCTCACATATTTATTTATATAAACACAAAGCATCATCAAAACAGAAGAGACACTTTATCTGAAAATTAAGAGATGCCTAGGAGAGAAACCAATATTCAAAAGGACACCCCAGGCAGAAATAGGGACAGCTTCATTTGGGTAGACAAGCATGAAGTGACAGTTAACATTGTAATTTTACTTTTGATTGGATGTCATTGCTTATCCCATTGCTCTGCTATTTTCCATTTCTCCCAACAACCCAGGACAAAAAAAGTTATTGTTCAACTTGGTCATGTCAGGTCATTTAAAGCTTGGGCCAGAAAAGCCCATATAACATTGCCCTTCAGGAAAACTTTTAGTGTTCAATTTGCTGTAAAAAGTGGATCTTCAATGCAAAGGTCATTTTGCTATTTTGGTAGAAATCCAAACCCTAATTTAAACCATGTCTTCTGCTTTGCTACTTAGAAGTGTTTCTTTTTTTTTTAAATCCTGTAAACAACTTAAACTACTCATTAGTCAATATAGGAATTTATTAAGCATCTTCTATGTGCCAGGCATTGTGTTAAGAACTGGGGTTACAAAAAGAGCCAAGACAGTCCCTCCCCGAGTGAGTTCAGTCTAATGGGCAAAAGAACAAGGAATATGTACAAATAAGCTATATACAGGATAAACGGAAACAATTAAGTGAAGGAAACCATGAGGCTTCATATAGAAGATGGGAGTTTAGTTGGGACTTAAAGGAAGCAAGAAAAGAAAGGAGGCAGAGGTGAAGAGGGAAAACAAGCCTGGCAGCTAAAGAAAATGCCTGGAGCTGAGAGAAGAGTGTCTTGCTTGAGGAACAATAAGGAAGCTATTGTTATTGGACCCCAGAGTACATGGAAGGAAGTAAGGTAGGAAAAAGATTGGAAATGTTTATGTATGGGGTAGCAAGGCTAGGTTGTGAAGTGATTTAATGTCAAACTGAGGACTTTTTATTTGATCCTGGAGGCAACAAGGAACTGCTGGAGTTTATTGAAATTGTGGATGATATGATTGACCCTGTGCTTTAGGAAAATCATTTTGGAGGTTGAATGGAGGATAATCAATTGTAGTGAAGAGAGACTTAAGGCAGGTTTTAGGAAACACAAAATAATTGTATATTATGCCAAGTCCTTTGTGGAAACCTACATAATTAGAACTGAAAGTGGCTTTAGAGGGGGCAGCTAGATGGCGCAGTGGATAGAGCACCGGCCCTGGATTCAGAAGTACCTGAGTTCAAATCCGGCCTCAGACACTTAACACTAGCTGTGTGACCCTGGGCAAGTCACTTAACCCTAATTGCCCCGCAAAAAAAAAAAAAAAAAAAAAAAAAAGTGGCTTTAGAGGACATAGAATTCAATTGCCTCCTTTTAAGGAAGGAGATTGAGACCCATAGAAGAGCAGGTGGGGGGAGGGGATTACAGCTCAGGTTGACATCCATTAGAGGTTCTTGACTGCAGGTTCATGAACTTTTAAAAAATGATGACTGAATAACAATATTTCAATATAATTGGTTTCCTTCGTAATCCTTTTTGTTTTGTTTTATGCATTTAAGCCATTATTCTGAAAAAGGCATAAACTTTACCGGACTATGAAAATGTTCTTCATTTAAAAAAAGACTAATTACCCCTCCCCTAGACCATGGTCAGCCTTATATTTTCAATTATCAACCATCATAGGTAATTTTTAAACATCTACCTTGTCCAAGTCACTGTCCTAAGTGCTGAATGATAACCCACTACAATTTTCATACTTCATTAAAGTTTATAAAATGTTTTATGTATACTAATATTTAAAAAACAGTACAATACTTGGCATATATTAGGTGCTATGTAAATATCTATTACCTTCTCTCCCTACCCTGATCTCTTTAAAGCCTCACAACAAAACTGTGAAGTGAATACTATAGGTATTTTGATCCTGACCTAGGATTACTGCAATGTGGGACTCTCCATGTAGAAAATACACTTGCAAATTAGCAATGTCTTCATTTAGAGTGACCTGAAACACCAAAAGGTTAGTACTTACAACCACCTCCATTCTCTATACACTTATGCTATATAATACTCTCAGTGTTATATAGGTAAGATGATACATGGACATACAGATACCTGTATGATAATGTAGGCATTATTAACAAGGTTTCACATATAAAAAGAAAACTGAGCCTCAGGAAATTTAAGCAACTTACCCATGGTCATCTATTAATTACCATTTCTACCCCCAGAAAATAGTGTTCCCTTTTGCAATTTTATATTTGTTACAATAATTAAAGTGATTTTATGATATCACATTATTTTTATTATTATATCACATGATATATGCCATAATAATGTATTGCATATAATATATATCCATATTTTTATATATATATATATGTCATGTTACCAATTTATTGCATGCAATAAATATAATTATTTTCTTATTGCAATATTAATTCTGGTCTCTGCCACTAACCTCCAATAATTTATACTATGAGACTTTTAGGAAGTACATAATTCATTCTATTAATTGGAAGATGATCCACACAGACACCAAGACTGCAACAATAAAATCAATCCTACATAACCATATAAAACAACTAGTAAGTGTAAGAGGAAACATTTTAATCCACATCTTAATGAATACAAGTCCACCAATCTACTATTCCAAGACACTTCTTCCATAACCTAAGAAAGTAACCTCTCCTCTCACCGATCCAAATTGTCCTTTAACTGGTTATTTTGTTCTTTGAGGAATTCTGACTTTCATAGGGGAAGAAACCTCAACACTTCAATCTGCCATACCCCAAATATCCCCTCTAGACCCATGTGCTTTGTACTAATCTAAAAGTAAACACTTTTAGCTTGTGCCTACAAAGATTAAGCAGGAGAAAAGATCTAGTGCAATTTTTAACATTATAACTGCTTGCTTATCATAGGTTGTTTTTTTTTTTACATAAAAAGATCTTTAAAGATCATTTCATCCAATGTTCACTTATAAATAAAGAAAGTGGCACCCAGAGAAGTAAAGGAAGTTTGAACATCAAATAGCAATTATTAATAGGTAGCTAGGTAGCACAGCAGATAGAGTGGTAGTCCTGGAATGAGGATGGCCTGAGTTCAAATCTAGCTTCAAACACTCTAGTTGTGTGATCATGGGCAGGTCACTCAACCTCTATTTGACTCAGTTTCCCGAACTATAAAATTAAGATAATATTATCATATAACTCCCAGTGTCATCATGAGAATATAAAGAGATGATATTTATAAAGAGCTTAGAACAATGACTGGAATATAATAGATGCCATATAAATTCTATTATTATCATATAATTAATTGTTACATTGATAAGACAATTGCATCTAGAAGCCAGCTTTTGTGATAAATAGGATAATAAAGTTTAAATAGATAGAAAGAATCAGGAAATGCATGCACTAGGGTCCTAGAAGAGCAACCTTGAGTGAATTCAGTTATTTTTCAAGCATGCAAAGGCCAACATGAATTCATTGACCACCTGCAAACACTGGAAGAGAGGCAATAGCTCAAAAGGTGAAAGATGAAAAGGAGACAAATTTTCCCAATTTGCTCATGACTCATTAGATTTCTAATTTTCTTATTTCAACTTCTCTTCTTACCAGTGCCATGCCAAGAAGTAGTCTCTATAAGAGAATTGGGATTCTGTAGCTGTCATGGGTATTTTCAGAAGGAATGTTAGGGGAACAATAGTAATGTTAATGGAAAGAATAGCACAACACTAGAGAAGCTGTAATGTTTGGGTTGGGGACCACAATGATAAAGGATCCTATATGCATATGCATGTGTGCATATGTGTGTAAATATATACATATAGGCATATATACATACATACATAAATACATACATACATACATGGGTATATGTGTATACACTGTAAGAAATTAATTGATTTGAGGTTTCTATGACCCCATCTTTGGCTAAAATTAGAAGCCCCAGCACACACCCCAGCTGGCCTCAGGCACCACCCCCTCCATGTCGGCACAGTGCTCCATCCATGTCATCACCATGCGCTGACACCTACATGGGCCTGTCCAAATTATCATGACTAGAAGCCTGGTGAGGGCAGTCTGGTGACCTTCGGCATCTGGAAGCAGGGGAGGCTAGCAGTTCTACAGCTGCTTGTTAATTCTGTCAATAAGAGCTGTGAGCCAATTAGCTTGGAGCTATGTATGTGTGGCCACCCTGTCTCCTGTGAGAGAGGGCATTTTCTGGTAAGGAGAAGGGAAGAGAGATTCATTCTGGCATGAGAGAAGGAGAGAGATGGGACTGCTGAGTATGGGTGGTGGTGTGTTTGCAGGTCATATAGTTTTCCTTCTCCTATTCCTTTTTTCTTTGTCCCTATTCTTATGAACTTTACTTGTGTTTTAAATTTGTTCCCATTGCCAAATCCAGTTGTATTTTTTCTGAAAGAGACTGTTAATCTCCTTTCTTACCCCAATATTAAGGCAAGCAGCCCAATTAATTCCTCCATATTAAATTTGGCCATTACAACACTCATACATATATACATATACATATATATATGTACATGCACATGTATATACATATACACAGTACAGATACAAAAATGTATATGCACATGCATACATATATGCATATGTGCATTCATATACATATGCATATACACATTATTCTATGAATATTTTCCATTGGAAAAACAAGTATAAAACATTTTTTAAATATCCTTTTTCTAGTACATTTAAAAATACAAAAAACTTAAGCTGAGTTTGTTTATTCTGAGGTAAGGAGAAATTATGTTGGTTATTCAACAAAATTCATTAATCACTTGATATGTATAATGTTAGATTTTTTTTCTTTTCTGTTAAGGGTAAATTGGAGGTGTTTATCAGATCCAAAAGAAATAGTATTGTGGAAGAGAATATGTTCTGGATTTGGAATCCTGGGATTTGGGTTCAAATGGACTCCACATTTACATTAGATAAGTGACTTTCCCTAGTCTCATTTTCTTAATTTGCAAAACAAGGGGATTGGAATAGGGTGGACTATATAAATCCCTTTTGCTCTAAATATGTGTTTCTATAACCTGTGACTTCATCACTTTGTGGACAGCAGGGAAACTTCCAGAGTTGGAACTATTTCCAACAACAAAGATTCACAACTTATGTATAATTTATAGTCATAGAGAGTTTCCTGGGGATATTAAGAATTTAAGTCATAGGGCTATGAACACTAGTAGATGCTAGAAGGAGAACTTGAACTTAGGTTGTCCTGAGTCTAAATAAATTGTCATATAGTCACAATATTAGGTATCACCTGTTAGCATCAATGGCATGACTAAATTAAGAAAAATCATAATTGTTCCTTCATTTTCTATTGTTCCCCCCACACACATGCATTTAACAAATTTTTGTTTGCTTACCCTAGTATTGTTGGGCTGTCATCAGGAAATCACAAAGCTCTTTTAATGATCACATTCTACAGGTTTTGCTGAATGAAAAAGATACATGGTTTAACAATATATCAAAGAAAAATGAATATCACTCAGAGGGTACATAGTGGGTATGAAAGGGTGGTGACAAATAATCTTGGAGTAATGAATAAGAACTGGAACTGGACTAAATGATATCATTAAGGAACTGCATTATGGGAAGAGAACTTGGGATGGCCATATGTTTAGAGAGGGATGACAGGTGGGCAGTCAGTGTACTCCACTGGTACCCTTGAAAAGTCAGAAGAAAGGGAGAACATGAGCAACAGTAGCACAGAATGAGCTATCAAGAATGAATTTTAGGGGGCAACTAGGTGGTACAGTGGATAAAGCACCTGTCCTGGATTCAGGAGGACCTGAGTTCAAATCTAGCCTCAGTCTATTTGAATAATATATTATTATTCCAATGACATCTATAATATGACAACATGTTCCCTATTTGGTTTTGGGCAAGACATGTCTCATCTCAGTTGTGAAGCTTAAAAAATCTAACAGTGATATCTAAAAATCTAATGAGTGGTAGCCTTAAGTTAGAAATGTATAGCACCAGTCTTTGTGCATTAAGTATTTATTAAAATATACTATGGGTTAATAAAGATAACACATGGAGAAAGAAAGAAAAGACCCTAGCTCCCTGGACCTGCTGCTGCTTCTCCCATGACCTCCAATGGAAAAGTGAGATTC
This sequence comes from Dromiciops gliroides, assembly GCF_019393635.1. Classification (NCBI taxonomy): domain Eukaryota; kingdom Metazoa; phylum Chordata; class Mammalia; order Microbiotheria; family Microbiotheriidae; genus Dromiciops; species Dromiciops gliroides. Next base: position 714,718,943 of record NC_057861.1, read on the forward strand.
TAGTTCCCTAGAGTAGAAGCTCTCTGCATGCCCACCCAGGTGTGGTTCCTACACACACAGCTCCAAACTAATAGGCTGGTAGCTGTGATTGACATGACTTACAGGTGTTTCTATGAAGAGATGTAACTGGTTAGATGCTGTTCGAAAGCTTTTTCACCAGGGTGGTGCTGCCCTAGTTCTTACAATGTCTTTCTTAACAGGGTGATGTTGATCTGATTCTCACACTCCCCCCTGTGCTTCATAAAGAAACATCATTTCCTTACATGAAGCAAAAACAATACAGATACTTAGGACTAAAAATGTAAAGGGAATGAAAAGAGAGAAAAAGAGATTGAGTGACACATTAACAAAGGCTAAAGGGGGCACTCCCCTTTTAGTAGGTGGATATTATAAACAGGGAAAAAATAAAAGGGGTGCTCCACTTTAGTAAGTGGACATTGTAAACAGTGTATACAATGGGGAAAAGGAAAAGAGGAAAATGTCCATTTAAGTCTTTGGAAGTCTTTTCTCATATGATTCTTGGCATGTCCTCTGGCTGTAGTTGTGGAATATCTTTCAGGTTGTGGATGCTGATGATCAACTGACAAGTTTCAGCTGTACAGTTTTGGGTGGGATTGTAAATTTCCTCAGGTGTTTCAGATACTGGTAATTAGCTGGGAAAGTTTCCTACAAAGTTGACCTCAACACAACTTTAAATAGCTTTGTCAATAATCAAATCAAACAATGAGAGTTCTCAAAAACATGTCTAAGGAAATACAGAATCTTTTAGAGATTTTACAATTATTGTCCAGTTGTTACACATGAAACATATAATAAAAATAAAATGGAAACATTCTCTAAAACTTAATATTACTACACAGTTTCTTCATTTGAAAAATGAGGGTCTTATAAAACATAAACTCTATAAAATACCTCAAATATCTGTATTTGTGGTGCTCTGACAGATATGCAATGATGGGCACAGGTCTGCAGAAGTTGACTGCATGCCATTGCAGGACTAATTGTAAACTATAATGTTACTCTATTGAAGCTTGAGAGTCATTAAACACTGTAGATTTTAGAGTGAGTAAGTGAGGAATGGATAATTACCCTATGAATCACTCAATTACAATTAGCCAATCAAGTCAATAATAATTTTCAACCAATTATAATCTTGATGTGTGTAATTTGTCTGTGGATGGGGGGAGGAAAGAAGGAGCTGAGGAGTGAAATAGAGTCACTAAGGCTTTGAAGGGGCTGTTTCTATGAGCATGGCTAATATCTAGGCAGCTGTAGGAAGGAATTATAAAACTCATCCATTTAGGTAAAATCTTATGAAATTGCAATCTGTGAAATCCTTTTCTTAAATATTTTCATTAATAGTAGAAAAATCTAGCCATGTGCCATAAGATCTTAATATCATAGGATTATATTTACAAGAAGAATGCAACTTAGAGAAGACCCCTGTGCAGATGAAGGAGCACTTGGTCTAGAAATCAAAGGACCTAGATTTGCATCCCATCTTTGCCACTTATTGACTTTTTGACCTAGAGTAAATTATCTAACTTCTAGGATGATAAATTTCCCAAGGGATAAAATAATGGGTTGGACTATAAGATTTTTAATCTTCTATGGAGACAGGGATATGCTCTTAAATTTTTAACAACCAGCTCTCTGAACAAAAAATACAAATGACACACATGTTTAATGTATATTGTAACATTTTCTCCATCACTTACTTGAGTCCAAGCAGGTAAGAAAACAATAAATCAAGCCCCAATTTGGAGCATTTGGAAAAAAATTCAGCATCTGTTTGTGAGCCAGTAGGAGCTGGAATCCAATTTGAAACTAATGATCTAATGTCACTCTCTCATTTTATAAATGAGAAAAAGAAGGCTCAAAGAAAGATCTCCCCATGATCACATAGGAAGGAAGTGGCAAAGCTGGAATTCAACTCCAGGTCCTCAGGCAAGAACTGATTGATTATTGTTTTTAATTAATTATCTTCTTCAAGCAAGCTGATGAGTATGTGAGTATGCATGCATATGTTTTTATCTCTCTGTTTGGTTAAATTGAGGAATACAACAAATTCTAGGGATGAAGCAGATATCTTACTTTTAATGACCTTACTTTTTATTGACCTCACTTCAACCTTTGATTCTACTCCAAGGAATTGTGTTATGATTAGCCTGGTCTTCATGCTTTGGGGTTTGTCTTCATGCTTTCTGAATAAGACAGATAGTGTCAATTGTAAATTGAAAACTGAGGATCATCTTCTGAAATATGCCTAAACATTTTTAAAAGTTAATTTTTCCCTCTCCATATTTTTTCTTTTAATTTGATAAAACCCCCTGAGAGATTGATCTTAATTATAGAGCTGCACATTCAAGCACAGATATAATAATAAATATTAAAATTAAGCAATTAATTATTCTGTAATGATCTCACATGCAGTATTATGCACCATTTAGAGGGCAAAGAAGCATCAATATTTAATAACTAAAAGAAGCAGGTGCTTTTGGCTCTTAGGAAAAAAGCTGGAAAATTAAGGCTGAAAAATTCAAATGGAAAGAGGCAGGTCCCTTTAAATTGGGAGTGGGGTGAGGGGGATATATATCTTCTGGTTATTAAAAACCCTGATTTTCTTTCAAGATACAACTCAGGTACAATTTCCTAAATTAAAACTTTCTTCATTTCTTTATTGCTGCTCTCCACTTCCCCAAGCTACTTTATTTTAATTTATATTCTTTGCAATTATCTGTACAATAACAAAAAAATCAGAAACCAATGAAAATGTTTCAATAAAAGGTTGGTTTGGGGTGGGGGATAGAATGGGGAGGGTGTTATTGTTAAATCTTCCTAATAAAATACAGAGAATTATTTTTTGGCTTGGTATTCTCCAAACCTTGTACAAGACGCGCAATTAACATTTATCGAACTGAATTCTCCTCAAGTATTTGAAAGGCTGTCCTGCAAGAGTGGGTCAAGCTTTGCTTGCTTTACCCCAGAAGGCTGAATTGAGAGCAGTGACTGGACATCAGCTATTGGATAACTGATATAACTATGGAGATAAGTGATAGTAGAAAGTAGAAGATGACATTGAATTCGTTAACTCAAGTGAGTGACTGAAAAGATGATGAAACTCTCAACAGAAATAAGGCAGCTTAGAAAAGGGAGTTTGGGGAAAAAACAATGAATGTTCTTTCAGACATGTTGAGGTGGGGATGCCAAAGGATATCCCATTTATGATGTCTATGTTGTTGTTGTTCAGTCATTTTCATTCAAGTGTAACTATTCACGATCCCATTTGGGGTTTTCTCAACAGAGATACTGGAATTGTTTACCATTTCTTTCTCCAGCTCATTTTATAGATAAGGTACTGGGGTAAATAAGGTTAAGTGACTTTCCCAGGGTCACACCGCTAGGAAATATCTATGACCAAATTTGAAATCAGGAAAAGCAATCTTCTTGACTATAGGCCTGCCAACTAGCACATCCTATGATATCTATAGTACTTCCTAGATGAAAAAGCTCTAAAGAGGCTGAGAGGCACACTAGATTGGAAAGTGTCTATAATGATAAAAAGGGGGGCATGATAACACTTATTAAAAACCTAATTTTCTTTTAAAACTGAATTCAATCTTTTAGTTTTTTATCTTTCAAAATTATTTTAGTATACAGGCAATGGCAGAGTTCAATTTCCATCCACAGATGAAACAATTGATCTTTAAAAGAAATCCCAAAGCTCAATAAAAAGAATAGGGAAGACATAAATCCTGGAAATCCATGGTATTTTTAAAGATTTCAATCATTTCAGAAAAACAGAATGCAAATCACTTTGCTCTTCTAGGTGTCTTAAATTGTAAGAATCATCAAGACACAAAAGCTTGCCCAATGCCTCTTAGATTTGCTATCTGGGGTACTCATATTATCAAGCATAGTCTTTTGAATGTGTATTATCCAGGGGCATGGCTGACCCTCTTTGATATGTTCAGTTGATATTTAAAGCTCAAAGCATTCATGTTCTGACAAGACTATGCCCAATTCTCTCCACGGGGGTCTGTTTTAAGTATAATCTCCCTTGATATTAGAGTAGAGCACAACAGAGGGTTCAGTTGCAGGGTAAGACTTAGATCTACAATTCAGGTAAAACAAACAAACAAACAAACAAACAAACAATTTGGAGCTGGTGCTTTAAAAAAGGGGGCGGGTACATGAGAAATTTTTCCTTAAGTCTTTGGAAAACAATACCCTAAGAAGTGAGGAATCAAGATTTATGTGAACTTATTTCCAGGAAGCAGAATGAAACTCAGCTCCCTAACAAAGTCATTGAAGAGACCATTTTTTTTATCTTAACACTCTTATTTTTTCCAGTTACATGTGAAAACTGTTTTCAACATTCATTTTTATAAGATTTTGAGTTCCAAAATTTTCTCCCTCACGGCCTTCCCCCCCCCCACACTCCCTAGGATGGCAAGCAATCTGACATAGTTGATATATGTACAATCACATTAGACATATTTCCACATTAGAAACAGACCAATCTTAAGGCAAAGTTAAAATTCAGCTAAGTTATATCAATTCCCTCATTATCATAGGAGATGTAAGTTTACCGGGGGATTGGTTCTCTCCGGGGATTCTAGCAACAGATATGTAACCTGGAATGTCAGAGAGAGGATACACAGGCTCTGTTAGCCACTCTGACTTCTATCCACGGTTGTGGTTCTGCAAAAGTTTCTGGGTAATTGATTACAGGGCAGGGGGAAAAGACCTAAATGTTCCTCTAAATTTCTCCCAAACTTAGATACAATATGTAAAGTTTCATTGTTAATAGCTTAATTTATGGGGTAGAATACAAGCACCTTGAGGGAAGTAACTGTTTCTTTTTTTTGTTTCTTTAGCCACTGCTTAGCCTCTAGGAAAAATACTAATTCCTCCATTGGAAATCTTCATTCCTTCATAGTCCAGCTTTAACCTGTCTTTAGAGACTGATTTTGCATTGCTCACTCTCTCTCTCTCTCTCTCTCTCTCAGACACTAAATCTTCAAGCTTTTCTTCATATTCAACAGTCTATATTCTGCTTCTGTTCCTCTGCATACCTAGTTTATTTGAAAACTGGACCACACTAGCATGGCTGCTGTGTGAAGACAAGCTTAATTAAGTTCTTAGAGGCTAATACTAAATTTGGATAAAGGGTGATGAACTTTTTGACCACAATATTTCTTGAACACCATCTGCTAAATCATAGACTTGCCTCCTACATGAAGGGAAATAATACCCACAAAAATGAACACAGATATCCTTGAAATAAATGAATCTGGAAAAGTCACTTATATCTTCTTGTCCTCAGTGTCCTCATCTATATGCAAGGGGCTGCCTCTTTTAAACTTTGACATTTTGGGGAAAAGATAAATGTGAACAGCCCTGAGGAAACCTTTGAGAACATGTCTCCTCAGAGAAAACTACTTGTTGAGCAACACAACCAGTTCTGAAATATGAGATAAAAGAGCCCTCAAAAAAGACACACTTACTAAAGGTAAAGGGGATTGAAATATCTTGTTTCCCAGCAGTGAATTTCCATCTGTCTGTTATTCAGATGAGACTGAGATTTGGGAAATACTTTGATGAGCAGGAGGCAATTGCATACTGCCTATTTGTTTAACATATACCAAAATATGAATTGTGGCTACTGACCCAAAGATGGAGAGTCATTTCACACAGAGATTGCTTTGAGGTAGGAATGTGTTAGCAGTGGAAGAACAGTGAAGAGATAAGACTCAGGGAGAAGTAATAAGATAAACAGGAGTTCAGAAAGCCTCCTTAGATGTTTGGCAGAAGCCAAGCCCAGCCCAGAGCAGTTGAATATGTGGCTTAAAGAAAAACTGTTCAACTCAGTCTGAATTATAAGCCCTTCCCCAGCTGACTAGAACAAAAACAAACAAACAAACCTTTGCTGCTGGGGACTGATTGGAGGAAGATCATTGCTGATTAGAAGAATTGATTAAAAGAAAATCAATTGAGGAAGAGTATTATGCCATTTAACATATATTACTAGGGATAGGTTAAATTGTCTGCTTTGCTTTTTATTCCTATCTACAACCCGTGAGGGAGAAATCTCTAATAGTGCAGCCAATAGAGAAGATTTGAAAAGCTCTGTAGATCCTGGGCTTAGGAGAACTTTTGCTAAAAAGAAAATAATACTGCCTTAGAGCCCAGTCAAGTAAGAGTTCAAATGAAATACTGAATGGAGCACTATCTTCTCCCAGGATATGAATGTGGGGTATTGTATCATTAAGAATAATGTTCGGAGTCACTCCTACAAAATGACACACCAACACCAGGTGAAGAAAATTGGATTTAATGAATATTATAGTACAGGAAAAAAGATACTAGTTTTGCAGCAGCAATAAAGTAAGCAGTCTAACAATGTAACTATTAAAGCAAAAGTGACTACTATGTAGAGATTTAAAGGGAAAATACATCACCAAATCAGGGAAGCACCAACTCCTGGGTCCCTTTGGCTGGGGATCCTGGTACAGCCTCCCAGAGTCCCAATTCGGAATATCCCTGGCAGAGCGTCCTCTCTATGGGTGAGACTCCAAGGAGGCTCGGGTTTTACTCTGACTTACATAGGACTTTAAACAAAAGTGGTTTGAAGCCACCAATAGTGGCTTGTATAACGGGCCACTTCTATGACTGACACCAAGTAAATTCAGGCAGGATCACTGCCAGAGAAGTTGGAATAAACTTTTAGTTTGTCAGGACATACTCCTGAGGGGGAGCCAACCCCCAGGACTACTCCTGGAATTGTTTATAGTCCCCAGGAATGGCTAGTTCCTGGGACCTTAGGCAGTTAATCAGTGAGATATGCCTAGATGCGACCTGACCAAGATCCCAGCAGGGTATCCTCCTTCACGTTCCCACTCTCGGTCAAAACAGGGGCAATTTTCCACATGAAGCTATAGCTAGAGTTGGTAGAAAACATCTGGGAGTTCATAGAAAGGGCAAACACAGGCTTGTGAGCTGGGCCTATACCTGGATAATCGTCTAATATTCATTTCAGGTATATAGTATACTATTCCCTAAGAAGACCAACAACATCAATCCCTACAGTCCAGAACTGTGAGTTGTCCAGGTCAAATAGCATTTCCTACATATGTGCCTCTTTATTAGTTTTCAAAAGTTTCTATCCACTCTCTCCCCATGCAAACTGGCTGCATTACTGAGATAGTATGACCCAATTTTGTGAGTTGACTATTATCCTCCTTTCATTCATGTTTTACATTCTGTTTTTTTTTTTATTAAATGTTTTATGATTTACATTTATTGTTGTCTTCTTGACTGATTAGTTTAAATGGAAATCACAACAGTTGAGGCTTTGGCGCTGCATACCACTGCATAGTTCCCATCTATCAGAGTCATCCCTAGGGTCTTGAGTATCAATTGTTATAGCATGGACCACCCTTCCAGAATCCCTAGACTGACAGAATGAAGGCAGGTTGGGGTGGGTGAAGTTGTCCAGAGAAAGAAAAGCATGAACAATTGGGAAATTGGTGTGCTCACATGAATGTCATTCAGAGCATATGCTATATATAAAATAATAGGCCTTCAGGTTCTAACATTTTATAATTCTATAAATTTATCTTCAACACCACTCCTTTTAAAAACTGTCCTTCTTTATTTCATTTCTATTCTTTTCCCTGCCACAGATATCTATTGAATTTGGGATTATACCTCTTTTTCCAGAATGTGGACAGGTGTTTGCTACATTGTTATGAATAAAACTGGCATATTCATCATGTCTATGATAATCATGTACAAGCATCCACTGGGATTTTATTCACATTTTTTATGTCTGGAGTGCCCTCTTAACTGTTGAAATTCTACCCATCCCTTAAAGCCCTATGCCATTGCCATTTCCTTTGTAAAATTTTTCCTTCTACTCCTAGTCAGTAATGAAACATCCTTTTCTGTTACTTCTATTCTAAACAAAGACAAATGTTTCCTCTGCATTCTTTGTCTTATAAACCATGGCAGAAATATAAACATCCAACAACCAATCTATGCAGTCAGGTCACTGAAAAATTAATTTTGTTTCCATACCAATTGGAATCAAGATCTTTATTCCTCAGTCTGCCATTCTTACTTCTCTGCTCACTAAACTGTAATTCCTCAATGAATAGAACCAGACTTTTTGAGGACAGTTCAGTGTGTCAGAGAGCTAAGATTATGTTATGGCTCAGGGAATTCTGAGACATATACCTTTTGCCTAAAATTTGGGGTGATAGGCATAAGAAGATGAAGATAAAAAAGTGAGATAGAAGCAAAGGAATGCATGGACCAAGGAACCAGAATCCTGTATGTTTGTAGTCTGAGATTTAGAGAGGGAAATCTAGTCTATTGGAATTGAGATTTCCTGAGGGTTTTTTTTTTTTTGTGGGGGATGTTTAGTGCTGAGCCAACATAGAGAGAATGTCTTCAATTCCTTATATTATTCTATGATATATACCCTTGCCTGCCTTTAAACCTAGTAAGACAAAATTTATGAGAGCATGAGCCAGCAGGAAATTTGAGAGTGGAGCCATTTTGTATTTATTTCTGAGTGCACTGTTCATAACTGACCACCACACCTTTCTCCAAGAAACTTTTCCTATGAAACTCAATTGGTAATGATACTTCCAACTCAGTCCTCATAAATTATTTTGTTTAGATTTTTGTGTACTTATGTCATGGTTTATATTATAGTCCAATAAACTAATACAATTATGAAGGATTTTCAGCTACTATGCTAAGCATGGATATATACTGGTTATGCTTGAAGTGATCTATGAGCTCCTAGATTTGGGAGTTCCTCCCAACTATAGAAATTGCAAACAGTCTTTCCATTCCTACCCATGTTTGCAGCTCTTGACCCACCAAAACTTCACCCCCAGCATTCCATCTATCTTTAGTTCATCTGAGGCAGTGATGCTTCCTAACTCAATGCAAATAGCAACATGGATAATATGTTAGTATCAAGAAAAAAAAAATCTCTTGTTCTCATGGGAGACTTTGATGGGTGGATGGTCAATATCAGTGGCTTACAGTTTCTTACCACTGCCCCCATTTTCTCTGTATATCTGCAGGTATGATACAGCCCCTCTGTAAGAGACAACCAATTATGTAAGGTCCCCCATGGGTCTTTGTGAGCTTATGACTATGTGCTTATCTAATAGAGCCTTAAAAAACAATCACACCACTGGGAAAATTGGGAAGTGATGATGACTTGTGTCACAGATTCAGCCCATTTGCAAAAGTTACTATTTATTACATCCACTTTACTTCCCAGAGAAGCATGTGCCACTTGTTATTGGGGTTTAGTGAATTTATTCTGTCTCCCTCCATCACCCCTCAGGGTCCCAGAGTACTCTGAGTGGCTTGGGAAGTATCTGTTCTCTACTAACATTATCTTGAGCTCCCACTATATGTATAAACATCATTTTTTAGGAGACTGATTAGGCCCTAGTTATACTTAACTATTTAACATGGATTAGTTTTTACAAAGAGATATTTACTTGGAAGCACAAACATTTCCCCTACCAATTCATGAGCACCATCTCCCTTATATTGCCTCTGGAGGATTAAGGAAAATGGAAAGCGAGGATATTAGCTTCATAACTTGTGTCAGTTCTTATATACCACTGATCCCACCAAGTTCATGTCCTTCCTCCATGTTGGGGGCCTGAAAGTTACTTCTGAAGATCATTCCGTGCTCCTTGGGGCAATAATGTTGCATGGGCTCTGGAAGCCAGACAGACAAAAACTGGGATGACGTAGTGCTCCTCTGACAATGCTTGGAAATCACTGGATCATGAAGTTTCATTCCTTTCACTTAGACCATAAAGGTTAAATGAAAAGCCCAAGTACTGAGACTTGTTTCTCTAGACCACATGATCTCAGAGGAAAGAAGGCCTTAAAGCATTCCCTCTACAACATTTCCTTTCACTACACACCATGAGCAAAGGATTCATTAAATAAAGAAAAGAAGGGCTGAAACAAAATACAAGGTAGGTAAAGCTTATAAGTCTTTTGGAATTCTATGCACTCATCAAAAAGCCTCTTCTTCAACATGTGATTAGCCAACTACTCATAAAATGTGTACATGTACCCTACAATCTCTCCGTAGTTCTCCCATTCTACTCCCAGAAGTGACATCCCTAGCATCTACAACTTGGAGAAGTTACATCCACCAAGGAAGCCAGTGGGGTCTTCCCACATGCTATTCCACCATAATATAAGTAAAATTCATCAATGGACAAATTTGGAAAATAAAAATATAAGCATCTAAGCTTATGAAAAGAGAATTAGCATAATGCATAGAGAGCTAGCCTGGAAATCAGGAAGTTCTCAGTTTAAAATCCCACCATTGACATGTGCTGTCTCTGAGGCCTCTAGGAAACTCTAAAATTTCACATTTAGAGAAGGTGCTGACCTACACTGATAGAGTGAGTTTCCTCACAGGTAAGTTCCTCAAACCAGTGAAATCACAAATCCAGTCCATGTCCTCTATACCCTAAGCACTCTAAATTATTGACAATTTGTAGACATTCTTCAAGGAGGCTACAAAATTAAAGGGTAAGTGAAAATTTTCAGCATGTTTTTTGTTTTGTTTTTAAGGATCAGAAAAACATGAGTTTAAATCCTTCAGATACTTACTGGCTATGTGATCCTGTAAAAGTCACTGAAGCTCTCTTAGCAATTTCCTTATCTTTAAAATGAGGATGATTTTTGCTCCTACTTCACAGTTGTTATGAAGATCAGTCAGTTAGTCAATGGTTATTTATTAATCACCTACTTTGTGCCAAGAAGGGTCCTAAAGGCTAAGGATACAGAAATAGGAAAAAAAATCTCTTCCCTGGAGGAATTCATATTTGATCCATTGCTTGAGTCAAATGAGATAAAAATATAATAAATACTACCTATTATTAGTACTAGTAGGAGTAGTAAAATTCCAAACAGAATTTAGTTGAAAAAAATAAATACCAAGTAAATAAAACAATAAGTTGTAAGTTGTTGATCCTCAGGGGGAGAAAAGAAATAAAGAGCTCAAAGGTAAATGAATCTGATGACTCACTAGGTGATACATACTACATTGAGTCAGGTCAGAAACAATGACCCATAATGGCTCTAAAGAGACTTCTGGGTTAGAGGTAATACATATGTTTTGGTGAAATTGAAACCTGCAAACATTAACTCTACTACCACCACTCACTAAAGAATATATTTTCTCTGGCCTCCTGCCAGATTCTGGCTAGGTATTCAGTCTGTGTGCCAATAATCCTCTTTCAGGTGTACTTCAGTAAGTAATCTTCCCTCCTTTGAAAACGAAAATGTTTCACTTGAACAAAACCTCCTACAGACCACCATTTTAGTAGTCAAATCCATTTTGATGCAAGATTACATTACCACATAAGTTTGTTCTTTGCTTAAGAGTTAATTTAGCTAAAACAACTCTGAGGTACAACCTGACACCTATCAGATTGGCTAAAATGACAAAAAAGGAAGATAATAAATGTTGGAGAGGCTGTGGGAAAATTGGAACACTAATGCATTGTTGGTGGAGCTGTGAGCTGATCCAACCATTCTGGAGAGCAATTTGGAATTATGCCCAAAGGGCGATAAAGCTTTGCATACCCTTTGACCCAGCAATCCCACTTTTAGGTCTTTTGCCCCAAGAAATCATGGAAGGGGGAAAGGGACCCACATGTACAAAAATATTTATAGCTGCTCTTTACGTGGTAGCAAGGAATTGGAAGTTGAGGGGGTGCCCATCAATTGGGGAATGGCTGGACAAGTTGTGGTATATGAATACAATGGAATACTATTGTGCTGTAAGAAATGATGAGCAGGAAGAGTTCAGAGAAACCTGGAGGGTCTTACGTGAGCTGATGATGAGTGAGATGAGCAGAACCAGAAGAACATTGTACACAGTATCATCAACATTGAGTGTTGACCTACTGTGATGGACTATATTCTTCTCACCAATGCAATGGTACAGAAGAGTTCCAGGGAACTCATGATAGAAGAGGATCTCCAAATCCAAGAAAAAAAAAGAAAGAAAGAACTGTGGAGTATAGATGCTGATTGAACCATATTATTTCTTTTGTTTTGGGTGCTGTTGTTTTTTTTTCTATTTTGAATTTTTGCATCACTGCTCTGATTCTTTCTCTTGTAACAGGATTAATGCAGAAATAGGATTAATGTTATTATGTGTATATATATGTGTGTGTATATATATATCTATATGTATATGTATATATAGATATAACCTATATCAGATTACCTGCTGTCTAGGGGAGGGGGGGAGGGAGGGGAGGGAGGGAGGGAGAAAAAAATGAAATTGTAAAGCATGTATAAACAAAAGTTGAGAACTATCTTTACATGTAACGGAAAAAATAAAATATCTCAAAAAAAAAAAAAAAAAAAAAAAAAAAAAAAAAAAAGAGTTAATTTAGCAACTGGAACAAAACTAAAATAAAATCACTATGAACCCTCTCATGAAAACCTTTCATACCAAAGAAATAATTGAATTGGGGCAATGAGGATTTTCTCCTGGGGTGCCAACTTTTAGAGAGCACCAGGAACTCCATATTGGATTATACTCTTTTTAATCAAAGTAATCATAATTTAGGTGCTCTGCCTGGTTCCATTGTCTCTTTTTTTTAAAGGAACAGTATTTTATTACTTTTTTCTTGTTTAGAATTTTATTTTCTAAGATATATGTAAAAACAAATTTTGACATCAGTTTTTTAAAACGTGGTGTTCCAACTTCACCTCCTCCCTCCCTTCCCAACCCCCACCCACAAAAACTCAAGCAATTGAATACAAGTTATACATAAGTAGTCATGGAAAACCTTCCCACATTACTTGGGTTGTGACAGAAAAGAGTTAAAAAACAAAACTTCAGATTAAGGAATTGTCAAAGAAAAAAAATTGAAAATGTGTTTCCATCTGTTTTCAAATACCATCGGTTCTGTCTCTGTAGATGGGTTGCAATTTTCATAAGTTCTTCAGGGATATATTGGATCATTTCCTTCCTGAAAATAACCATATGCTTCCCAGAAGATGATCTTACACTATTGCTGTTATTTTGTATACAGTATGATTCTCTCTGCTTCAGTTCATGTAGGTCTTTCCAGGCTTTTCTGATAGCATCGTGTTCATAACGTTTATATAGTACCTTAAACTTGACAAAATATTTTCTTCACAATATGTATGTACTATACATTTTACCATTATAGTCAATCATCATAACTATTTCCCTCCAGCCTATTCCTTCCCATGATATTTACTCTATTTTCTATCTTCTTTTACCCTATTCCTCCCCAAAAGTGTTTTACTTCTGGCTGCCCCCTCCCCTGCTCTGCCCTCCCTTCTTTCATCTTTCCCTCCTTATCCTCTTCCCCTCCTACTTTCCTGTAGGGTCAAATTGATTACTTCTCCAAATTGGGTGTGAATGTTATTCCCTCCTTGAGCCTCCCTATGAAATCAAGCAATTCAATATGTCAGCCTTGTGAAGTTATGCAGAACATCTTCACTTTCCTCAAAAGTGTCTTGCTTTTTGCTGCTCTCTCCTCCAATCTGCAACAATCTGAACAAAAATAATTCTAAGAAAATAAAGGTTACTGAGCAAAGCACAGATGTGAGGAAGCAACAGCAGATACAACACGATTCTTGTGTTCAGTTTCTCTGATTGTAGCTCTGGATCTCTCTAACGTTCCCTGCTTTTTCAGACTTACAACTGTCCAGAAGTGTTTCTGGACTGTGTACTATTTTATAGAATTAGTAGAAAAGTCATAGAGTAGAAAGGAAGATAGAAAGGTACCAAGACAAGAGTCCCCCTCTCCCAGCAAAGATATATGTGAGGGAGTGGGAACTTAGAAAATAAATGTGGGCATACTAGCTACTTAATTAGCTCTTTGATGTTTGCCTTGCTTTTTCTTTTAAAAGCCAACATAGATTAGAGCAAAGATATCAGTCTACAGTCAAGAATTCAAAACCTGCCTCTAACATTTCAGACTTTTGTGTCAATGAACAAATTGTTTAGGCTTCATGTGCCTTGGGAAATCCTCTAGTAGTTATTTACTAAGCCAGAGATAAGTTGTGATCTGTAATATTATTCTATTTTCAGTAAATTTCCTTTGCTTTAGTTTGATGTCAAATAATTTGTACTGACTCAGTCAGGGAAAATTCAGTAGAAATGGGGACTTGTGAGCTGCAGATTAAGATAGGAGATCACTTATTGAATACAGTGGACTTGGGAGAATCCCAAAAGAAAGCCATTAGGGGCACAGGATGCTCCATGTATATAAATGAAGATTCTTAGGAAGTAGAGTTTGTTCACTGAACTGCCAGGGTTAATATGCTATCTGATAACATTCCTATTTTCAAGGCTCTTCTTTCAGTTGAACAGACTTATTCCGGGAGTGAAATATAGAACAAGTTCTCAGCCACAGAGAATTTTATTTTTGTTTATCATCTATTTCTAAGTCAGATGAAGGCCAAGCAAAAAGAAATCAAAGGTTCCATTTCACATATTAAAACCATACTTTGTAAAACAGAAATAACAATTCTAGCAAGTCAGCAACCAATAAAGAGCCTTAAATCAAGAAGAAATCTTTTAGAAATAACCAGGAAGCATGACCTTCACTCTTCTTAAGGACAATTTGTAGAGCCTATGAGGTATCCTTTCTCTTCAAATTGTGGAAAATTTGGTAAGCATTTTTGCCAATAATTATTGAGATATGTCCTTGTTTTCTGAATTACTGCACAGAGTACAGTGCACACTATATATAGTGATACCAGGAGAATGGGGAAAAGTTCACCAGAAGTAGAAAGATTGTGTGGGGTCATGAGAATTGACGTATCACCTCTTTGCGCAATAGTTTAAAGAGAACTTTTTAACTGATCTGGGGCAAAATATTCTGTCTTATAAAAGATGGCATGAAATTTGGGGTTTTCTGAATAAATAATCTTAAGATCTAGCAGAATTGTGCTATAAGAAATAATGAGCAGGCAGATTTCAAAATAGGAACCTGGAAAGAATTAAGTGGATTGATGCTGAGTGAAGTGAGGAGAATAAGGAGAACACTATACACAGAAACAGGAACATTGTGTGATGATCAGCTGTGGTAGACCTAGCTTTTCTCAGCAAAACAATGCTCCATTAAAATTCCAAAGGACTCATGATGGAAAATGGTCTCCACATCCAGAAAAAGAACTGTGGAATCTGAATACAAGTTGAACCATACTAATTTTTTTCTTTTTTTAGGTTTTTCCCTTTTGTTCTGATTCTTCTTTCATAACATGGCTAATGTGGAAATATGTTTAATGTGATTTTTACATATATAACCTATATCACATTGCTCACCATCTTGGGGAGGGGGAGAAGGGAGGGAGAGAGAAAAATTTGCAACTCAAAATCTTATAAAAATGAATGTTGAAAACTATTTTTACATATAACTGGAAAAAATAAAATACTATAAAGACTGGGGAAAAAAGATATAGCAGAAAAGCCCTTGATCTGGGATTGAATTCTGCCCATTAAGTAGGGTAGGTATCATATAAACATAAACAAGAAATAAAATTGACCAATGTTTTATTATAAAGTGGTAACAGCTTGTTTCTCAATGGCTATCACAATGTCATTCAGAGGCAAGTCCTACCGAAATTCAAAGGTTTCAAGCAGAACTTAAACAACATTATTTTCTGAGGACTAGTTTAACCAAGTCTAGAGAACCTCAACCCTAGAATATTGGATTCCAGGTGATAGTCTGACCATAGAAACTCATGAAACTATTGAGATATGGAATTGTACCCTTGGTGATCATACTCCAACATGGATCCTCAAAGTTGTGAAGAAAGACACCCTATACTGTGAAGTGTTGGAATTTGACTGGAAGGTGGTAACAGGAAGTGAAGCAATGCAGAAGTGGTGAAGGGGTACTGCCTGCAGGATTGAGACTATAGATGAATGTCAACATTCATAGTGGCAGTCACAGGCTTTTCTTTGATAATCTTTGAACATTGAATCTACTCTCTCTGAGATGCAATGGTCTAAGTACAATCAGACAAGGTGAGAAAAATTTTTCCAAGGTTAGGAAAATAAGATGAAGGATAATACCACTGAGAAAATCTCCTATCTCTTCCTGAATCCATTTCCATTTTTGTGAGCAGATCCCATCTTTCACAGAGATGGTATCAAATCCTCTTCAGCTGGATAGAAAGTATCAGAAATTGCGGCCATTAGGCCCAGCACCAAGAACCCAGAATCATCTACAGGCCATGATTAGAACCTTTAAGTAGAACTTTTTTGGAGTAATGATAATGATGATACATCAGTGAGGGTGAAGATACTTAAAGAGAGCCTATACACCACCATGTGTCCTTAAGCCTAATAGAGAACCCTGGGGGAGAGTGAAATGTGGCCAACCTGGCCTTCTGTGGCCTAGTAATTATGTGGTATTGCAGCATCATCATCATCATGATGTAAATAGGTAACTCTGACTCAATGGAGTTACATTACAATTATCATCTGTTGTTATATGGTATGTTCCAACCCAGTTCATTAAAGAACCTTGTTTAACAGAGAGAACTAGAGCTTATATATTAGAGTCCCGTTTCATTAAATTTTGATCCATTGAAGTCATATTAGAGGAATCATATATTATAATTTTATATATTATAAACTGAATTTAATGAATCTCCTTATAATCATTCTGTACAAGTATTTTAAAGAGAGAAAACATGGTGTAATGGCTAACGTTCTGACATTAGAGCAAGAAGACCTAGGTTTGAATTTCCTCTCTGATGCTTACTAATTACGTGATGATAGACTTAACCCATTAACTTCTACATTTTAGTTTCCCCATCTGCAAGCTGTGGGAAATAATGCCTATAATACTTAGCTCACCAGTTTGTAATGAGGCTAAAATGAGCTAGCAGATGTAAGGTTTTTTTGAAAACCTTAAATTGTTATATGAATATGAGCTATTAATATGTCATTATTATTTTATTTCTCACAACAATCCTGCAAGTTAGGTAGTGTAAATATTGTTATCTCCATTTTTTCAGATAAGGAAATTGATCCTCTGAAAGAATATGAGGCAGTATTCATAACCTACTTGTATATTCCTTGGGTCATGGTAATTAGGTAAACCTGTAAGTGACTGAAGTGTTGAACCAAAAGAAGTACTCATTTAATATTCAATGCCAACCTGGAAATATTTCTCCAGGTCAGTGCCACTGGCTGTATGTTTGACTATGTATGGTTTTGTTATTTTTACCAATAACTTTGAGGGTAGTATAGATGCCAAGCTTTTCAGACTTGTAGATAACACAAACCTGGAAGACTTGGCTAACATATTGGATGATGTCATCCAGAAACATCTCCATTTTTTAGAACGTTTGGTGTAAACCAATAGGGAAGAATTTAATAATAGTGAATATAAGAACAACTTTTGCATTTACACAATAGGGGAAAGTGTTCATGAAAAAAAAAAAAGATTTAGAGATTTTAGAAATCTACCCCCATGATGAAATATAAAATATTCTTTTTGACTTTTACATTTGTTCGTAATCTGTTCCCCTCTAGCTTTCTAGTCTACTTATTCCTTGTTAACCTGTGCATACTTTGTGATCCAGTGAGAATAGGGTTCTTTGCTATTCCTTACAAACAAAACTCTATCTCCCAATTCCAGGCATTTTCATTATCACCCATGCTGGAACATTTTATGTCCCCTTTAATGCTCATGCCTCCTCCCTCATATTACTGCTAATTCATCTTTAGTGTGTCATTTGTACATAGTTGCTTGGATTTTTTCCCCCATTATGGTGTGAGGTCCTTGAATGCAGAGACTATTTTTTTGTGCGTCTTTCATTGGATATCCAGTGCTTACACAATGCCAGGTACATAGTGAGTGCTTAATATATGCTTCTTGCCTTGATTTGACAAAAGATTCAATATATATGATATAAAAGCCAAAAAACTCAATATGTCTCTAGCACTATTAAGAGAGGCATAATGTGCTGCAGTAGGTGAATACTGATTTTGACATCACTGGTTAAAACAGAACTGGAGTAGTTCAGTTAGTTCTATCAACCATATTTTTGGAAAGGACAAGGATAAACTGGAAAGTATTCTGTGAAAGGCAATTAGGATGGGAAAGACCTACAGTTCATTAATAATGTGTGAGGATCACTTGATGGACTTGAGAATATTAATCCAAGAGAATAGAGGACTTAGGGAAAAGCTGAAAAAAAATTATTTCTACAAGCTAATTGGTAAGTGATCACCTAGAACCATGTGAACTGGTTTTGCACTAATTTTTGACACCAGTATTTTAATATATTTGGTTTCTATTGTAACCCTATGTATTTTATTCTATGCATTTAAATACTATTCTGAGCAAGAATTCATAGGTTTCAGCAGATTGCTGAAGGCTTCCATGATCCTGCCCCCCCAAAAAAGGTTAACAACCTTTTATTCTCAGTCCAGGGTTTCCAGTTATATTAGATAGGTATTTCTTGCTTGGATGTTGGCCAAAATCAATGACTACTTTTGAATGCTGGAATTCTGTGATTATGAAAATCTAGCATTTAAAACTGTTATTTCATGATACATTGCCCCAGGTGGGATAATGACTTTATCATAAATTATAGAGTAATTATGAATAACATAAATTTCATGACTGTTGCCCATAATCTCTTTATTTTTAAAGATATATTTCAATTCTAATTCTATTTTTTGCCCTGAGCTTGAGCAAACATGAATGTTTCTGTATACAAAAATGGAAAAAGGATATGTGTGAAAGTATGCACCTATTTTATCCAAATTTTGTGTTTTTTTAAATACATACCAAATTATATTATTTAATTCCAGATCTTTCCTGATGGTCTACATTTTTGTTTTTGCCCCCCCCCCTTTTGGACTTCATTCAGTTCTCTTCTATGTATTGTTTTAAAATGTTAAATCACCAATCCCTTTGGGAGTAAAAGAGTGATAGAAAGTGAAAGTTAAAAGTCATGGCAGGAGAAAGAAATCATGAAGGATTGTAAAAGGATAAACTGCTTCCATTCTGTGAGAATTGGAATGACACCCCCTGCTGGTCGGGACATTGGGAGCTCTGGCCTGAAAAGAAAACATGTGACTTTGGTGTCCAGAAGTGAAGTCTGCCACACATGGGTCCTGTCAATCAGTGTTACCAGTCAATTAGCTTGGAGCTGTGTTGTGCATGGCCCTGTTTCCTGTTTCACAGGAGGGTTCTGGGAGAACCCACTGAGGAAGCGAGGCTTTCTTTCATTTTTGAAACCTCGGCTTGGCAGGAGGATAAATGCTGGGTTCTCTTAGATAGGTGAATTTTGCTTTTTACCTCTCTCTCTCTCTCTCTCTCTCTCTCTCTCTCTCTCTCTCTTTCTCTCTCTCTTCTCACTAACTTCTAATGCACTTTAATAAATACTTAAAAGGCTAAACTCTTGCTAAAGCTTCTAATTTAAGGTGACCACTCATGAGATTTTAGACAACATAGCTAGAACTTTGGGTGACCATGAAGGGAGAGGTGGAAGGGTGGAAAGTAACTCACATGAAAAAAGTTATGGAGTGGAGAAGAAAATGGGGAAGGAGCAGGGGAGCAAATGAGCCTTACTTTCATCAGAATTGGCTCAAAGAGGGAATAACATAAACACTCAAGTGGATATAGTAATATATTTTGCCCTGAGGGAAAGTGGGAGGGGAAGGGGAAAAAAAGGTGGTGGGAGGTAAAAGAAGGGAGGGCAAATTGGTGGAGGGGGAAGTAAAAAGCAAATGCTTTTGAGGAGGATAGGGTGAAAGAAGATAGAAAACAGAGTAAATATCAAGGGGAGGGAATAGGATGAAGGGTAATACAGTTAGCAATAGTAACTGTGAAAGAAAGGATGAGCAGAATGCTATCAGAAGGACATATGAAAAATGCAAACCATCAACAGTGGAGTAACTGATGTTACTTGAATATAGATTGAAGTATACTTTTATTTGTTAGTTCCTCTTGCTAAAGCTATTCTATTTTCTTTCACAATGAGTAATGTGAAGATGTTTGGCATAATTGTACATGCATGACTTATATTGAATTGCTTGATTCCAAAGGGAGGGTTGAGAAGGGAGGGAGGAAGAAAACTTAAAACACAAAGTTTTTTTTAAAAAAATCAATGTGAAGAAACAATGAGCAGATGGATTTCAGAGAAACCTGGAAGGACTTACATGAATTGATACTGAGATGAGCAGAACCAGGATAACATTGTACACAGTATCAACAACATTGTGTGTTTATCAACTGTGATAGACTTGACTCTTCTCAGCAACATGTTGGTCCAAGATAGTTTCAAAGAACTCATGATGGAAAATGCTCTCCAAATCCAGAAAAAAGAACTGTGGAGTCTAGATGCAGATTGCACCATATTATTTCTACTCTTTTTTTGTTTGTTTTCCTTTTATGAGGTTTTTCCTTTTTGCTCTGATTCTTCTTTCACAGCATGACTAATGCAGAAATATGTTTAATGTGATTGTACAAATATAAGCTATATCAGATTGCTTGATGTCTTGGGGAGGGAGAAGGGAGGGGAGGAAGGGAGAAAGATTTGAAACTAGAAATCTTATAGAAACAAATGTTGAAAACTATCTCTACATGTAACTAGAAAATAATAAAATACTATATTAAATCAGAAAAAAAGGCATGGCAGCAAAGTCGAGGTTTCATGAATGACCAAGGTGACTGGACCAAATAAATAAGAAGGAATGGCTTGTACCTCTCAGCCACCTCATATTGATGGGCTCAGGATCAGACATGAAAGTGGAAGGGACAACTTGATGGTACAGTGGATAGAGCACTGACCCTGGAGTCAGGAGAATCTGAGTTCAAATCTGGCTTCAGACACTTGACAATTACTAGCTGTGTGACCCTGGGAAAGTCACTTAACCCCAATTGCCTCACCAAAACAAACAAACAAAAAGAGTGGAGAACTGGTCTTTAGAGCAGGGTGAATATTTCTCTGTGTTTGGTCTGCCATTGCCTAAAACTCCTGCACTAAGAAGATGACCTAGTTGTTTTGAAAAGTCATCCAAGGGGCATCTAGGTGGCACAGTGGATAAAGCACCAGTCTTGGTGTTCAAATATGAACTCAGAAACTTGACACTTACTAGTTGTGTGACCCTGGGCGAGTTTCTTAACCCTCATTGCCCCACAAAAATAAGTCATTTGAAATCTTTCCCAATGGTAAAATATTGATGTTTTAAAACTCAATAGTCACCACCAATATGATTTATGATGCTGTAAAGGGGCCTCAGAGTCTGTGAATCTTACCTCATGGCCATTCCTGCCATTGTAGTAGAATTATTTATACTCCTTACTTATATTGGTCTTTTCATTTCCTAGAACTTCTTGGTTTGAAGAGGTCTCTACACTGTCAAGAAGATGCCTGGATCTGCATATTTAGTGGTTATTATATATTACTTTTATTCTCATATGTATCATTATGTTGCTTTCATTAAATCATTGCTGAAAACAAAACATTGTATGCAGGATCCAAGCATGTTTATCTGTTCCTATGGGGACCCAAGTCCAGTGTGGAAAGGTCAAATGACTAGGATTTAGGAAAACACTTTAAGTTTAGGGAAGAGATTGGGAGCTAGAGGTGGAAATTCAAAATAATTTACTCTATTGGGTAAAATCTACAATGATCTGTACCTCCCAATAGTGAATTGGTATGTCTGCCCAGAAAGTGAGATATATTTAAGGATAAAAGATTGTCCCCTCTTTGAGAAACAGAAAGTTTTCCATATTTCTAAGTAGTCCAAACAATGTGGTAGAACATCATAATCATCCAAGGAACATGGTGGCACCCGTAATACCTAGAGTACTAATCAGATTTTCTAAGCTATGAACTTTCCATCTGAGTAGAATCAGGTTAGTGGCTAACACTGGAACCTTGTGGTTAAAAATAAAAGGTACACAGTAACCAGAAAAATTTAAATGAATAAGTGAATACCTGTTATATTATGTAGCAGTGTTGTCAAACTCAAATGGACAAGGATTCCTGAGGGCCCTGTATTGACTTAGAAAACCACAAATTAACAAGATCTTCATAGTATTGAATTTTTAATTTATTTTTGTAAACATTTTTCAATTACATTTTAATCAGGTTCAGGCTACTCTCTGGAGTTTTGCAGTCACAGGCTGTGAGTTTGACACTGCTGAATTATAGATAATAAATCAGTTTTAAGGTTGATGACATTAAAAGTGTTTCAGACCACTTGAATCTACTATTTTTGTGTCGTGTATACATTATTTACTTTCACAACAGATTCCCATTTCCCTGACCTGATTACTTTTAGGCAGTGGAAATTTAGGTCTGTGTTTATTTCTACCATTCTTTCCATATGTCATTGCTAAATTTTTCATTATTTCCAAGTGAACATGTATTCACTTTATTGGTTGAGTCTCATTTTTCCTTTAAAAAATGATGTCTTCAGTCCTGAAAATGTGCCTAAATTACACATTCAAACTTATGTTGCCACAGAAACAATAACTTTTCAACAATGCCAAAGGCTTCCCATATTCAGCTAAAAATGTGAATCCCTCTTTGAACTTGCCATAGTAATGTGGTTGATGGTTTGGATCTAGCAATTGAATGTAACAAATGCTCTTCTTTTTTGTCGAAATGCTTTTCATGGCACTGCACAGGAAATGGTGCATCCCAGGGTTCATTAGTGGCATGGTCGTTGAGAGTGATAATCGATTCAGAATCAGACAGATATTGTGAGAGGCATTTTCTGGGACTAATCACTGACAGTAGACTACAGTTTCAGTTTCACCTCTCCCCCATCCAAGTGAATTTTATACTCATTGTTAACAATAGGTATGAAACAAAGGGAAAGTTGGTCAATAAAATGGATAGAAATATAGCCTACTGTTTTCTATATTCTCTAATCATCTTCCTTTCCTCCTATCCTCCCTCCTGGAACCAGCCCTAGGCAAAATGAAATAAGCAAAATTTATCTCTGACATCCTCTCTCCTGACCCTTTAAGTTCCTCTAGCATACATTTGGTGCTGGAAGAGCCCCATAATTCTTGATATTAAATGCTTTAAGCACCCTTCAAATTTCTAAGGTGCTACTATGTCCATACCTCTTCCCTAGGTTACTAGTAACCTGACTCTGGACTTCTCTGTTCCCCTATCCCAACTCTGTGTCTTATTATTGGAGAGATATTCTAATCACTTCTACATTGGGAAAGATCTGATAAATTCTTTTAAGTCAGTTAATAAGCATTTATTAAAAGCTTACTATGTACCTGTTGCTGTGCTAAGCCCTGGAAATGCAAATACAAGCAGAAACAAAAGGGGCCTTTTCCCTCAGAAAGATTCTATCCTAATGAAGGGAGAAAACTTAAAGGAAGTGGAAAAGGAGGGATGGGAAGGGCATGGTACAGAAAGTTCTGAGGACAGACTGGGGAGGAATAAAGAAGTGGCTTCATTAGGAGCTTATATTCTAATGGAGAAAAACAGCATAGAAAAGGTTGAGGGTGAGGGCAGAGAAGGTTCCCTGTAAGAATATGGGGCAGAAATCAGGAAAGTCAGGAGCAGAGCCAGAAGAGGAATGAATGGATGAGAAAGAATGACTTGGGAACCCCCTTAAAATGGAAATCACAGGAAGGACTTGACAATTGGTTAAGAGATCTATACATGTAAAAGGATAATGCAGGGTGAGAAGGCTTCTGCACAATGGTGGACAAGTCCAGAGTCAATTGTCCTCTATTATTTTAGATTTCCCATACAAACTTAATGTTCCTTGCAACCTTCAGATTAAAAGAGAGTAACTTCATTAGAGATTCAGGTATTTATTTTTATGGTTAACATTGAATTTTTGAAGGGCAAAGAGGGCAAATATTCAAAGAGATTGTATACCACAACAGAATGGGTGCTAATTGCCTGGCTCATTAACATCACAAGGTTCACAAGGGACTGTGTATAATCATTTTAAAATAACTTAAATATACAAGTACCATTAAAGCTCTGACAAATGAAATATGTAGGATGTCAACCATATTCACCTATGTTCTATTATTGAAGACATTGCTGGGCTTCTGAGGGTC
Source organism: Dromiciops gliroides (assembly GCF_019393635.1). NCBI lineage: Eukaryota > Metazoa > Chordata > Mammalia > Microbiotheria > Microbiotheriidae > Dromiciops > Dromiciops gliroides. The sequence continues at coordinate 714,743,083 of NC_057861.1, forward strand.
TCTAATACAAAAGAGGTGAGAGTCTTCAAAGGCCAGTCATATTTGAAATGAACTATGGCAAAGTGATACAGGCACTTAGTAAACCACGAGGCCACCTGCCAGTATTGATAGATTCCCAAGATTAATGTGAGGCCACTCAATATACTAGCAAAAGCATTTTCTATGAAGGCAGAAAACCTAAGTTTCAATTTCTGTTTGTCTGCTTACTGGATGTGAGAACTTGGGCAGGTTACTTAATTATGCTCACCATCATCCTCTTCATCTACAAAGTGATGGGGTTTGAATAGACAATCACTAAGGTAGTTTCCAGCTCTATATTCTAAGTTGACAAGAAATAATAATGACTCTTTCCTTTCTCCTAAACAGAGCACTATTTAGACTACTCTGATGAATTGGGCATATGCTCATTTTAAGAACAATATCAGCAAGCTTATCTGCATTCAAAGGAATGGGCCTGGTATAGAGACACATGGAAGTTATTGCAATTCAATTCAATGAGAATTTTAAAAATCTCTATTGTTTGTTAAATACTGGGAATCAAAATCTAAAATTGTAAGTATTACAGGTCATGTAGATGGAACTAAACACCAAATAATTTCTTTACCCAGAATGATTGCTGTAATTTTCTTTCTTGCTGTGAAGACTATTGCCCAAGATAATCAATACACATTTATTTCATGCACCTACCTTAGGCCAGGCACTGTGGTATGAAGTGCAGCTATAACTGGGTGTAATGGCTAAAAAGGTAGGTTTAACCCAGTTTGCAAAGGGCTTTTAAAAATGTCAAACAAAGGATATTATATTTGAGACTATGAGTAATAATATGAGAATGACATGGTCAGACATTTACTTTAAGAAAATCATCTTGATAGCCTTACCAAGAATTTACTGGTGACAATAGAGATTTACTGAGACAATTAGGAGTTTCTTGTAATGGACCAGGCAAGAGGTGATGATAGTTTTAGAGGTGATGACAGTCTTATCAAGGATAGAAACCTTTCAAATAAATCCTAGGGGATAGATACAGTTGTAGATACAATTGATATGACCTGACAACTAATTGGATATGGGAGTAAAGAAGAATCATGAGTAGAGGACAGAACCAAGGCTACAAACTTGCACAAATGAAAGAATGGTGGTTTGTTCCTTCAACAGAAATAAAAGTGTTTAGAAATGTTGGTTTAGGGTTAAAGATGATGAGCTCTGTTTTGGGCACATTAAGTTTGTGATGCTTATGGGAAATCCAATTTATATTGTCCAGTTCATAGTTGGTAGTGAAAAACAGGAGTTCAGGAAGAAATACGAGAGAGAGAGAGAGAGAGAGAGAGAGAGAGAGAGAGAGAGAGAGAGAGAGAGAGAGAGAGAGAGAGAGAGAGAGATCAGTGTGGATCTGGGATTAAATTTCAAAGAAATGATAACTAAATCTATGTGAATAATCAGAAAATGTAAAGAGTCAAGAAAGAAAATGACAGAAACTTAAAATCCACTCATAAGGAGGTGATTATCTCAACATCTTGGGAGAGGTATAACCATTAGCAGGAATTTGATGATTCTGAGTAAAAGATATAAGGTTTAACTGAAAGTAAAGACATTAATAGTGTGCAAAGGAATCTGTTGTCAATGATAGCAGATGCAAATTTGGTTTACATATAACCTGTCAGGCCTGATTAGAGTACATAATCAATCAGCAGCATTCTATGGCAACTTAGGATAGAAAAGTAAAGCATATCATAGAAAAGAGAATAGAGAAAGAAAGGACTCAATCATGGAAGAAAGGGGGAGTTCTGAAATAAAACTAGTGAAACATATAATCAGATTTTTCCAAAAAAAAAAAAAAAAGATTCCCTGTTCAAGGAGTGGAGTCAAAGGGAAGAGACCAAATACTTTTCCAATTGTGAAAGAAGCCCTTTTTGACAAACCTGCAGGATCTTCTTGCACTGCTCAGCATTTGAATAGAGGAATTTGGAGTATGGCAAGGTATAATTGACAATAATTTAAAGGGGAAAGGATTCAATAATTCAAAAACAAAAATTCAAATGAATCATTTAACCATAGTGTTAAGATTGAAAGAGAGAAAAAGGAAGTGAAAACAGAGGTGAGAACTTGAAAAGTACTGAGAGATAAAGGAACTGGAGGTTGCAGGGAAAATTATTACTAATTTCTAGGAATCTAAGGCATAAAGAGGTATGGAATGATAGGAGGTTCTAAGTACATGAAGGGACTTTTGAGATCTTGATAATAGAAATGGAATAATTATGGGTGATGGCAAAACTAAGGTGATCACGTCAGTGTATGATTGTGGTGGGATAAAGTAGTAGGGCCTGGGAGGAGAGAGTTAAGAAGTAGGGGAACAACAATATGCATATTGAATTATTTGTTATAAAAGAAAATGGTTCCATGAAAAGTGAGGAGAGAGATTCAGGAAGAAATATAAGAGATATAAAAAATTATAAATAAAATCTGTTTTGTAAAATATCCTTAAAGAATATACATTTCAGGTAATCACTCCCAAATTTTTACTTTGATAGATCTTTACAAAATGAATATTTGCATCAATGGAGGATTTAGTATAAATACGAAAATTTGTCTTATCTACAAATTAAAACTATTTATAAAAATAGAGTCATTCGGGGCATAATTAACTGATAGAGAGTTGGTTTGAAGCCAGAGCATCCTAGGTTCAAGTCCTGCCTGGGACTCACACTGGTTATGTGACCCTACCCAGAGCACTTAACCTCTGTGTGCTCTAGGAAATTATCTAAGACTAGAAATTGCAGAGAAGGTGGTAATCTCCATTGCTTGATGGAATTGTTGTTGTTGTTTTCACCTAGGCATCCCCTATATCAATTAAATCTTATGTCCAATACCTATCCCTATAAATATAATTATCTACTATGAAAACATGAATAGTAAAAGCATTTAAGGTTCTCCAGTCTAAAGATTATTTCCTTTCTGTCTTTATTATCCCCAATATCTATCCCAATAACTTGTACAGAGTAGAGGCTTAATAAGTACTTAATGCATTGAATCAGATAAAATTAGCTCTAGGAGGCTTCTTTAATATTTTAGGTATTGGAGGAATGATTTTACTACATGGTTCTTTTCCAAAGGTCTACTGGAACTGTCAGTAAATGCCAAGATTTTCATATAATTGAATGTCTCAATACAAAAAGAAAAAAAATTCCCAAAGTTCCAGCTCCTGAAGTTTTTTGGGTTAATCTTCTTTATTTGGATTTGAATCATGCCTCAGAGCAAACTAAATTTCATAGCCCAATTCTCCAGCTGTATACAGAAGAGAAAATCCTTCAGTAGTATCTTGCCAAAGTTGAATGAGCTATTCCAACTCTTTAAACACTGCCAACTTCAGTTTCTTTCCCAACTCTTCCCCATAAGAGAGAAAAGAAAATGAGAGGATTCTCTTTCCCACTGTTGCATTTCTATTCAAAAATGACCACATAAAAAGCAATTTATTTCCCCTGTTCCCGCAAAAGCATGTTTTAAATCAGTCCAAGATCAAATCTGGAAAAGCCTAGTAAATGAAGATCCCATTATGTGTATTAGCTAGACCATATGATCATAGACTTAAATCTGTGAATTCTAAATTCTGCATTGTTTTTGACAAAGAAATTAAGGATTTGACCAGGAGGCACATGAGAGAAGATTTGAATCCAAGACTAACAACAAACTCCAAATCCAGTGTTCTAATCATTGCAGTATAAATGAACATCCTGGTATTATAGAAATGAGAAAACACAAGAAATCTGAGGTTCCTCAAGCCTGGAGATCTCTCATTATCAGAAGTCTGTGCAACAATGTGCCAATCAAAATCCATCTATGGCTTAGCAGCTGAATCCTGTGTTGCCTGAGGCACAACAGGCTAAAGGAGCTCCCTGACTTTAACCATAGCAATCTGTCTATAAACAGAAACAACGTAAGAGGAATAATTTCCAAAATTAATCAGCTCCTTCTCTGAATTAGCTTCTTCAAGCAAAGCCCATATTTAACATAACCACTTACCATAGGTGAAATGGGAAGGGGGTGATGTCCTTTGATGTTAGGATCAACAAAAATTAGCTTGGTTGTTCTGGAAAAGGGATTAGTTTAAGACCTTTAATATCACCTTGGCAGAAAGGAATGTGGTTTTCTATTGCATATGCCAATGGTATCTAGTTAAAGGAACATATTAAATAAAGTTTTGAATAATCTGCATTATTTCCTAGAAAATGTAAATTGGTGTATGGATCATAGAATCCCAGAACTTGAGAGTTGGGTGGGGAATTAGTGAGTTGCTATCTAGTCCAATCCATACTTTGGCCTATTGTACCACAAGTAGTTAAGTCGTCTCTCTCTCTCTCTCTTTTTTTTTTGGGTGACACAATTGGGGTTAAGTGACTTGCCCAGGGTCACACAGCTAGTAAGTGTAAAGTGTCTGAGGCCAGATTTGAACTCAGGTCCTCCTGAATCCAGGGCCAAGGCTCTATCCACTACACCACCTATCTGCCCTTTATGTCATCTCTTCTTGAAGACATCCATACAGAAAGTATCAACAACTTCTAGAGGAAGCCAGTTCCTGAATTTCTGAAATCACACCTAAAATTTCCTCTTTGCAACTTCCAATCATCTTCTGGTATGGACCTCTGTGAAAAAAGTGGAAATTGAAGTTGTCTTTCTCTGACTACATATTTACCTAGGTTAAACAGATCCACTTTCTTCAATGGATATCTTTATCTCAAGGAGCTTCAACATCCTGGTTACTGTCCTTTGGCCACTCTCCAGTTAACCAATGTCATTCTTAAATTTTGGTGCCCAGAACCCAATTTGTGGTTCAATGGTTTTTTACTCATGTCTGACTCTTCATGACCCCATTCGGGATATTCTTGGTAAAGGTTCTCAAGTGGTTTGCCATTTCCTTCTCCAGCTCATTTTACATATTAGGAAACTGAGGCCAACAGCATTGTCAGGGTGAAGAAGAGTCTTCCCAAATCCAGGACCAGCACACTGTCCACTGTGCCACCTAGCTTCTCTCAGAACCCAAATACAATATTCCAAATGAGGACTGATTAAGGCAGTGCAGAGTGTAATTATCACCTCCTTAGCCCTGGAAACTATGCTCTTCAGCCTTGTGGCCAACGCATAATACTATTGTCTAATTTGTACTTATGTACTTACAAACTAACAAAATCCTAAAATGATTTTCAGACCAATTTCTTTCTATCTATTACTCCCCCCATCTTAGTTGTGCTTTCTATGATTTCTTTTTGTATCTAAGTGCAAGACTTTGCAAGTATTCCTATTGGATAGTTTCTTATTATATTCAGTCCACTATTATATTATGGTATGAGCATTTTGGATCCTGATTCCATCAACTGCTGTGTTAGCCATCCCCTCACCCCCTGCCCAGCTTTGTGATAGCTGCAAATTTGGTAATTAGGAAAATTAATTTTAATGCTATATCATTTTATTAGGACAGCTAGGTGGGTGTAGTGTTGGACCTGGAGTTAGAAGACTCCTCTTCATGAATTCAAATCTGTCCTCAAACACTTACTAGCTGATTGACCCTGAGAAAATCATTTAACCATGGTTACCTCAGTTTGCTCATCTGTAAAATGAGCTAGAGAAAGTAGTAGCAAACCACTTCAGTATCTCTGCCAAGAAAACCCTAAATGGGGTCATAAAGAGTCAGGCATAATGACTAAACAACATCACTTGATTATTAATATTAATCTATAATATTCCCTTTTCCATCAAAATTTTAATCTCTTACCCTACCTCAAAGGAGACTAACTTTTCCTGATTCTGGATGAAAAATGCAATTACTTCTAATCCCCAAGGCATCTACCTGGTCAGGGACTTTTACTTTTTTTAATCCATAAACAGAAACCACTCCTTGCTTTCTTTTCTTTTTTTTTCTTTTCTTTTTGTGAGACAGTTGGGGTTAAGTGACTTTCCCAGGGTCACACAGCTAGTGTCAAGTGTCTGAGCCCAGATTTGAACTCAGGTCCTCCTAAATCCAGAGCCGGTGCTCTATCCACTTCGACACCTAGCTGCCCCCACTCCTTGCTCTCTAATCAAGATTTGGAGTGACCTGTTTTACTCAGGGGGAGACCAGGCCAGTAAAGAAGTGATTGAAATTGCTTGTGCCAAGGGTAGTTGTCTCTCATAGAGCAATTGGCTTTCTGTGAGATTAACATGGTCAACCTCACCTGAAGGCCACTCACCTACCAATCAGGGTTGCCTTTTGGTTATCAGGGAAGGTCCCAAAGATGTATTGTAAGAAAAAGCACACCTGGATTTAAGGGACCCTGTGACCTTCATTTGGCGTCTTTGATCACAAAGAAAGATCAATGACATCAATTAATTTGTTATTGGTAGTTTAGCTAAAAAATTAATTAATCCTACTCAGAACTCTGTCTCTCAGAATTTCATTAGGCACAGTAAGGATATAATCTCTGCTATTATCAACATGATATAAAAACATTAAATGGCATAGAGCCAACCACAGATTGTTATGGGATGAAACTAGAGATTTCCTACAATTCAGATATTGAACCATTAGAAAAATTATCTGAGTCTAGGCATCAACCTATGAATCCACCTGAGTGCATTATTGTATAATTCATCTCTCCATTTTATCTAGAAAGGGAATAAAGAGTTTGAATCTGTGGAGCAAGCAAAGACATATGTAGAGAAGTCTTTTTAGAGGGATAACAATCTACAGCCAGAAGACTGTAAGGAATTAATTGTGATTTGGGGTTTCCATAATCCCACGTTTCCTTCATTACAGTCAGACTGAAAAGATATAATTTTGAAAAACCTAAGAGAAGATGGGTGTGTACTTGAAGACATTATAGAACAAACAACACAAAGAACATTCACTGAGTCAAAGCATCCAACTAAACTACCTAAACCCCACCTAGGAGTTAGCCCACAGCCACATGGGCCTGGGCAGATTATAATGGGGACAGCCCAGGGAGTATGTTGAACTAATACTAATTGGAGACTAAGCAGGGCTAAGAACTTCCCGTCTGGTGGGAGAGGCAGGAAGGAAGGTAGAGGAGGAGCAAGAGAGAGAGAGAGAGAAGCTGGTGTGTGGTGGGCCTTTGGATGGAACCAGGAGAGACTGCACAGCTGATTCTCATGGTAACTGCAGATTCCAGGTGGTGATGAGTTTATATTGTTGAGGCAATATTTTGGGCTAGTTGGGCCGCAGGAAAGTTTGGGGTTTGAGTCAGTTTTTGTAGCTGAGGAGGCAGAGCTTGGTTGAGGTACCTGGGGGTCTTTTTACCCTAGATTCTTATAAGTCTGGGCTGTACCTTGCACTATTAACTTCACTTGTGTTTGTAAAATTTGTTCCCATTAATAAAACCTGATTTGTTTGTGGAAAAGAGGCTGTTAATCTCCTTTCTTATAAGTCTGGGAGAAATAACTAAAGGAAAGGCAGTTTGGAAGAGAGGAAACTCTGGACCTAGAGTTCTCCCATTATTTCCTGAACCCCAATATTATGGAGAGCCACCCAATTAACTCTCCCCATACTAAATTTGACCCATACAAGGCTCAGGTTCAAATCTTGGCTCTCCCATTTAGAAGCTATATAAAGAGGGCCAATTCACCTTTTCTCTCAAGGTGTAAGTTTTCTCCTCTTTATTAAAAAGAAATTAAGACTGATGAACTCTAATTCCTCTTGCAAGTATAACCCAGGTCTTCTTACTCAGAAATTTAGCACTCCAGCCATGTGACATTGAACTAGGCATTTCTTCTACCTCTCAAAGCCTCAGGTTTCTCCTCTGTGAGATGGCTTTCATGGTGGTTGTATGAGATACCTTTAGAGGTAGTTGTAAATAAAGCACTTTGTAAAAGCACCATGGAAATCTGAATTGCTGTTACTGATGTAATTGTTGCTAATTCATTGGAGTGAGCCTGCAAGTTACATGCCAAGTTACATTACCTTGACTAATGCAACAGCCTCTTATTGGGTCTCTTCAAGTCTCTCCTCTCTCCAACCCATCTTCTATTTCCCAATTCTCAACGAACATTTATTTTATTTTCCATTTACATGTAAGGGTAGTTTTCAACATTCATTTTCCTAAGATTTAGAGTACCAAATTTTCCTCCCTCCCTCCCTTTCCTTCCCCCTCCACAAGATTGCAATTAGGTTATGTATGTACAAACCACTAGTGTTCTTTTTTTATCAGTTCTTTCTATAGCAGTGCATAGTATGCTTCCTCATTAGTTCCTTGGGATTGTCCTGGATCATTTTACTGCTGAGAGTAGCTAAGTCATTCACAATTACTCATTGAACAATACTGCTTTCACTATGCACAATGTCCTCCTAGCTCTGCTCACTTTATTATACATCGATGTTCACTAGTCTTTCAAGGCTTTTTAACTAGCAATGGAGTTTTGAGCTTCTTCTTTGTTTTTTTGCTGCTTTCCCCCCCTAGAATTTAGAATTTTATTTTTTCCCACATTACATATAAAAACAAATTTTAACATCAATTTTTAAAACTTTGTGTTCCCAAATTCTCTTCTCCCTCCTTCCCCATCCCCTTTAAGAATTAAAGCAATTCAATATAAATTATACATGTATAGCCATGCAAAGCATTTCTACATTAGTCAGGTTATGAAAGAAAACATAAAAAACTTTAGAAAAAGGAACTGACAAAAATATACTTCAATCTGTATTCAGATACCTTCAGTTCTTTCTCTGTAGATGGACTGCATTTTTCATTAGTCTTTCAGAGTTGTCTTGGATCACTCTATTGCTGAAAATAACTGTCATTCACAGCAGAGCATTTTAGAATATTGCTGTTATTTTGCATACAGTAATCTAACTTTGCATCAATTCATGTAAGTCTTTTCACGTTTTTCTGATCACATCCTGCTCATCATTTCTTATAGCACAATCGTGTTCCATCATAATCTTATCCCACAATTTGTTCAGCCTTTCCACAATTGATGGGCATGTCTCCAATTTTTAATTCAACTCTGTTTTTTATCTTTTTTTGGATGCTGACCTATGTAATGGTATTACTAGCTCTAAGAGTATGTATGGTTTTATAGCCCTTTGGCCATAGTTCCAAATTGCTCTACAGAATGTTTGGATCAGTTTACAGCTTTACCAAGAATATATTAATGTCTCATTTTCCCCATAGCCCCCACAACATTTATCATTTTCCTCTGCTGTCCTATTATTCAATCCATTGGGTAGGAGGTAGTACCCAGAATTGTTTTGACCTGAATCTCTCTAATCAATAGTGAGTAAGAACATTTTTTTTTAATATGGCTATAAGGTGGCTTTGATTATTTCATCTGAAAGCTTCATGTCTTCTGATCAGCTATCAACTGGGGAATGGCTCTTATTATAACAAATTTGACTCAGTTCTCTAAGTGATTGAGAACTTGCTTCAATTTTTTTTCACAATTACTATTGCTAACTCTACTTTCCTCCATCCTATTCCCTCCCCATAATATTTACTCTATTTTCTATCTTTCACCCTATTCCTCCTCAAAAATGTTTTGCTTTTGACTACCCTCTCCCCCAATATGCCCTCCCTTCTTTCACCCTCCCCCCAACCCTTCCCCTTCCCCTCCTATTTTTCTGCAGGGTAAGAAAGATCACTATAGCCAATTGAGTGTGTACTTTATTCCCTTTTTGAGGCAATTCTGATGAGAGTAAGTGAGCTTCTTCTTTGAAAGGAGTATCTGCATGTACATGCCTGCTTGGAAATTGGATAATAAACTGGTGCTATGGTCTGTGAATTTTTCACTCTGTTTTCCTTAGGAGATAGCTATGAAAATATTTTTTTTCACAGGACTAAGGTCTAAGTCTGCTATTCATTCCCATACCCACCCTCATCAAAACACTTCAGTGGCTCCCTATTGCCTCAAGGATCAAATAGAAACTTAGAAACTCTAGTATTGGGGATTTAATGCTCTTCAGAAATTTTCTCTCATTCAAACATATGCTTCCTAAGGGCAGGGAATGTTTTGTTTTGCTTTTTCTTTGAATACCAAGCCCTTCTTACAGTGCCTATCACTTAGTAAGTCATTAATCACATTTGTTGATTTAGATTAGCTCTATTCTACAAATAATGATTATGAATAATAATAAAATAGCTAAAAAGTATTGTGGTTAGAGGTTTGCGACCTACTTTCCATACACTACCTCATTTGATAAAGGAAAGGAGCTAAAGTAGATTATTAAGGCCTTCTGCAAAAAGTAACACTTGAGCTACAGCTTGAAAGAATTAAGGGATTCCAAGAAAAATCAAACAAAAGAGAGAACATTTAAAATTTGGGGGAAAGAATGCAAAGGTATAGAGATAGGAGATGAGGAACATTGTGTCTGATGAACTCAAAATAGATTTTTATGACTGTACTGTAGATTGTGTGGAGAGAAGTATGGCAATTAGGAGCCAAGAAATGAGGGCCCCCCAAAAGGACTGGGACTTTCTCCAAGGTATGTAAGTGGATGAACCAACCCAGACTGAAACTCAGATTTTCTGACTCAGTATTTAGCACTTTCCACCATACCACACTTACCCCAACATCTGTTTGATTATTACATATTCAAGTAGCCAATCAATTCAGTCAGAAAGCAGGTTAATTCAGGCAAAGAATCATTCACCCTGCCTAAGTGATCAAATTTATGACTACAAAAATCTGAAACAACCTGCTTCTATTAATTCATTAAACCAACTGGACGATTGGGTGAGTGTGTGTGTGTGTGTGTGTGTGTGTGTGTGTGTGTGTGTGTGTGTGTGTGTGTGTTGTGGAGGTAGGGGGCAGGGCAGGGGGGGGAAGATCAGTCAAGCTGGTGACTTCTCAGAGTTGACTGAACTAATAATTCCACTTAGTTGTCTACAACCTGTATCATATTTCCAGCAAAATGCAGTTAACCAAATTGCTTAAGGAAACACATTGTCAAAATCTAATGAATGATAAATACATATGAAGATAAAATAATAATATTGTTCCCTTGATTCCACTATAAACCTATCCATCTGTACAATACATGAGGTATGAGGAATGATACAGTCACCATTCTAGAGCAAATATGCTCTCTGTCATTATAATAATTTACCATTTACTGAGCTCCAGAAATGCTCTAATAATAATTTGGGGGGGGGGATGAGAGATATTTAGTGCCATATACAGAAACACGATGCAGCTATAATCATAATGGTTATGCTCCAACCAGTTAATAAATCTTAGACGCAATAGTGCTGTTTCATAGAACATTTTACATGTCAAAAAGATTAATTGTAAATGGCTCTCTATATCCCTTGTGTACAGTGCAGAAAGTCCCATGGGAGAAGCAACCCAATCTCAGTGTTACAATGGCACTGAAATAACATATTATAGGATTTTCTGATGACTCAGAGGAGGCGGATAGCTCCTACGGGACTGAAGAGTTAATTAAAATTACTATAGGATTGCTATACTCTATTATAGCACAATTATGCGTTTCCTAGAAGATTTTCCCATGGAGGTCATGCTGAAAGAAAAAAAAAAGTACAAAGACTTTTTCCAACTCAACTCCCTAATGGTGAAAAGTTTAACTGTTTTTAAACAAGATGACAATCAAAATTTCTAACTTAATAACTTGTAGTTCCTTAGCAATAATTCCTCTGAAATTCAGCAGGAAGAGAATTTGGAAGATTGGATCAGGAAGCATTCTCTCAGTACAGAAGAGCATGGGCTTTAGACCAGTTATATCAATCATCCTCCAGAGGGGAGACATATTCACTACATAGACATTTCATCAAGAGTCTGCATATTGTACATATTCAAGTATGGTGATATATCTGAAGTTTTATGGGGGAAATACATCTGTAGCCCTGCATACAGCTTTGTTTTCCTTGCACAGCCCTGAGCCAGCCCAGAGACCTTAGACATTACCTTCTGACTAGGGAGAAGTAGGCTGCTGTCGTCAGAGTTGCCATAAAGCAATCAAATTTAGAGGGCATTGAAAGCACCTGTATCCTTTCTACAAGTAGAAACAACTGATCAACACCTAGTTAGTTGTATTTGGGGGAGGAAGAAGTTTTATACTAGTCCCACACATCTATGATTTACTATGTGTGAGGAATTCCAGATATGAAAGCTACCTCCCACTGAAAATATAGATAAGTAATTCACCTGAAATAGTAATTAGAAAGTTTCCTGGGACACTGAGAGACGATAGAATTTGCCCATGGTTGTTGTTGTTGTTGTTGTTGTTTGTCCTGCATTCTCAAAGAGGACCATGCTATTGAGGTGATGTCTTGACTTGCAAATGAATTGGATTTAAGTGAGGGAGGGCTTGTGCAAAGTCACCAACTTCGCTCCTTCCTCCAGAACCATCTGTATCCAGTGGCAAGATATATATCAGGGCAGCTGGAGATGGCCCTTAATGTTTGAGGCAATCGAGGTTAAATGAGTTGCCCAGGGTTAGACAGCTAGTAAATGTCAAATGTCTAAGGATGAATTTGAACACACATTCTCCTGACTCTAGGGTCAGTGCTCTATCTACTACTCCACCTAGCTTCTCCATCCATGGTTATTATACTGTTTACACATATGGCTAAGGGTGGGGCTTGATTATATCATTCAATTTTCCTACCTCACTTAAGTACTTCTATTTGATGCCCTGTTGCCTTAACAAGATGAAAACATACCATAACCAATACAATAGAGACTTTATTATATTTGAAAATAGCTCTTGATTAGCCAGAGTGACTTTGCCCAGGGAGAGTTTTAGGATGAGTACAGAAAAGTTGATAAAGATGTGTGGGACCACAAAGCCAATGGAAACTAGTTCAAAGCCAGAGAAATTTGACCAAGAGAGAAAAGACCATTCCAGCTAAACCCTTGCAAAAAAATTGTTACAATTTAAACAGCAGAGCTCTGGACCTTGAAATCAGCACCTTCACAAAACAGGAAATCCCAGCAAAAGGCACTGACTCCATCTACTTTTTCTTCTCTGAGCAGCCTTGGTTCTAGTGATTCAGAGTTCGACCACATTAGATCTCTGATTCTCTCTCCCTACCCTTTTTTTTTTTTGTGGGCTGTCACTTCCACTTAGCCAAATTTATCATTCATTCTTTTTTGTCTTTTTATTTCAATTTTCTGTTTCTTCCAATGAAGCAGTTAGATGGCTCTTTGGATTGAGCACTGGATTTAGAGTCAGGAAGACCTAAATTCAAATCTGGCCTCAGACACTTACTAGCTTGAACAAGTTAATTAACTCTGCCTTGGTTTCTTCATCTGTAAAATGTACTGGAGGAGGAAGTGGCCAACCACTCCAGTATTTCTGCCCCAAAAAACCCAACAAAACAAACTAAAATTTATTAACAAAAGATCTCGGTTCAAATCTGATCCCTAGAACATGCCAGACACGTGACCTGGACAAGACAATCTCTGATTGTCCAAAGCAAACATATTATACATTTTATAGTAGGCAATGTATGCATTCATAAAGTAACCTATCTAGAAGTCCCTATCCCAAATGAAATCAAGGTTCAGAACTCTTCAAAACATTTACATAGTAAAACAAAATATAGAAATCCACAATACACCAGGAAAAAGTCATTATGACTTCTGCTTGTTGCTTAACTTTTAATCTGTCCTATCTTGGTGTTCCTTAGACCTGGTTTTGACCTAGTTTTCCTAGGCTAGAGAATCTTAATTCCCATGCTTTTTTTTAAAAGTGAAGCAATTGGGGTTAAGTGGCATGCCCAGGGTCACACAGCCAATAAGTGTTAAGTGTCTGAGGCCGGATTTGAACTCAGGTACTCCTGACTCCAGGGCCGGGGCTCTATCCACTGTGCCACCTAGCTGCCCCTAACTTCCCATGCTTTTAAACAAAGAATCATGATTTTCTTCTCACAACTTCCTTAACCAAATTTTTACATTGCCCACTTGGGTCCAGCTGGCATTCTTTCTCCATTTCTACAATCATGGCCTAGTTTTCAGCAAGTGATACATTCCTGATTGCATGTTTTTAGTTTCTAGGTTTTAATATTCCACCTACATTCCTACCTAATCACTAAATATTCTCCTCCACATCTCAAAGAGAAATAAAAGGAAGTACTTATACAGACAGTGTTCATACCACCTCAAAAATAGAGTACAGCAGTGTCTCAAAAGTATTCAGAGAATAGACCATCCATCACAATTATGTGACCCATGTGTTCCTGCAGCATTTTCAAGTTAGCATGCTGCTATGAGCTCATTCTCCACCAGGGAAATATAGAAGAGGTGGGTATGATTCAAGCTTGTTGACTCCTTTTTGAGAAATACCACAGAATTTCCAAAAGGGAATAGCATATCCAGTATAGGATAATCAATGAACTATCTGATGTTCACACTAGAAAAGTCTTTATAGATCATGTACTAGGGATCCTTAACCTGAGAATTATGCCCTCTCACTATCTTTGTCTCTGTGTCTCTCATTGTTTCTCTCTCTATGTCTTTCTATCTCTTTCTTTCTCTCTCTCTTTCTCTGCTTCTGTCTCTGTCTCTCTGTCTTAGTCTCTCTCTCTCCTATCTCTAAGTATCTTTATAAATATATTAATATGGATATAGATATATAGATAATATTTAACTATATAAAACATCGATACAAAAGAACCAACTATATTGAAATATATTGAATGTTACACATATTAAATAATTTAATATGTAATGTTCTTATATATACATATATACATAGATATACACACACAAAAATATATCCTCTATATTGCTATCAGCCATCTATAGCTACATATCTACAGGTATTTTTAATTCCAAGACTTTGCATCTTGAAATTTTTCCTAATTATCCTAAATATAGCTTGCTTTGTATATACTTGTTTATATGTTGTCTCTCCCATTAGATTGTAGTCTCTTTCAGGGAAGGTGCTGTCTTTTTTCTCTTTCTGTATCCCTAGCACTTAGAACAGTTCCTGGTACATAGGAGGTACTTAATAAATGTTTATTTGTTGATTGATATCTTAATATATCTATAAATCTATAGATATCTAGCTATCTGTATAAATGTCAAGATATAGATATATCCATAGCTATCTATGGATAGATAGATAGATTAAAGATTAATAAAAATAGCTAACACTTATATATCATTTCCTACATCCCAGGTACTTGCTATGTACTTTTACAAATATTATCTCATTTGTTCTATACATCCATCAATTTAGATATAGTTATAGTTACATAGATTAATAGGGAAGCTAGGTGTTTCAGTGAATAGAATACCCTGCCCAGAGTAAAAAACAAACAAACAAACCTTGAGTTTAAATCTGGCCTCAGAAACTTAACTGTGCCAACCTAGGTAAGTCACTTCCCTCTGTTTGTCTCAGTTTCCTCATCTGTAAAATGAGCTGGAGGAGGAAATGACAATCTACTACAGTATTTTGCCAAGAAAACCCCCAAAAGTGGAGTTATGAAGAGTTGGCCATTACTGAAAATTACTAAGCAAAAGAAGATAAATAGATAAATGGATAGATAACTACATGTCAGTATATTTGGTTCTTTTTATAGACCTGCCTATTTGATTTCATGCATTTAACAGCATCACTTTGAAAAGGTTGCTATCATATTGCTAAATGAGTAAAATATTAAAAATCTTGGACTTAGACCAACCACTTCATTTTACATATAGACTGGATAATTTCTGGAGGCTTACCCTGATAACAAGTGTTAGACCCCTAATGTGGGACCATTAAAAAAATATACTTCTATTGAAATTTAAAACTTACCAGGAACTTTCTTCAAAAAGCCTTGCAATACATATAGTGATTATTAATGAGATTTTAGAAATTAGGAAATTAAAGCTGGGGAAGCTTATATGGTATGTCCATTGCCAAATAGAGGCTGTTAGAGACAGACCAATAACTTACATTTCTATGGTACTTTACTATCAACAACTCTATGAAGGAAGAAATGCAAGTATTTTTGCTTTCATTTTGTAGCTGAGGAAACTGAGTCTCAGAGAATTGAAATGATTTTCTTAAGTGCAAACAGCTAGTTAAGTATCAGCAGTGGGATGATAACTTCAATAGTATTTTCCTTACAACAGGCTCATGAAAGGAAACAATGCATGTATTTTTAGTAGTCTTACATATAAAGAGTTTGGAATCCAGAGAATTCAAATGATTTTTCCCAACCTCTACCGACATAAATGTCAAATCAAAGGCTTAAACTCAGGCCCACTGACTACAAGGAAAACCAGCACCAATTTACTCCCTGCTAAGGCAAGCTATTTCTCAGGAACCATCCTTCTTGTCTGACTAAATCAAATGGTAAAGAAAGACGTGGACCCAGAGATAACATTATATATTTAGAGTTTGATATTTTTTTTATTTAAAAAAATATATGTTTTGTCAATAATTTCTCCCATTAAGTTTTATTTTCATAAAGTATATGTAAATACAAATTATAACATCAATTTTTTAAAAAATTGTGTTCCAAATTTTCTTCCTCCCTCATTCACCTTAAAAAGAACTCAAGCAATTCAATATAAGCTATACATGGGCAGTCATGAAAAGCATTTCCATATTAGCCAGGTTGTGAAAGAAAATGGACAAAAATAAAACTTCAGAAAAAGGAACTAACAAAAAAGTTATGCTTCAATCTGTATTCAGATGCCATCAGTTCTCTCTCTGTAGAGAGATTGCATTTTACATAGGACCTTCACAATGGTTTTGGATCATTGCATTGCTGAAAATAAGCAAGTCATTCACAGCACATCATCTTATAGTATTGCTATTATTTTGTGTACAGTACATTTCATTCTACATCAGCTCATGTAGGTCCTTCCAGGTTTTTCTGATAGCATCCTTTTCAACTTTTTTTTATATAATACATTAAAGAGAGATTTGCTTACAATAAATCCATGAGGTTAATTCTTGCAAAAACTTATATAGTACATTATACCTTACAAATAATTTTCTTCACAATAGCCCAGCAAAGTACCATATATTTTATCATCATCATCAATCAATTCTCCTCATCATCAATCCATCCTCATAGTCATCAATCCATCCTCATCTTCATCAACTCATTATCAATCCATCAATCTATCCATCAATCATCATCATCTTACATTACTCTTGCCTCTGCTTCAAAATTTTTTCACAGTTACTATTCCCCATGATATTTACTCTATTTTCTATCTTCTTTCACCCTATCCCTCTTCAAAAATGATATGCTTCTGGCACCTACCCTGGACCCAGGAGGACCCGAGCCCTAATCCAGCCTCAGACACAAGACACTCACTCACTGTGCAACCCAAGGCATGTCACCCAACTACAACCACCAAACAAAAAATAAAGATCAACAAAATACAAATGCTTAACAGATATCATCCTTTCATAATCAATTCCAACCTGTGCCCTCTGTCTAAATTCATTTCTATCATTTGTCCTAAAACTAAGAAAATTCTTATGAGTTAGATATATCATCTTCCCATGTAGGCATATAAAAAGTTTAGCCTTTTAACATCCCTCTTAATTTCTTTTTCCTGTTTACCTTTTTATGCTTCTCTTGGGTCTTGTATTTGAATGTCAAATTTTCTATTCAGTTCAGGTCTTTTAATCATGGATACCTGAAAGTCCTCTTTTTAATTCAAGTTTTGCTGGGTAGGTGATTCTTGGTTATAATCCCAATTTCTTTGCTCTCTGGAATATCATATTCCATGCCCTCCAGGTGTTTTATGTAGAAGCTGCTAGATCTTGTGCTTTCCTGACTATGACTCCACAGTACTTGAATTGTTTCTTTTTGGCTGCTTGCAACATTTTCTCCTTGACCTGGAGCTCTGGAATTTGGCTATAATATTTCTGGAAGTTTTCATTTTGGGTTTTCTTTCAGGAGGTGATGTGTAGATTCTTTCAATTTATATTTTACCTTCTGCTTCTAGAATATCAGGGCAATTTTCCCTGACAATTTCCTGGAAGGTAACGTCTAAGCTCTTTCCTTGATCATGGTTTTCAAGTAGTCCAATAATTTTCAAATTATCTCCCCTAGATCTATTTTCCAGGTTAGCTGTTTTTCCAAGGAGATATTTCACATTGTCCTCTATTTTTTTATTGATTTGTATTTGCTTTAATGTGTCTTGAATTCTCATAATGTCATGAGCTTCTATTGGTTCAATCCTAATTTTTAACTAATTAATTCCTTCAGAGAGCTTTGTACCTCCTTTTCCATTTGGCCAATTCAGATTTTCAAGCTTTTGACTTTTATTTGTGACCCTCCTGCATCACTAACATTTCCCTTTAATTTATTTCCTCCACTTCTCTTACTTTATCTTCATAGTCCTTTTTGAGTGCCTCTTTGACCTGAGACCAATTCATATTTTTCTTGGAACATTTAGATGTAGGAGCCCTGATGTTGCTATTTTCTTCTGAGGGTGCAACTTGATCTTCCTTGTCACTAAAGACAATTTCTATAGTCCACATATTTCTCTGTCTGCTCATCTTGCCTGTCTTTTACTTGACTTTAAATGCCTTCTTAAAGTGGGGCACTGTTTCTAGGGTGCAATGTCCCAAGCTTCAGGAGTTCTCAGGTGGTATGTTTTAAGGGGGTTGGGTTATTAATTTGCCTGGCATGTTCTCTGGTCCATGGATAACCCCAGCCCAACTTGCTAATTAACCAGGCAGCAAAACTTTGTGGTTATCTCCACCAAGCCTGCAAACCTCACCCACCTGGGCCACTGCCACTCAAGCATACTTCCTAGTTCCCAGCAGGGGTGAAACATACAAGTTCCACCTCAGTGCCAGCAGAGACCCCTGTAATCACCCCCCTGGCCAACCACTTAGCCCTCTCACAGGACTGTGAACTTAGTTCCAGAAGATGCTGGTGCTGCAGCCAATTAAGAGGATCCAGGGGTCTCTCTCTGGCAAAGTTTCCCTGGAACTGGATCTGTGTCAGTGTGACTATGGGGTTGGGCTCTACTCCCACCCCAGCACAATGGCCCCTCCTGCCAAATTTCTAAACTGTCTTTGCCTGGAAAATAATCTTAACCTTTACTTTTGTAGGTTCTGCTGCTCCAGGAATTGTCCTATGGCATTATTTTGAGGTTTTTTTGGAGAGATATTGTTGTGAGTTCCAAGAGCTTACTGCCTTTTCTCCACTGAGTTTAAATTCTTAACTCTACCAAGTTTTACTTTGTGACTTTAAGAAGGTCACCTAATTTCTCTGAACCTTAGTTTCCTCATCCATAAAATGAAGGTTGTGGATTATATGGTCTCTTTGTTCCCTTATCTCTTGAAGTCCTTAGTCAAAGATCCTATGATAGATACTGAAGATCATCACTCTGCAATCTGTTTCCATTTTGCAAAGTATTTACATATCGAGGAAGAGCAGCAATAAGATGCGAGACCAAGGTCCAAAATCTTTTTATCCTTATTCCTTTGAATAAAGTTGTTTAAGCAAAGTCCCCTTGAATGCAAAAATAACAGCCTACTTTTACCAGAGATAGTAAGTCAAATAACCCCAGAAATCAAAATAAAACAATGTTAATGCTGAATTTAGTTTGGCATCTTGGACTTTGGAAACAATAAGTGATCAAAAATGATTTGGGCTTTCTAAGAGAAATATTGTCATTGGATTTTTTTTTCACTTAAAAAATTTGGGGGGGAAATATGGCAAAACGGAAAGCTATATGATTCTACTTCACAATGAGTTTTGCATAGACTGAGTTAATGAGACAGACAGACAGAGACAGACAGAAAAAGAAAGAAATAAGAGATGCAGGAAGGGGAGAGGAAGAGAGGGGAGGAGAGAAGAAAGGAGAAGAGAGGAGAGAATAGAAGAGAAAAGGAAAATTAGCAAGACAAGACTTGAGACTCTCTTCTAGCAAAGAAACCTAGAGAGCATTGCTTGATGAGATAAATAGGGGAGATTGAAAATAAAAACCTAGATCTTAGCATCTTTGAAATTTTAAATGGCAATATAGAAATTTAAAAGTTTTTCTTATTTCTTTTCAGTATTCACATTTCTTCTGGAAAATTGAAATGAGGATCTCTATGGCTTCAAGTCACACAGTTACCTAAGTAATTCCATTCTATTTTACAAGATGGGAAAGTAAAAGAATCACAAGTATATGCTTATTTATACAAGCCAATTCTGGGTTTTCCTGCAGTTTCTCAGTCTGTCATGGTCTTTATGACTGTTACTTAAATCAATCTATCAAACTAGCTGCAATAGCTTCTCCAACCTAATCATGAAAATATCTTTGCTTTTACCATTAATTTTTTAAAAATCTTTCTTTTCCAGTACCATATAAGATATTTCTGCATTGAAAGCCCAAAATAGTTCCATCTGGAAATGAGAGCTCATCAACAAGAAAGAAACCCAATATGGGGTCAATCATTTCCTAAGCCATCCACTCCCACCATCTGTCATAACATTCACATGTTTGAAACAAATAGGGAAATGGTAGCATTGGGTATCTTGGCACTGGAGTCAATGGATCCAAGAGTTGAGACAATGTGGTTTATCTAAGAGAGGGTTTGTTTGAATAAGCTTTATTAAAAGATCCATGGAGGGAGCAGGTAGGTGGCACAGTGGATCGCACACCAGCCCTGCATTCAGGAGACCTAAGTTCAAATCCAGCCTCAGACATTTGACAAATACTAGCTGTGTGAACCCTGGGCAAGTCACTTAACCCCAATTGCCTCACCCCACCCCAAAAAAAAAAGATCCATGGAGATAGAAAGAAGGGAACAATGTCTAAATGTCTAGATGGTCCTAAGAAGACAGAAAATTGAGATGGACCATAGAATTCACCTAATGCAACCCTATCTCTCTATCTATCTATCTATCTATCTATCTATCTCTCTCTCTCTCTCTCTCTCTCTCTCTCTCTCTCTCTCTCTCTCTCTATCTATCTATCTATTGAGAGTTCTAAATCTAACACTTTATCCACTCTGTTGTATAGTGAAGGATAATCAGAGAGAAGTTTGCTGGACAAAATATATTTATGGCATAATACATACATACATACACACACACATATATATACATAAGTGATATATATCATATATGTTCATAGCTATATAACACATCAAGTTTACTTATATATTCCCCTACCTTTACTATATACATGTGTGTGAATATACACACATTATATCTACGGAACTATTCCCTAGCCTGCTTGAGACAGGGTACATTGAAGAGAGAAAGCACAGGATCTGGTAGCAGAGAAAAGGTAGGCAGGCTTGAGACCTGCCTAGCACTGCCCATTAGCAATGATGAGGGATCAGGAGGAAGTAACAGTCGGCAGAGATTACACAACATGCTAACACATGAATTAGAGAATGCCCACAATGATAGATTAATTGGAAAAAATACCATGAGGAGGAGTGTAATTACAACATCAGAAGATATCAGCAACCCTGTAGCATGAATAAAAGGGTATCAATTGCATTTCTATGCATTTTCCCTGGCAACATATATCCCTAATATGTGTACTGCCTTGAAAACATTTCCTAACTTTGTCCTTCCTTTCCTTTGTACAAGCATTCATGAGACTGTGCAGCCCAGGCTATGGGGAAAATGTTTCTTTACTACTTTCCTTTATATAATTATTTTAAAAGCTTTTATTTCCAACTAAATTGTACCTTATGGTTAAGTAGTGGAAGGAACACATTGGTTGGGGCTTATGAGCTATAACTTTGAGTGTATAGGGACTCACAGTGTACCACAAACTTAAACAATATTAAACAATTTTCCAGAAACACCTCAAGTAAAAGGAACTTTGGGTTCCCATAGAGAATGCTAGAAGCCAATTTGAAGCCAGATTTTGAAGATTACAGTATATCATCTTGGTTCTTTCAACCAATTGTTGGATTTAACTTTTGATTTGAAACTGAACCACAGGGTGGAGGTGGACTGCAAGTTTTGCTGCTAATATTTACTCTGATAAAGTTAGTATATCTTCCTGTATACATTGTTGCATATACCTATGGGCTTATAAAGTTAAGAATTATTTTCAATTCAGAAAATTGCATTATTTCAATGTATTCTCAAGAAAGTTAAAGTACACAAAAGTTTACAAAATCTTTCCAATCACATTTAACTAGGGAATTAACATCTGGATAAAATTGTTCTGTTTTGTTTTGGTTTTCAGGCAGCACCTTTATAGCTTGGACACAGGTATCTGACTACATCTTGAGGAAATCCCCTTCTTTCTTTCCATGCTGTGTGTGTGCGCATGCGCACATATGCATGTGAATTCTTCATGAACGATTACACTGGTGCACCCATGGTTAATAATTGCACAGCATTTTCAATTCTAGCCAGAGCCAGAAGTAATTCTGAAGTGCTATGAATTATGGTGTGTGGATGTGAAAAAAGCTCTGGCAATCCTCTCTTTCCTGGGTATTAAAAATGCAGTTCTTTTCTTCTTTGTGCTCTGAGTATTGTCCTGTTTTCAAAGCAACAAAAAACCCAAGCAAGCTTCTATGGAATCAAGTAAATCAAAGAAAATCTCACAGACCTAGAAAAAAGGGGAACTGGTAATAAATTGGAAAGTGAAACTATAACTGCAAGAAGACATTGAACTCATGTAATAGTAAAATACATAGAAAACGAATAGTGATAGATACTGAAGTAGAATCTTTCCCCAGGAATTCAGTAACTTCAATAAAAGTTAGATCAATAAAGTTATGATTTAAGTTAGTTATCTAAAGAGGCAGCTGGGGCAGCTAACTGGAGCAGTGACCCAGTATTCAGGAGGACCTAAGTTCAAATCTGATGTCAGATACTTGCTTAGCAAGTCACTTAACCCTCATTGCCCCAACAACAACAACAACAACAAAAAAGACAGATAGGTGGTATACTGGATAATACATTGTACATCGAATCAGGAAGACTTGAGTTCAAATCCAGCCTTGGACATTTACTAGCTATGTTCTGAGCAAGTCATTTAACCTCTCTCAGTTTCCTGAACTATAATGGGGATAATTATACTACCTACCCCCCAAATTTTTATGAAGATTAAATGAAATAATATTTGTAAAGCATTTTACAAACTTTACAATACTATATAAATGCTAATTCTCATTGTTGTCCTTTGTATTGTTGTTGCTGCTGCTATTGTTGCTGTTCTTGTTATTATTGTATCCTACATTGCTAATACAATATCTCATTGTGTTGTGGAGTTTACTCTGAATTCTTGAATACTATGCCAATGGAATGCAGATTTTTGAAGGTAACATTAAACTGGAAAGTTTTCGAGTAAGAACCAGGAACACCAGATTGTGTGTCTATTATCCAAGTGTCATCCTAACCAAACTCAGAGAGTCTCTTCATTAAAGGCTGCCCAAAGGGGGATCACATTTTAATTGTATTTATATTTTAAAACTTTTTATATATTTTTTATTTTAAAGTAACAAACATTTTTATTTATAGTTCAGGTTCCATTTTTATCTCTTCTTCACTCCTTCCCCTCCCTGAGCTGGTAAACAATAGATATGGATTATAATGCACAATTATGTACCATATTACCATATTAGTCATTTTGTATAAGAAAACTTGAATAAAAGGGAAAAAAAGAAAGTGAAAAATAGCATGCTTCAGTTCTGTGTTCCATAATATCAGTTCTTTCTTTGGAGGTGGATATTAAGTTTCATCAATAGTCCTTTGGGATTGTATTGGATCATGGTGTTGATGAGAATAGTTAAGCCATTCACAGTTCTTCATCAAAAATTATTGCTATCTCTGTGCACAATGTGATCATATTTTTAAAACAGTCAGTTAAAAAGCATTTACTAAAGGACTGAAAGTTTGGAATTCACATTGATAAAAGGAGTGATGAAATCATGGATCTTTGAAGGCTTGAGGTAAGGTACTATATAATAATTTATTATTTTTGGCTACTGAGGAATAAATTAATGGAGTGGCCTTTAATATCCAATTGTATTGTACCTTAAAAGTATGACCATATTGAATTTGAATATATCTCTAGAATAGTAGCCTACATCTGGGGTTTTAATTTGTACTTTATCCCTGCTTAATATCAAATCAGGTTAACTAATATTTATTAAACACTTACTATGTGCCTGGCTCTGTGCTAAGCTTGCGAGATACAAATGCAAGCAAATAGAAAGACAGGCCTCATGGAGTTTGTATTCCATTGAAGGATGTTGAAAATGGAAGAGAAGACATAATTGAGTAGTCTTCAGAGTCAGAAGCATAGGCATTATAGGAATTAAAGTTGGCTGACTCAGGCCTTCCTCAAAATGGAGTTTCTGGCAGGAATTCACCACGTGAGGAAAGAACCAGGATGATATACTGTAATCTTCAAAATCTGGCTTCAAATTTGCTTCTAGCATTCTCTATGAGAACCCAATGTTCCTTTTACTTGAGGTGTTTCTGGAAAATTGTTTAATATTGTTTAATTTTGTGGTACACTGTGAGTCCCTATACACTCAAAGTTATAGCTCATAAGCCCCAACCAATGTGTTCCTTGCGCTACTAAGACTTAAGATACAATTTAGTTGAAAATAAAAGCATTTAAAATAATTATATAAAGGAAAGTAGTAAAGAAACATTTTCCCCATAGCCTGAGCTGCACAGTCTCATGAATACTTATACAAAGGAAAGGAAGGACAAATGGATCTCTGTAGCTTCCCCCAATGATCCCAGTTGTGCCATCTGGGTCCCAAATCCTAATGTTATCTCAGGCTTAAATAATCTTAAATAATGTTAAAGATCAGAAAAGTGATATTCCCATTGTACTCTACCATAATTAGACTACATATAGAGTACAGTGTTCTGTTCTTGGTGCCACATTTTAAGAAGGTTAATAATAAGCTTAAGGAATATCCACAGGAGGGATACCAATATATTAAGGATTCCAATATGTTGAAAGACCTTAATGTCATGTGATGTTTTAGGCAGTTGAAAGACTTGTGATGTTCAACATGGAGAAGAAATTATATATGGGTTATGATAGATTCTCCTGACTTAGCCAAAAAGGATAAAATTAGGATCAATGGGTAGAAGTTTAAAGACACAAATTTAGACATTACATAAGAACGTCTTAAAAGCAAAATGGAATGGCCTCTCTCTGGAAACAATGAGTTGACCCTCAGAAAAGCCTTTAATGTGGGGCAGCTAGGTGGCACAGTGGATAAAGCCCTGGCCTGGATTCAGGAGGACCTGAGTTCAAATCCAGCCTCAGAACTTGACACTTACTAGCTTGTGACCCTGGGCAAGTCACTCAAGCCCCATTGCCCAGCAAAACAAACAAACAAAAGAAAAGCCTTTAATGCAAAAACAAAATGACCACACATTAGGCATCTTTTCAAATGGATTCTTCTCAAGTATGGATTGGATGAGATGATTCCTGGATCCCTTCATATTGTGAGATTCAGTTATTCTCTACATTATATAGTGTAAATATTTGAAGATTTAGTAGCTTAAAATTTCATTAAGATTTTGAGATTTTCTGTATAATCCATTATCAGGTCCAGATTCCAAACCACTCTCTTCCACTATACCATGTGACTTCTTGTTTTGTAGAGGTGCCAGGTATCATGAATATACTTAATGACTGGTGAAGTAGTGGGTGCCTCCACAATGTATGTCATCAGCAATGCTAGATGAAACTTTGTTGGGTATTTTATAGAGGGGATCCATGTTCAGATGTAGTTTCCAATAGATCTCCACTGCAATACCTTTCCCTTCTGAGATTCTTTGTGTATTGCTATTAATTTTTTAAATATCCAAAGGATATATGTGTATGCATGATTGTATACATGTATATGTATATGAATATTTGTATATGTGTGTATACATGCATATATCTTTATATATTCACACATGTACACAAAACATTTATGCTGGATACATGTTATTTTGTATGTATACATATATTTGTACATGGGGTCATATTTCCTTTTTAAAAAAAAATCGTGTTTTACAAAGGTTTCTATTTTTAAACTAAGACTAAGGAGAAATTAAGATCTACATCTAATTAATCCCTATATGCAACACTACAGATTATTCCAATTGAGGTAGTGAGAGCTCTGTTTATTTCATCTAATAACCAGACCAGCTGGCTAAAATGTCTAAAACTAAAGAAGTCAGTTGTGTTTTTCTCCAGACTATCACTAATCTCATCATAGATATTTACCTTGCTTTTAGTACCTGACAGTCATTAATTTAAAATGGAACCTTTAATAACTCTGGGCTGGCAATTCTGTAAAACAAGATAAAAATGTAAGGCAATTGTCAGATGTATATATGATCTGCATCAATATGAACATTTTGAGGTGTCAAAGGAGCAGAAACATAATTTTCTATGACATAGAACCCTAGTGTACTGCAATCTTCTAATGAGGAAAGATCATAATTTCATTATTTTAACATAAACTGCCCAAAATTAAATATTGCAGGGGTTATAAATTATTGGCCCCACCGATTCATTAAAACTAGCCATTTCTTGCTTTTACACAGTACATCTTACCTACAAAGATGTCAGACAGTTCAAATTTTCTCAAAATGCTGTACTATCACTGGTTAAAGCCAGTTGAATTGCTGGGGGTGATTTCATGGTACTGAATGGAATTACCTAAGGAACTAGAAGAAGTCTTATTTCTATTTCTTGATTCATGAGATGATCAGAATTTGCAGAAGTTAGAGGTGTTTAATAAGGGAAGAGAGCAGAAATAGTACCAGAAAAAAAGGCTAAAACAATCCATATCATTCAACCCAGAGAAGAGAAGGTAGAGGGAGGGCTAATAATTTTTTTTTTTATAAAGGAGGGTTAAGCAGGAGGGAAAATGAGACCTTCAACCACAAGAATAATAGAATTGGGGGCATCTAGGTGGCACAGTGGATAGAGCACTGGCCCTGGAGTCAGGAGGACCTGCATTCAAATCCAGCCTCAGATACTTAACACTTACTAGCTGTGTGACCTTGGGCACGTCATTTAATCCTCATTGCCCAACCAAAAAAACAAAAACAAACAAGAATAATAGAATTGTTACCAGATTAGTGAACAACTGGAAAGAAGTCTTGATAATTAACATAAGTAGGGATATTTGGACTTGTGCTGGTGATAGTTGAGTTTGAGATGCATATGCTTTGTTCAGTTTCAATAGAGCTAGGTATATAATGTAATTGGGTACTAAACAATGAGGGCCTAGTCCTGGGAACACAGGCAAGGAACTCACATAGACATTTGGTGAGATTAATTCTGGAAATTCATGATTGTGTGGAATAGAGGGGCTCATATATCCACTTTGGAGCACAGGCAGATGACATGTGACTGATTCTGGTTCACTTAATAGTAAAGAAAAAGCTTTTTGTTAGAATTGAGAGTATAATAAAAAAACCACAGTGTGAAAATTTTCTTTCTTTCCCTCCTTATGGCCATTAGTCTTCAGAATAATTCACTGGCATCTAAAAGGTAGCTCCTCTCTACCCACATCAGGATATCTAATGATCACATGACGTTCTAAGTTATCCTGTGCCAGGGATGGGGCCAAATCCTGTCTGTGTCTCTTTTCTTTGGTAGTGCTCCTTGTGAGACTTCAAAAACTTGGAGAAGCAGGGGTTCAGAGATAGGAGACTATGACAGAATTTGCTTGTAGTTAACCATGGTGCACTAGAGCATTCATGAGAAGAAACCTGAATGACCCAGTCCAGTAATGAGTCACTTTTGTACCTGAAAGACTCTCTCCTGCAGCTAGGGAGTGATTTCATACATCAACCACATTTAGAAGTAATCTTCATAGAGTGAATGCTTTGTAGAAATTGTTCTAAGTTTGAGCCCACTCTCCGCAGGGGAAAAAATGATAAAAGGGAAGTTTGCCCCCACTTGGAGGAGGGGATTGTTTGTGATTCTATTCTTGCTATACCTTTTCAGTAGATACCAATTTGTCAAAAGTAGATTGGTATTAATTTGTTTATGGATATTGTGGAGAAATCAACTGGTTAAATTGACAGTAGGGCACACTAGCCTTTGTTAGCTGTAATGATTGGAATGACGCCACCTGCTGGATACTTACTGTAGAAGAGTTCTGCCCATGAAGGGAAGGTCTTTGAGGGCAAGATCAGGAGTCAGGAAGTGACGCGGGCTAGTGGGAGGAGGAAGGAAGAGACTGGCGCTCAGTCTCGCTCTCTTTCCTGGGGACGCTGGCGGAGAAGGGAGCTAAAAATGTGCTCTCCCTTTAATAGATAGAAATCTAGGCCTTTCTCTCTCTCTTTACCAATTCTTGTTTTCCTTAATAAATGCTTAAAAGCCTAACTCTTGCTAAAGCTTATAATTTATTGGCGACCACTCATTAGATATTTTAGACAGACTAGCTAGAATTTTAGCCCTTAACAGATGGCTGACCACGAAGAGGAAAGCTAAACCTCAGTCTTCTGATCTTCTGGTTGGGTAAGAAATTTCCCCTCCCTCTCCCTTTAACTGCTAAGTACTGGTGCACTGGCTGTGTTTTCCCTTTAAATTTTTTCTAAAAAAAGGTATTATTTGAAATTGTTGCATAATTATATATTATATTCTGAGTCAAGATGTATTCACATTTTTTGCAATCATTTATTATCCTCAATTTTTAAATCCATATGAGACTTGGATTATGGGAACTTATCATTAAGACACTAATTGCCTTTATTCTGAGTTATCAGATGCAGTTGGCCAAGATGCCATCCAATCACAAGAGGAATACATGCAAGAGCAGACACTGAACTGTCACATGAGGGGAGAGACATGCATGAAGTCAGGTAATGGCCGAGGGAACGGCTTTTGACTAATGTTGAGGTTGGATTCTCTTGGTTTAATATTTTATTCTCTTTTTCCCCACAATATTGTACAGATGGCTGGAAGTAATTCATCCCACCATCTCACTTCTACACCTGGCTTCTATGCTCCCTCCTATATGCCTGATGCCATGGACTCTCAATCCATGCATCTGATTAAGTCTGACTCAGTTTCCTCCAATATGTTCAGTGGCATGGGACATATATTCCATCCACCTATTTTAATTCTGGCATACTGTATGGGCAGTACATATTGCTCAAGTGTGGGAATGCTCACATCCCATCATTTCTCTGTTCTTTATGGTAACCCCCATAATTATCTCAGGTGTCATGATAAATACAGTGTTGAATTTGGCCTTGACACCTGTTACCCAATTATATTAGATTTTTGAATTTCTCATAATGGCATGAGGATAATTAGGCAGATGATGCAAAAAGTGATGAAACAAAGATAAAAAATTATTTTTAATAATTAATATCGCAGCAATTGTCTTCTCAATTACCCTCCATAAGGGGGGGACTATAGTAATATTATAATTTTAAAGAATGGTTCAATTTTTGTTTTATTATATGTTTCATGTGTAACAACTAAGATTCTGAATTCCTTAGACATGTTTTTGAGAACTTTCATTGTTTGATTTGATTATTGACCAAAGCTATTTTAAAGTTGTGTTAAGCTCAATTTATGTAGGAAATTTTCCTGGCTGATTACCAGCATCCAACATCAACCCTGAAAAGACTTCCATTCCATGACTACACCTAGAGGACATCTGAGAAAAGACTTTCAGAGACTTTAAATGAACAGTTTTGATTTGTTGTTTTTTTTCTCTTTCTGTTAAATATACACCATCTGTAACATGTATTCTCTGCAGAGGCCTCCCTTTGCAGGACTAATGTCAAAGCGTCGGTTCATGAGGACAAAAAAAAATCGCCCTCTGGACAAACCTTTCCTCTCTTCCTTTTCTATATTGTTGTTCACATATTATAGTTAGCAATAGTTAATTATATTCTTTTTACTGTTCCGTCAAGGAAACATTTTGTTTCTTGAGGAAACAACAGGGGGGACTGTAATGATTGGAATGACGCCACCTGCTGGATACTTACTGTAGAAGAGTTCTGCCCATGAAGGGAAGGTCTTTGAGGGCAAGATCAGGAGTCAGGAAGTGACGCGGGCTAGTGGGAGGAGGAAGGAAGAGACTGGCGCTCAGTCTCGCTCTCTTTCCTCTGGACTCTGGCGGAGAAGGGAGCTAAAAATGTGCTCTCCCTTTAATAGATAGAAATCTAGGCCTTTCTCTCTCTCTTTACCAAATTCTTGTTTTCCTTAATAAATGCTTAAAAGCCTAACTCTTGCTAAGGCTTATAATTTATTGGCGACCACTCATTAGATATTTTAGACAGACTAGCTAGAATTTTAGCCCTTAACATAGCTATATTAACTGGTACCGATTAGATGACATTGAAGAGTAGCCAATTGAAAATGATGGTCTGAGCCAAAAGCATGAAAAGAATCTTGATGTCCCTCTGATACCTTCCTTTATCCCTAAGAGGAAACAGTTAACCTCATGCTGGGAATTGGACTCACCAAAGCTAGCTTAAATTAGAAGAGTAAATTCAAAGCCAGGTGACATGGTCTTAGGAGTCATTTACACAAATGTATACTTAAATCCAAGAAAGCTGATGATATCAACAAGTGAAAGAGTTTTCAAAGAGAGAATAGTGGTTTTTTTTTGACAGAGCTTTGTGCACCCACAGTGGAACATGTGACATGGAAGATTAGTCAGCAAAGGCTAAAGAGAATAACTCATCAGACAGGTAGGAGGAGAACCAATAAAGAGCAATACCATGAAAATTCAGAGAGGAGTAAATGTACAGGAAATTTTGATAAACATTATCAAATGATTCAGAGAGATTAGGATGTATTCAGAAGGAGAAAAGGCCAGCAAATTTGGCAGTTACAAGATTATTAGTCATTTCAGAGAGAGCAGTTATACATAAAAGTTGAGATGAGAAAACAAGTTGCAAAGAGAGTAGAGGTGAAAATTAACAAAGGAAATTGAACAGTATAGTATAGATGCCATTTTTAAGGAGTTTGGTTGTAAATGTGATAGTTGCTGTAGGACAGCAGTAGAGTCTAGTAAGGGTGTTTTTCAAGATGACAGATATTTTTTTCATGTCTGTGGACAACAGGAAATGAACCATTAAATAGGGAAGGCTTAAATATTAGAGAGCAAGAGTTCCTTGAGGTCAAAGATGATTTTTTTTTTATCTTTGTATTCTCAACAGCTAGACACTTAATTGAATTTTTTTGTATTATACATGATAGAACTTTGAACTAAGCTTTTCAATTCTGACATAAAGACAAGGTGTAGAAGGTCTAACAAACTAGAGGCCTTTGACTTGTATCTTTGAAGCCAGAGAAATAATGATAGAAGATGAGAAGACAAGAACCAGTGATCAGAAAAATGCAGAGAAACAAGCAGTTTGTTGAAGAAAGAATCTGATGGCATGTATTGTCCCTTGCAGTTGAAAGGAAGTAGGGAGGAGGTGAAGTAAAATATAAGAATGAGTAGTAGCTTTGGGACATGCCATCTGAGGAGACCAAGTGAAATGCAAAACACTCTACATCCATTAGGAGCTCATTACACAAAGCAGATTTCTGCTGATGTTCAAAGAGCTAGCTTTGCTTCTAGCTCTTCAGGGTCTTCTGGAATTCAAGATTGGAGAAGGGCAAATAATGGACATGCCAGTGATTAGATAACAATCATGAAGGAAAAGCACCATAATGAAGGGGAAGTTAGGTGGACTGGTAGATAGAGTACTGGTCCTAGAATCAAGAGAAACTCAGTTCAAATTTCACCTCAGATATTTACAAGTTGTGTGACACTGAACAAGTCACTTAACCCCAAATGTCTTAAACATTCTGAGCCATCTCTAGTCAAAGATATAGATATAGATAGATATATAGATAGATGATAGCTAGCTAGCTAGATAAATAGATAGATAGAAAGATAGACAGATATCTTGCCACTGGACCCAGAATGGCTCTGGAGGAGAGAATGGTTGATGACCTTGCACAGCCCTCCCTCACTTGAATTTATTGCAAATCATGACCTCTCCCTGATGTCATGCTCCTCTTTGAGAACAAAGGACAACCAAGAACATCAACATGATCATATCCTCAATTAGGAATCAGCAGACCTGGGTTAAAGTTCTAGTTATGCCATACCATAGCTATGGGAATATAGGTACATAACCTGACTTCTCTAAGCCCTTGTTTTCTCATCTGAAACGTGATAAAAATGTATTATGTATGTATTCTTATGGAGTTACTTTGTGACCTATACAATTTCTTTTTTTCTAATATAGGGTTATTTAAGAATTCTATTTTCTATTCTGTTAATCTGGGTAGTATGTATTTTTGTAAATATTCATCCATTTCACTTAGAATGCCAGTTTTACTGGCATACGTTTAGATTTCATTTTTTATTGGTGGTGCAATCATCTTTTTTTTCATTTTTTTATATTGAACAATTTGGCTTTCGTATTTTACATCAAATTAACCCAGTGGTTCATATATTTTATTGCTTTTCCCAGAGAAGCAACACCTACATTTTTATAAGTTCAATGATTTGTTGTTGTTGTTTTTTTTTAACTTACATTTTATTCAATATTTTCCTTTGAGTGTCTGAATTTCCCTTTTTGGCATTAAAAATAATTTGTTCTTCTTCAGGTTTATTTTTAGTTGATGGCCAACCTCATTAATCTGTTCTTTCTTTCTGTCATAGATTTATGTTTTTAGAGATCTACATTTTCTTTAATGAACTTCTTTGCTGAATTATACAAATTTTCTTCTTGTTTCATTATTATTTTTATCTTTAAAGAAATTATTGATTTTTATTTGATTTGCTCTTTGACCCACTCATTCTTTAGGCTTAAATTATTTTGTTTACTATAAATTTTTATTCCATGCTTCCATAGCCCTTTAATTAACACAATTTTTATTGCATTATGGTCTGAAAAGGATGCAATTAATATTTCTGCTTTTCTGTACTTGTAAGTTTTTTGTGCTCTGATACACAGTCAGTTTTTGTAAATGTCCCATTTATAGCTAAGACAAATGCATACTCCTTTCTATTTCCACTGAATTTTGTTTCTCCTACAGAGGTCTATTATATCTAATGTTTCTAAGATTCCATTCATCCTTTAACTTTTTTCTTGATTATCTTATGGTTAGATGCATCTCGCTCCAAGAGGCTAAAGTTGAGGTTCCCTATGAGTATAGTTTTTCTTTTTGAACCTAAAACCCATTTATTTTTTTCTTTAATAATTTGGACACTATTTCATTTGTTGTATATATTTTTAGTATTAATATTGAACTTCTATGGTGCCACCTAGCATAATGTATTTTTCTGCATCTTTTCCTTTTATTAGGTTTATTTTGCATTTGCTTTGTCTGAAATAATTATACTACTCATTTCCACTTTTATGGGTGAGATTATCTCATTCCATTTTCTGTTATGATTACTATGTCCATGTTTTCCTCCATTCTGTTTTCTTCTGTTTACTCTTCTCTTTCTTATTTCCCAGTACCTCCACAGAAGTCCATTTTTTTTCTACTGACTACTACCTTCCTTAATTATGAGACTTTTTTAATTGTCTAGGTAAGAAATAAGGATGGCCTCAACTAAAGGAGTTCCTATATGATGGAAGAAGGTGTTGAGCATTAAAGATGTTGTTGATCTATAAAAAGCAATATTAAGAAACTGATTAGATACATCACATTGGGTAGAGTTAGCAATCAGGGATAATGTTACAGTTATAAACTTGTGAGACTGGAAAAATGTACCTAAAAGAAACAAGTATGTGTGGTAGAGGAGAGAGTTAGAGGAGTAGTTAATTAGTTCTGTTTAGGACATGCTATATTATAAATGTTGCCTGACCATTCATTTCTGAAAGTCTAATAGGCATTAATGGTGTGGAACTAAATCTTAGGACAGATAATTGGGATTGGCATGGAGATTTAACAGTCATCTGCATAGAGATAACAATTAAATCCATTGTAGGTGATGACCTCAAGAGAAGAGAAATCATAAAGGGAAAAGAGGAAGAAGTTTTAGAGCATTACCCTGGCATGTCTACACACAGTTAAGAAGGTGTAATATAGGTGATGATACAGCAAAGGAGGTTGAGAAGGAAGAGCCAGACAAGTGGAAAGAGAAATCCGTGTTGTGAAAACCCCAAGAGGAGAAAAGATCTAGGAAAAGATGAGGGTCAACAGTTTCAAATGCATTGAAGATGTCAAGAAGTATGGGACTGGATATAGGATTTAAGTGTTCAGAATAATTCAAGTTTAGGCAAATTATAAGATTTTGTATTTATCTCTGGCATAAGGGTAGGGGAAGCTAGATGGTGCAGTGGATAGAGTGTTAGGCCTAGATTTAGGAAAATTCATCTTCATGAGTTCAAATCCATCATCAGACACTTAATAGTTCTGTGACCCATGGCAAATCATTTAACCTTGTTTGCCTCAGTTCCTCATCTGTAAAATGAACTGGAAAAGGAAATAACAAACCACTCTTGTATCTTTGTAAGAAAACACCAATGGTGTCACAAAGAGTAAGGGATAAATGAAAAATGACTGAACAATAAGAAAACAGTGGTAGGAAGAAAGGAGGGGAAATTGTATTTTATTTGAAATTCTCAATGGAATATTCTCATGTCCATGTCTTATAAGGAGCTCATATACACTAGATGTAGAAATAGTCATATTTCTTTATATACTTAGAAGAGGCTGAATACTGAGTATAGCAATCGTAGGCATCCATCCACATGTTCTCTAGAATTGTAATGTTTCTATTATGCATGCACAGGGATGGTAGCTCAAGGATTGATTTTTTTCCCCCTGAGTGAGCAGGAAACTCAGGGGAATACAATCAAAGTTCATCTCACAGTTAGACTTAAGTTTTGCTGACTAGGTGTACAGGTTGCAAAGCCAAACTGCATATGTATATGATGTACATACCATTAAATCCAGGAGGAACTGGGGCTTTTGAGTCTTCTTAGGTTCAAAATACTTAGCAGTATTCACTAAGTCAGAGAAGTTGCTAGTCAGCAAAGTACATGTTAATATAGATACATGGGGGCTTTCCTTTTCCTAAGAAATTGCCTGTTCCTATTAATAAGTTTAGTTGATTCTGTAACTAAGTAGGTGGAAGGATGAAATTGATTAGAAAGGAGGAGAATGAATTTGAAGGAAGAGAGAAGATTAAAAAGGAAAAAGACAGAGAGCCTTCTGATATTTGTGGAGAGGTGGAGATAGAGTTATCTTGCCTTTACCAAACAATATTCAAATGAACAGATGAGACAATTATGTGACCACATCAACCCAAATGCCCAATAACTAGAGAAATCAGTGAGATGTTTTTGGAGGGGCATTAATTCTTGTTGGTCAGGGGATATACATGTCATCAGTTGTACATCATCCATGGTTCAAAAAGAGTTTGTGACCTTTGTCCATATGATATAAAGTGAAGGGAATTTGCTAATAATTGGGCAATTCCATAGCTAAAAAAGAAGAACAGATAATTAAGGTCCCAAATTGGATATTTTGTTTGTTTTAAATGACCCTAAATGTCTTGAATTCCTCTAGGGATAGAATTAGGACTAGATATATGATTTAATTGGTATAAGGAAGTTTAGTATGAAGCCATCCACTCTATCAATAGCACCTTTTCTGCAACTTAAGTGATCTAGAGAATTGCCAAGAGTGCAAGGTCACAAAGCCAGTACTCTGTCTCCAAGTCAGGACTGAACCCAGCTTTTCCTGGATCTGAGCAAGGCCATCAAGTCCATCCAACTGCTTCTCCTTAAATTATCCTAATGCAATGTGTCAAATATCTTTTTCGTTGGAGTTACACTCTAGATTATCACATTAATGGTCAACTCCAGGAGCATTGTGCATATTGTCAGACTCAATTTAAGTGAACTTAGTTTTTCTTTTCCTCTTCTTTAAATTCTATGGTATGAGGGATGGTTTCTTTCCTATGAGAGAGGAGGAAGATTTTGTTCAGAAATGGATATCCTTTTTAATATATAAAAAAAGATCCAGGGCAGCTAGGTGATGCAATGGATAGAGCATTGGCCCCTGGATTCAGGAGGACCCTGAGTTCAAAATCTGGCCTCAGGACCACTTGACATTACTAGCTGGGCAAGTTATTTAATCTTCATTTCCCCACCAAAACACAAACAAAACAACCAAACAAACAAAAACTATTGCGGTTGTGTAAAAGTGGGAATCAGAAAATTTTTAATTAGTAAGCTATAATGGAGACAGTTGTATATAAATATACAATGAGTATGCTATTTTCTATGTGCTAAGAAAATAAATAAATGCTGGAAAAGCTGACTGTTTGACATTTCATCTCTAAGTTCTTACTAAACACGGCCAAAAATTGATGCTTTCTCAAAATAAAGCCTAATTATTTATTTTAAGTATCAACCCATGCTTCAATTTAGGTGTTTAATTATTCCTATGTAAAAGTACAAGTGTTTGTGACACTAAACCTGGATCAGTATACCTCCCATTTTGAACTTATAAACCAAATGAGCAAAATGAAACTTATTTTTCAATGAATTTGCCATCATTTTAGGAGTTCTGGATGATACAAAGACATATCAGATCTTGACAATCCCCTCAAAAACCTTACAATGTGATTGAAAAGAAAACACAACACACACACACAACACACACACCCACACACACACACACCCCTGAATCTATAGCTAAGAACTAACGATCATATTATATGAACATATAAATTGGGACTAGAAAAAATACAGAATTTATAGATATTTACAAGGGGAAACCACAAAAGACCTAGATTTTAAGGAGAGACATAGGAACTATGGACAGCAGAGAAATAGAGACCTGTGTTCCAAGTAATGCTATTGTACTACTGGAA
The DNA here is from genome assembly GCF_019393635.1 of Dromiciops gliroides. NCBI lineage: Eukaryota > Metazoa > Chordata > Mammalia > Microbiotheria > Microbiotheriidae > Dromiciops > Dromiciops gliroides. The sequence continues at coordinate 714,779,801 of NC_057861.1, forward strand.
GCTATTGCGGTATAGGTACTAGTGGAAGACAAGTTAGTATTTGTTGATGACATGTTGATGAAGGCAAGCATGGCAGCCATTGGTCAATGTGGCATAAATTATGGAGAGGTGTACAGTAACCTTGGGAAATATATCTTAAACATTTCATTTCAGATCTCCTTCAGTGACTTGTCAAATATGAAAACTATTTCCCCTTCCAAGGGACTTATGTGAGAAGAAATAACACTACTAGTAGGAACATAGAAAGAATTACTATGCATTGAAGTTCTGGACAAGAAGATGAAGACCATAGGGTAATAATGTAATCACAACTGCTTTTAAAGTTTTGATATTGAAAAGGCTACCTAATAACTATAGCTACTCAAGGCTAAATAACAATTGTGAGCCATGATGTAGGAGGGTTATACATGGGTTAGAAGAGATGGTCCCCCTTGTTTTTACTAACTCCAAGATTCTATAAGTTCCTGAATGTAAGACTTTTAGAATAAAAATAAAGATTTCGGGAAATAAATAACTATATAGGAGAAAACACTAAGAATGAGATTTTTTTAGACTGTAGTTAAAATATAGATACAATGGAGTCTTGGAGGATGGAATGAATCTAGTCAAGATCAGGAAATATTGAAGGAATATCAGAAACTGGGATAATCCTTTGAGAGTAGTGTCAAGGGAGTTGAAGTTCAAAATGAGCTGTGGTTGAGGAGGCATGCTAAAGAAAAGAAAATGGGCATTTTAAGCTATATTGAGGACAAGAAAAAGATCAAAGAATTGTTTAGCCTCCTATTTGGAGTAGATGAAGTGATAATAACAGAAATAGAGAAGACAGATTTCTCCTATTTGAACATTGCTTCTGTTTTTTTTTTTCCTCTTTTAATAATGGGAAAGATATTTAAGTTAGTGGTTGAAAAAGTATTAACATGAGTTGGAAAAAACAACCAATGTAGGTAAAATTATGTGTATCAAGCCTTCATGAATTCATGTCATCAGAACCAGATGACCTACATTCCGAATACTGAAGTAAATAGGAGATAACATTACTGATTCATTGTCAACAGATGAAAAAATTGAGTGATGAAAAAGGTGCTACAGAATATATTTTGTGAAAATACTCCTGATCAAAAAAGGCAAAGGTTTGTTATCAGAGCCTTCAAACAATGAGCCAGTGAAGTGGACTTAGGGGGTCTGACAAATTTCTAGTATATATTATTAAGGGATGATATGTGAGCCTTTAAAAATCAAGTGCAATTCACAATAGATTGTTTGACCATCATAAAAGCGCATGTCATGCCATCTTATCTTCTTTCCTTACTTGAGAAATACATGAGTAGTACATCAAAGGCATATTTTAGGTATAAAGTTTATATTTAAGCGAAGGTTGTGACAGATTCTCTAATGTGATCTTTAGGATAATACAGAAATGTGTAAAATAGATTTCAGGTAAAACTTAGGTGGATACGAACTGAATGGATAACCCACATACAAATTCAGACCATTAATAAGTTTATATTAATATGTAGGAAGCATCCAAGGTGCACCCAAGATCATTTCTTGACCCTGTACTGTTCAACTTTGTTGTTGGTGCGTTGTTGTTGTTGATGATGATGATGTTGTTATGGTGGTTGTTTTCCAGTGACTTGAGTGAAATCATAGTGGTATACACGGTACTCTCACCAACACCTCACACCACATACCTAAAACACTTTCTATCTCTTGCTCTAGGAACACAAATCAAATCAATATTCTGGGAAAGGTGTGTCAATTCGTTACCCTGTTAACTTTGGCTTGTCCCTTGCACACATTCCCATATGTCTTGTTCCTTCATTAGAATATAAGCTTCTTAAAGTCACAGATGACTTGATTCTTCAATTTGCATTCCTAAGCAGAATATCTGGTACATCATGAAAATTAAAATGTTTTCTAAATTCATTTATTCATAACACAAAAATAAGGGATAGCTTAGATCCTGAATTATATTATCAGGGAAAAATAAACTTCAACAGGCAAGAATTATATTCACAGAATTCTAGAGTTGAATGAAACATCAGCAGCCACTTCATCCAATCCATACATATAAGAAATCCCCAATTTAAACACCTGAAAAATAGTCATGATGTCTCTGTTTGACAACTTCAAGCTGGGGGGAACCTACTACCTCTGAAAAAGCCAATTCCCCTTTTCATAGCTTTAATCATTAGTATTTTCTTTTATATCCAGCCTAAATTTTTCCTTCTTATAAATTCAACCCATTTTTTTCCTGGTTCTACCCTCTGGAACCAGTCAGTCAATAAGCATTTTGTAGCCACCTACTATTTGCAGACATTCTGGCATAGCCACTGAGGATACAAAGAAAGGCAAAAAATCTACTTCCTCTTTCCACGTGAATGGCCCTCAAAGAGGGGTTATAATATACTCCCTATTGTTCTCTCATCATGTTAAATATTCCCAGTTCCTTCCTCGATCATACTATATAACCATTAAACATATTTCTGCGTTAGTCATGTTATAAGAGAAGAATCAGAGCCTAAACGGAAAAACCTTCAAAAAAAGAAAAACAACAGCACCAAAAACAAAAGAAATCTCTATGGTTCAATCAGCAGATCCATATTCCACAGTTCCCTTTTTTTTTCTGGATTTGGAGAGCCTTTTCTATCATGAGTGCTTTGGAATATTCTTGTACCATTGGATTGGTGAGAAGAATCTACTCTATCACAGTTGAGCAACACCCAATGTGGTTGATACTGTGTATAATGTTCTTCTGTTTCTGCTCATCTCACTTATCATCAATTCATGCAAGTTCTTCCAGGTTTCTCTGAACTCCTTCTGCTCATTGTTTCTTATAGAACAATAGAATTCCATTACATTCTTATACCACAATTTGTTCAGCCATTCCCCAATTGATGGGCAACCCCTCAATTTCCAATTCCCTGCCACCACAAAAAAGAGCAGCTATAAATATTTTTGTACATGTGGGTCATTTTCCCTTTTTTATGATTTCTTTGGGAAAAAGACACAAAAGTAGAATTGCTGGGTCAAAGGGAATGCACAGCTTTATAGTCCTTTGGGCATAATTCCAAATTGCTCTCCAGAATGCTTGTATCAATTCACAGCTCCACCAACAATGCATTAGTGTTCCAATTTTTTCACAGCTTCTTCAACATTTATTATTTTCCTTTTTTGTAATATTAGCCAATCTGATAGGTGTCACTTGGTACCTCAGAGATTGTTTTAATTTGCATCTCTCTAATCAACTAGTGATTTAAAGCATTTTTATATGGCAATAGGTAGCTTTGATTTCTTCATCAGAAAACTGCCTGTTCATATCCTTTGACCATTTCTCAATTGAGGAATGACTTGGATTCCTATAAATTTGATTTAGTTCCCTCTATATTTTAGAAATGAGGCCTTTCTCAGAAGTAATAGCCATAAAAATTGTTTCCCAGCTTTCTGCATCCCTTCTAATTTTGGATGCATTTCTTCTGTTTGTACAAAACTTTTTAATTTAATGTAATCAAAACCATCCATTTTGCATTTCATAATATTCTCTATCTCTTGTTTGATCTTTCGAAAGATCTGAAAGGCAAAATATTCTTCTTCTCCTAATTTACCTATGGTATCACCTCTTATGTCTAAATCATGTATCCATTTTGACCTTATTTTAGTATAAAGTGTAAGATGTTGATCTATGCCTAATTTCTGCCATACTATCTTACAGTTTTCCCAACAGTTTCTGTCAAATACTGAATTTCCATCCCAGAAGCTGGAGTCTTTGGATTTATCAAACAGTACATTGGTAATGTCATTTACTACTGTGTCTCCTATGCCTAGGCTATTCCATTGATCCTCCATAAAAGTATTTTAAAGTATGAAAAGTGCCTTATATGTGTTGTCTCATTTTATCCTCAAAAAAATATCCTGGGAGATAGATGCCATTATTTTGCCCATTCTTCTGATGAGGAAATTGAGGCATAGGTCATTAAGTGATTTGCCCAAGGTCAGAGGGCTAATAAATGTCTGGGGCAGAATTCAAACCCAGGTCTTCTTGACTCCAAGTCCAACTCTCTATGTACTTCAACTATTGCTGGCAGATCCAGAACAGGAATTTTCTTTTATTTCCCTGTGCCCTTTTGATGCATCCAGTTATCAATACAGCATGTCAAGTAACTATTATCTGTTTATCTTTGGGCAGATTGAGAGGGAGAGATATTCAGCAGGTATCTATGTAATCAAAGTTTCCCCTGCCCCTATCATGTGTTTGTGTCAGATTTTGATCTGTTTACCAAACTCCCCATCAATTTCCTTTCTCTCCAATGACAACATCATTTCTGTTCCTCCCTCCTTTGATCTTTTCCTAAATATTCTCTGTTGTCCTTGTTCTCTCTGGTTTCTAGATTTCTTCACATGAGTACCTTTTTATTATACTTTTCAAAAAAAATTCTATAATGTTCCTTGCCTACACCACATTAACCATCCTGATTTATTTGAGTAGAATCCAGACCCATAGTCAAATTGTGAGTGTCATTCCCCTAAGTCTCAGTGACTCCAATTGGGTTAAATCTTCCCTCTAACATTAGAATATGTAGTTCCTCTCATTTTTTGTTATCTATAGATATTTGAGGCCATGGATTTTATTCAATTACTCCATTTATGAATTTTGTCTTATGAATTCCTGACTGTCTCCTGTGTCTACTTTCTTTTTATTTTTTCTTGGTGAGGCAATTGAGGTTAAGTGACTTGCCCAGGGTCACACAGCTAGTAAGTGTCAAATGTCTGAGGCCAGATTTGAACTCAGGTCCTCCTGACTCCAGAGCTGGTGCTCTATCCACTGCACCACCTAGCTGCCCCCTCTACTTTCTACAGTATGTAATTGATGGGATATAAATAAGCTATTTCCCCCTTTCATTTCTTTAGTTTAAAATCTATTTATTTCCTCCTTTTTTTTCCCTCCATGAGGTAGCAGGTGGCAAAGAGAGAAAATAGATTTCTTATCATTAAACATATTTTAAAAATAGAGTTAGGAGGTGCTACAGATAAGGAATGTTGCATGCACTTTCAAATGAGGTGACGTTAGTTTTACCTCATTGTTTTATGTTGTTGCAAGAACTTTTGTAAGGGGCTAAAATTCTAGCTATGATGTCTAAAATCTAATGAGTGGTCTCTTTAAATTAGAAAATGTATAGCACCAATCTTTGAGCATTAAGTATTTATTAAAGTATATTAGGAGTTAGTAAAGAGAAACACACGGATCAAGTACGAAATTTTGCTTGTTCTCCCTATCCTGCCTGTCTCTGGCTCCCCAGTCGAAGTCTCCAACCGAAAGGCCTGCTCACTTCTCTGCTTCTCCCAGAAGCCTCTTGCAAAATCAGAAACAGGTCCATCCACACACACAGCTGCAAGCTAATTGGCTGGTAGCTTGGATTGACAGGTCCCTCAGGTGGTTCTATAGATGTAATTTCCAGATGCCAGGTAACTTCCAGCTCAAGTCCCATGGTTTCTAAATCACATGCTTTCTCCTCATGGCAGAGCTTCCCTGAAATATCTTTCCCAGCAGGGGGTGTCATTCCAATGCTTACACTTTCATGGATTGAGGGTAATACATGATTTGTTGTAATGAAAAAACAAAACACATGGCTAAACTTTTTTTTTTTAAAGAACATTTTTATGAGATTTTCAAGACACCTGGAAAATATTTGCTTAATACTAGTTGTTACATAGATTCCATTTCTGGCCATATATTTGTCAATTCTATATTATAATACATGATCCAAAATGGAGTAAATGTGAAAAAAATCAGCTTATGCTCTTTAGGCACTTACCTATAACCTCATAATCAACTAATGAGGAACTCACTTAAATAAGATAAAAATGATTAAAAGGAACGATAAAGTCTCAGATACTTAGGTTAAAAAAGATTCTCTGGAACTAGAGGATGAAATGGATCAGGTGTTATAATTTAAGAAAAAAAGAGCACTTTCCTGGAGTCAGAGACATTTGGTGAAAATCCTGCCTTTGGTGTAACCTATGTGACATTGGCAAGTCATATGAGGTCCTTTGGCATCATATTCCTCATCTGTAAAATGAGGGATTTGATCCTGATGATCTCTGAGCTCCTTTCTAGCTCCAGATCTATGATTCTGTAAGATGAGTCATTAGAAGTATCTAGACAACTGTGTGAAATGACAAAAACAACAAAAAAAGATCAGAAGCATTCCATAAAATACGACGTCAATGAGTCAATACTGTGTGACAACACCCAGAAAGGATGCTTTCATAAATACACAGTATCTAAAAGAAGTGATTATGCTTTTTCTCCATACTCTTCCTTTTTTGACCCCCTTCAAAGTATCATGTTCAGTTGTAGAAGTTGATTTTATTTTGGCGGGGGGCAATGGGGGTTAGCCCAGGGTCACACAGCTAGTAAGTGTCAAGTGTCTGAGGCCAGATTTGAACTCAGGTACTACTGAATCCATGGCCGGTGCTTTATCTACTGTACCACCTAGCTGTGCCCTTTAGAAGTTGAATTTTCAGAAGAGCATTAACAAATTGAAATGTGTTAAGAAGAGGACAGCCATGATGTTGAGGTATCAGGATATCATGCCATATGAGGACTGACAAAGAATTGGGGATGTTTAGCCTGAAAAATAGAAGGTTGGAGGAAGAGGAGTAGAGCACAGTAATCAATCCTAACACATTATTAAAGTGCCTATAATATGCCAGATATCATGTTAGGTATTTGGGATAAAATATAAGGAATGAAACAATCCCCATTCTCAAGGAGTTTACATGCTGAAGGATTTTAACTATTTGAAGAGCTTCTTTGATAAATTCATCTTGTTTTGCCTGGCCAAAGAGGGTCTAATAATTAGATGTTGTAGAAGCAGATTTTGGCTCAACATGAAAAAAATTGCTTTCCTAATATTAAGAGCTGTCCCAAAGTGAGATGTGCTGCTTTAGAAAGTAATTGGTTCGCTTTTATTGAGGTGTATAGGCAGAAATTGAATGATCCCCTGAATTAGATGTTATGAAGTAGGTGGGGATTTGGCGGGGGAGAAGATAGGTTGAAGTAGATGATCTGAAAGGTCCCTTCCAACTCTAGGATTGTATGAGTGGTATAGATATTAATGCTATAAAGATCCAGAGGAGGGAGAGATCATTTGCTGAAATAGCAAACTTTAAAAATTAAAATTTCCTGTCCAATGTTGCTTCTTACCTATTATCCTCTTTGATGATCTAAGTTACCTGTTAATTCTCTCTGGCCTCCATATCTTCCTTCTGCAGGAACACAATTTGCAGGTTCACACAGTAAGTAGAGTCTTGAGTTAGTATGCTGCCCAGACTGCTTTGCTTTTCTATACATTGGGAGCAGCTACCTGTCCATAATTCTGCAGTGAGGAAATGAGAAACAAACATCTAAAGAAAGTCTGGACAGCTGTCTATCAAATAGCAGTGAGACTGGGTTCACATGCTGTCTATTTCCTTTCTCCTCACACAGATCCCATTAACTTTGGGTCAACCACTTCCTCTGTCTACCCTCCCCTTGTGTTTATTTCCCTGACATTTCAATGAGAGTTCCACAAGCTGAAGAGAAATAAAGCTATGAACAGCACTGACCAAGCAGAACAAAGAACCTCTATGTCAATGGAATTATTTTACTCAGTCAAGGAAACCCACAGGGACTAGCAGGGGAGGGAGCCTAAAGGTTTATAGTATACAGTACTTCCCAGTGGTCCCTCTAATAAGCTTTATTTCTGTTTTAGCCAATATTAGGGAATTTAAAACCCATCTCAAAGTAATATTTGAGCAATTTTATATCATACTTCAGATATATAGAGTTAGAAGGAGCCCCAAAGTTCATCTTATCCAACCCCTTAATTTTATAAATGAGAAAACAGGGGCACAAAAGTTGCCTATGGTCACACAGGTAATAATTGTTAGAATATGGATTAAGACCTAGATTCCTTGTACCACTACTCAAATAGGGGCAATTTGGTACAATGCATTAGGTGCTGTGCTTGGAGTCAGGAATGCCAGGGTTCAAGCCTTACTGTTGACATATACTAGCTTTATGACCACAGGCAAGCTAGTTAAGCTCAATGTGACTCACGCAGTTCCCTAGGCCTAGGAACTAAGTTGGAAGGAACCTTAGAGAACATCTAATTAAATCCATACTATTAAGTAGGAATCCCTTCAACAGAATTATAAATGAGTGAATAATTATCCCATTTCTTGTGCAGTTTCTTTGGAAATGAACAAAACAAAATCCACATTCCCAAGTAGACATGTCACTTTTGAAACAATATGAATCATTGAGGTTTTCTCTCCTCTCCTCTCCTCTCCTCTCCTCTCCTCTCCTCTCCTCTCCTCTCCTCTCCTCTCCTCTCCTCTCCTCTCCTCTCCTCTCCTCTCCTCTCCTCTCTTCTCCTCTCCTTTCCTCTCCTCTCCCAACCCTCCTGTACCTTCCTCTTTTCTCTTCTCCTCTTTCTTCTTTTTTTCTTGAAAGAAGATACAAAACACTTCATAAAAATCATAGGCCTTCCTTGATATTGCCCAAATAAGTGACTGAAAACATTCAATGATTACTTACCTATACATAAACTTTTTCATCTTTACAAAACCTTTCTTGAGAATTATCTAAACAGTGAATTGTCAATCCTCCAATAATAGTCCTGAGAGGGAAAGGACAAACATTAGAAAACAATATCTATAGTAGGCCACATCCTTGAAGTCAATCAACCGACTAAAATGTGCACAGAATATAAGTGCCACTACACTCATTGCAACAGATATACCAGCATCTAAACATCTCTTGTGGCTGGCACTCTCAAGATACTTGTTCTAATTAACACCAAATAAGATCATTAACAGTGAGTGGCTCCTTGAATTATGAAAATTCTGACCTTCTTCAAAAACAAATAAAGGTGCTCTAGATGGAATCTTACTTTATTATTCACATCATTGCTTGTCTCATAATAGTATATTCTGGGGGTAGGGGGCAGAGAACGATGACAAAAGTGGCCTCTCAGTGCTACCAGAGATAACTACTAATGCACTCACCCTCAAAATCTTCAGTAACAACCTTGAGCGTAAGGAGATTCAGATCATTAGAGGGAAGTTGAGGTAGAGAATGAGGAAAAGGACCTTATATTTTTCCTATATTTTTAATGAGGGGGTTTTGCTTTTATTATAAGTAGATAATATTAATTGGGAAAACACTGAATACAAGCTTCACTGTCATAAAATCAAAACATTAAGCAATATTCCAAAAATATTTTTAAACAAAAAAGTAGCCACTGAGAGTACAAAAATTACAGAGCAACACAAAGCATAAAATGTAAATATTCAAAGGAAACACTCAAAAATATCTGTTGTCCCATTTCTCTAAATTGCAATTTTTTTAGGTCTTTTGCCATACAATAAAGTTAAAGGCTTAGTGGTTGCAGTGTCTATTGTCCTCTAATTCTAAATGTGTCTCAGCTGAGAGACTGGGAAAAGGACCTTTTAAAAGCTGACTCATGCTCTGAGCTTTGAAGCAAAATAAAGATTCTAAGACACAGAGATGAGGAGGAAATTCATGGTGTCAGGATAAAGTTTCAAAAAAATTACCCAGATTTACCACACCTTCCCTTCCTTAATTCTCATTTTTCATAATGTAGCCTGAGTAGAGCATAAGACTTACCCAAGGTGATTTTCTAGCCTGTGAGCATATTTCAGTAAAATTCATTTGTCCTCCCTGGGCTGACTCATTTATGCCCAACCAGCTTAGTTGCCATCTGGTCTTGGAAATTTCTCCCCAAATATGGCTGACCAAAGTCATATAACCAAATGGCATACTTCTGTCTACCCTCCAACTTCATTATTTTCCTTTGGAATTTTAGTCAATTTGTTTACTTTCTAACCACCTTGGTATTTGTCAGAGGTGGATAATGAATCATACAAGAGCAGTACATATTTGTATCAACACTTTCTATTCTTGCAACATCCTTATTCTTCTATTGTAACCTCATCCAGCAATTAGGAGTTTGATTTTTTTAAACACAGGTAGTATTCTGTTTATCCATATTCAATTTCAATTTATTAAATTCAACCTATTGATACAACTTGTTATGGTTTTAAAAATTCTGTCATCCAAAAATATTAACTTTCTTTGAAATTAGTTTTTAATAAGCAAATGATACATGCATTCATTGACTACATTGATAAAAATGTTAACCAGCCCACTACCAAGGAAAGAGAACTATTATACTCTTAGGATCATAGATTCGGTGATAAGAGGTACCTTGGAATTCATTGAGTCCAACCTCATCATTACACTGTAAGTGTTAAAATTAGTCTCAGGCTCCCCAAAGGAGCTGCCCCTCCCCCTCTGTTTCAGCTGCAGTTGCCTCTGAGCAGGGCTAAGTAGCTCAGAGGAAAACCCTGGGCCTGGGCATAGTGCAGCATGGCCTGCAGCAAGGCCTTGTTAGCTCAAGTCCTGCTGAATCAGGATATGCATGTAAGCCTCAGGCAAATGCCAGCTTCTTCTGCCCAGCCCCAGCCCCAGGGGCGCAGCCCCCACCAGTCTTGAACACCTGCCCTGGGAGTGGCCAGCAAATTTGCATGGGTGTGGGTGGCATGACCTGAGGATCCTGTGAGAAAGAAGGGTTTATATTCAGGAGCAGAGGTAGTGAAGGGGGCTGACAGTGAAAGTGGTGAAGACATAGTGAGAGATGCTAGAGACATATGGAAAGAAAGGGGGGTTGCTACAGAGAGAGAAGTTAGAGTGAAAAGGAGAGGATTGAGAAAGTTGGAGAGGACTGAAGGTGCATCGGTCCAAGCGAAGCGTGGCTGCAGCTCTGGTGCCAGTGGCCAGCAGCCAGCATACCCTAGGGCAAGAGGCAGCAACTGAAGGAAAGAAAGTTTAAAACACAGTCAGGTAGTATTTTTATTTTGTTGCCTTTATCCCTAAGTTTATTCATCTAAATAAACCCTTGGCCGTTAAATTGAAAGAGGCTGTTTGCTTATCAATTGGGGAAAAGCAGTGGGGGAATTTGTAAATGGCCCATACTAAATTAAAAGCAGTCAGATAGCCAGCAAGGAGTTCACAGATTAGGCCCCCAGTTAATATAATTTTTACATTGAATGGCGACCCAGATGGGACTTACAGGCAGCTATAATTTTTCAGATGCTAATACAGGTGTTGATATAGTTTTTTCTACAGTTTATATTTATAAGTTTTTAAGATTAGTTAGTAGTTAAATTTTTTTTAAATACAAAAGAGGTAATTGAAGCATAGGAGGTTAAATGGTTTGGCAAAGGGTCAATCAGTCAATAAGTATCTGAGACAGGATTTCAACTTAATTATTTCTAATGCCAAGTTTAACTTTTATTCACTGTGCCACCTGGAAATCCCACCAGATTGATCTCAATGAACACCCTTTTAATCTGATCATTCAATCAGTCACAAATCCACAAAATACGCAGTGTTTAAGGTTGTTTCCATCATGTTCCTAGGAATATTATATGACTCTTAACAATGTCTCGAGAAATCTTAATTATTTTAAATAAAGCATTTAACAAAAATGGTATTACTCTGAACCTATTTGTAGGAATAACATCTACAGATACCTAATATTCCCTAGAAAGATGGACAAATATGCATTTCTGTGCTCCTGGTGGTTCGGTGTACCTGAGAATGCAGTGAAGTATATGCATATTAACTGTTACACACAAGAATTAATGCAAAATTAATATCCTCAGTTATAGTACAACAGAATTAAACTTCAACAGCCAAAGAGCCGGTTGTAACTATTATCTGCCCATAAGAACAATAATTAGTTTTGCCAGGCAGTTATTTTATTGTATATGTAATGGTAATTTTCACTTTTTATTAGATCAACCTATGATTCTTATAATTTGATGGATCAAGATGTAAGAGGCCGATTATTGGCAGCAGAAATACCAAGAAGAGAACAAAAATAACTCATGAATGATATACTAGGGTTATAGACTCAGCTGAACTAATACTAGTTCTCTATAAGTCCAATTTGTGTGTTTCATTTTGGTGTAAGTATGGCCTTGGATTGGACGACAATGTCAGGAAAATCTTAAACCCTGGATGTTTGGTGATTCCAGAAAGAGGATGACTGCAATCTAGTGCTGGAGACTGCTAAATGTGAACCTAACACATTAGGAGATGTGGATAACCCAGAGTTCATTCACAAAAATGATAAATTATTAGACTATAATAAAACATTAAATATTTAAATGTTCACAGTCCTCCTAACCTTCCTCTTTTTGAACTGATAGTAGGAATTGGTGGGAAGAGAGCAGAGGGGAGTCCTCAGATGCAGGAGAATGGCTATAGTCTTGCAGGAGGATTCCTGAAGAGGAAAACAGAGTTGGAGATTTCATTACGTGATGCACAAATTGCAGCTAACCAAAATTGCCACCTAGAGATGTTTCCTGGGTAACATTGTTGAAGAAAAGGTGGCTAATTAGAGTACTGAGCCTGGGATTATAGTTCACACCGAAAACAATGATTAGTTCTGAACCATGGGCCTGAATAAGGTGATAGTCATTAGGTAGGACAACGAAATGTGTAGGGGCTTAAGGGAAAAGGCTTATAGATATAATACTTAAAGTAATTACTTTAAGACTAAGGATCCAAGAAAGTCAGGAGGCAAACTATGGGACTAGAGTAATAGCATGGGAATCTCAACCCATAGCAACTGACTAATGAGTATTGTTTTTATATCAGCTATCTCTGTTTCACATAGAAATGAGAAGGCAGCAGGATCCCTAGACTTTTTTAGGTGTAAGGACATAGTATCCTTATACTTATAGATGGTAGGGGATCTTTTGAAGGACTCTGTTTACTGCCTAGTTCAATCCATTGGCATCATCTATAAAGAGATACAGCTACATCTTTAACAAGTCAACTCAATCATACAATAAAAGTCCCAAAATATAGTCAAATTACTTCATGGATGATAGATCAAGCAGACAACTAAGTTTTTGCTCTTTAAATTGATGATTTGGTGTCATATAATAAACTAGTAAACCACTAGTAAACACATATAATTATCAAGTCTTAAATTTTTTCTAGGTTTAGTACTGTTCTGTGGTTTTATTCAAACATATGTTATTTGTGAGGGTTAACATATGTGAATAGCACCACAGCATAGCTTATTGGCAATGAACTTCATCGCTCCTTGGCTCGGATTTTGTAATGAAGAGAGAGTTCTTATTAAAAGGGACTCAGTTTCTCTCCTCATGCTATTCAATTATGAAATTTTACACAAGCATCCGAGACAAAACATCTACGTTAGTATGGGAATCTTGGTCAGAACTATAACTAGAGTGGGGAGATTGGGCTATTGTCTCAAGGAGACAAAATGTAGAGGGCATTGACAGCATTTGTAGACATATGGAAAGAAGAAATAGCCAAGCTTAGCCCTAGTAAGCAAGAATAATTAGGCTAAAGTAAACTACCAAATGGTTACTTCCTCCCCTAAGCAGCTGAATCCCAAGTGAGGAAGTTGGGTAGTCTTTGTGTAGGTAGAAAGGAGGGGAGCAGAAAACTTGATGGGATAAAAATAATGAGGAAAGGGGCAGCATTGGAAATAAATATGTTGCATTTGGGATTAGTGAAGTATCCTCATTATTGTAACTAAAAAGGTAGAAATTATGGCTGAGTATGTAGTTTGAGATAAGTCTATAAAATGTCCTGAATGCCCTGATGACTAGTTTGGCCTTTGTTCTCTAGGTAATAGCGACCAATTGAAAGTGATTGAGTATGACATTTTTAATGAACACTGGAGTTTTAGGAAAATTAATCTACTGGCAGCAACATTCAATAGACAGGAGACAGAGAAGCTAATAATAATGATGCTAGCTGACTTTTATGCAATGCTCAAAATTTACAAATACTTTACCTACATTGTCCATTTGATTTTTTTTCAACAATCTTGGGAATTGATGATTTTATCCCCAATTAACAATGAGGAACTGAGTCTGTATTGTTAAGTGACATGTCCATTGTCACATAGTGAAAGGACCAGTATTTGAACTCCAGTGTTCATGACTCCAAGTCTTCCACTCTAACCTTTATAATACTGTGCTTCTCTAGCTAGGAAGCTGTTTTAGTGATGTATGTCTGATCAAAAGGGGAAGTTAGGGAGAATAGGGTCACTTTTATTAATGTATTAGATTTAATGCAATCATTCCTTTAAACAACCCTTGATTGGGTGTTAGCTATACACGAGGCCTCTGATAGAATCTTTTAGAGATCCAAACTATAAAAACATCAATAAATATAACATGTCCTTGCCTTCATAAAATTGAAAATGTAATAAAGGTACACAAATAATACAAAATAGATCATGCTTGAGGGTATAACAATTTGGAAGACTTAAGGCTAGAAAAAACATTTCTTATGGTGGAGATCAAGGAGGCTCTGTGGAGAACACATTATTAAGCATGTTATAAGGCTGAAATACTTAATTAATCATTAAACATGTAGAAAATGAAATAGGGATTACAAAGAGCCAGTGTGGTTGCATGTAAATAAATCATGCTAGAATAGCCTTATATACTTTTCTACATGTTAACTCGACCAATAGATCAAATAACTGTTGTAGATATACCTTAACTACATTTTATTTTTGCAAAACATTTGATAAAGGCATTCATTTAACTGTTGTGAAGCAAAAACCTGTGAACTAAAAGAATTAGGTGAATTTATGACTGGTTGGAGGGCTACGCCCAAAGTGTAATCACTGATTCATTTAGTCAGCATGTATTTATTAAATGCTTCTTATATGATAGGCACTGTGTTAACTCCTCAGGATACAAAGAAAGGCAAAAAATATGTAAAATAAAGCAGTTGAACTAGATGGCTTATTAAATCCTTTCCAATTATAAATCCATCATCGCCTAGAATACTTAGGAGATGAGTATAATGAAAATTCCATTGGACATAGACTCAGAGGACCTTGACTTTAAACTTCACATTTGCCACTTAATAACTTTGTGAAATTGAGAAAATCTATATCCTTTTTGGACCTTCAGTTCCTCATGTGTAAAATGAGGAGGAATGATTAAAATGCTTTCAGGTCCATTCTAGTTCTAAATCTATGACTCTGATCCTACCTTAATGGAAGGTGAGGCAAAGCTTGTATCTTTGTTTCAAGGCCTAGCCTTTTAAAAGCTCAGGCCACAGCCTGCTGAGGAGAAAGCTAGCTCTTTACTTGTTAAACAGCGATGTTAACAGGCCCTGAGGTGCAAGGACATACGAAAGAGCATCTCCAGTGACCTTAGTAAAGGCAGATACAAAGAACACTCCAGTGCCCTCCTACCTGTGAAGGCTCAGCATTGGGTTGACTGAATAGCCTCCTTTCAGAAATCTGTATTTTTAAAAACCCTCATTAAAAGGTTTCCTATCATTAAAATATGGTAAATGTGGCCTCCTTTTTCCAAAAGTAATACTGGTCACTCTTTCTGATATGGTCATCCGAATGAAAGGAATCATTTTTCTAGACATAACACAGTAATGAGCTATTTTCCCTGGCTTTCACAGGCTCTAATAAGCATTTAGACAGGCAACAAAGAGAATGGCTACTGAACTGACTTCTCATCTTTTCCACAACTAGAACATGATTGGTGTTTCTTTACAACAGTGTTTAGACTGACAAAAGGGTCAGAGTTAACTGGGGGCTTTTCCTATTTGTTTCCATTATAAACTTCAGTAATATTAGTAATAAAAATTATGGAACATACTGTTTCTTTAAATGTCAATGAATTAGATGTGAAAGAACAAAAAATGAAATATTGACACAATATTTTTTTCCAATGAAAGTACAACTTCTAGGGGTTTTGTGTTTTATTTGCTGATGTGGATACATTAATTTTTTAGGGTAGGGAATTCTTTGGACAAAGACTCCCAGTTCTCCCCTCTAACAATGTACAAGTATCTGCTACAACAACTTGTCTTAAATTATTTCCCTGGGACATTGAGGGGGTTAAAATGTTTTTCCCAGTGTCACAGCAAATAATATGTGTCATAAATAGAAACTTTAACCCAGGCTTTCCCGGCATTAAGGTCAAGTTTCTGTCTATCCACTATGCGAAAATTGTCACTAGGTATCTCAAGGAAAAGGAACTTCTCTATAGGGAAGTTTAAACAATAACTATGATCAAAATTCACATAACACTGTACTGTCCAATATCTGAAAAAGCTTTTTATTATAAATATTATTTCATTTAATATTCAGAAGAGGCCTAGAAAGTAATGCAGATTTGCCATGTACATTTCAAAGATGAATAACATGAATTTCAAAAATGTTAAGTGAGTTGAAGCTCAGAGAAGTTGAGTGGCTTCCCCATGGTGACACAGCCAATACATATAAGAGGTCAGATTTGAATCTATATCTTCCTTATTTCTAAACTAGTACTCGATTATACCATATTCCATTTCTCATAGGCAGATTTATTTCTCCACTTGGGTTTGGTGGCATCAATATTAACTATTTGTAATTGCAACATAATCCTTTCTCTGTGGCCACCAAATTGCTAGTAGCACAAGGAATTGGTAGAGGAATTGTACCATTAATTTAATTGGTATAGGTAACTCTTAAATGTATAAACTTTCTTCAACGATACAGGCTGATACCCTTTCTGCACCCTACATGGTTAGAGAATTATAGAGAGGCCTAAAGGATTTTCTAGGGTCACACAGTCGGTATATATCTAAGGCATGACTTAACTCAGAAGTTCTAGACCCTAAGCACCTCTCTATTGACTTCACCATGCTGCCTTCCACTTGAAAAACCATCATTAAAATTCCAAGCCAACATTCTCATCCTGATAGATTACTATTACTATTTTCCGAAGAGCTTTTTGATTTAAGCAAACAAAGTTTGTTAGATATAGTGGCAGGCAGGGACTCCTTCTCTGTCCACTCCAAAGATGCCAGAGAGAAAATCTAAGTGGGGATATTTATTGAAATCGATAGTCTCCAAATCACTTTAATGCAATGTAACAGGTGATAATATAAAAGCCTGCCAGCCAAGGTGCTACAAGTTATCACACCCTGAGCAGTCATAACTTGGTCAATGGCATTGCCATCATATTTCACTGTATGTATTGTACATTACAGTCACTCTTTTTACCTTTACTGCATCTACTCTGGGGAAACTACTGCTCTGGGAGCTCTAACTTGTTAGTCTTCATTTCTCTGTGTATACATCATGTGAAAAAATGTTTCAAATGTAAACAAATCATGTCTTCAGCACATTTTCCCAGAGAGACTAGAAGTGACTAAAATAATCCAGGGGATGGATGTGAGAATGCCTGCCATATAAAAAAAGACACAAGATGCATTGAACTATGTCCCTAAATTAGAGTGTTAAAAGTAGATTTTTTTTTTTTACTTAGCACTATAAGGCAAAACAAGGGGCAATGAAAAAAATGGCAAAGGGCTGAATTTTGTCTTGATGCTACTTACAATTAAATCTGTCCAAAAGTAGAATAGGCTGTTTCCATAGACAGCAGTATTCCCATTGATAGATGTGTTCAAGGAAAGACCAAATGGCTCTTGATTGGCAATAGCATAAAAATAATTCTAGTTCTAGGATAAATCAGCCTGATTGTGTCCAAGGTTTTTTCCTACTTTGGGATTCTAAGAGTCTATTTGATCCTAAAAGAAAACTCTTTATAGGATGTCTTTTCATTTTTTATTGAAAATTTATTTTTCCTAAATTACATGTAAAAACAATTTTAATGTCCATTTTTAAAACTTTGTGCTTTAAATTCTTTTCTTCCCGTCCCCACCCCCGCATTAACGACACAAGTAATTCAACACATTACACATTTTCATTCTTTTTAAATTGAAGTAAATCACTAGGTGAGATGAGGGCATGAAGGTATATAAAAGGGCTATGAGTTTTCAGGTCTTCCCTTTTCCTTTAAGGCTAAGCTACTGCCATGCATAGCTATTGAGTGAATCTTTTTTGACCAGACAATTCATGGAATATCTATAGATAGCCTTCTAAGGGGCATAGTGGATGGTGCTGGACTTGGAGTCAAAAAGATGCGAGTTCAAATCCTGTCTCACACATTTACTAGCTGTGTATTCCTGGACAAGTCACTCATCCAGGCTCAGGCTCAGTTTCCTTCTCTATAGAATGAGGTTAATAATGAAACCTTTAGTAAGTTGACGTGAGGGTCAAGTGAGATCATATATAAAAATCATTTCACAAAGCACAAAGCCTTATACAAGCATGAGGTCATATGGAAAAGAGCAGGGTAATATATGAAGATTAAAAACTAAAGCATAAGAGGGACTTTTTAATAATAGTGTCAGAAGTGCTACAATTGAGACTATTTTTTTTTCCTTTTTCTGTGTGAGGCAGTTGGGGTTAAGTGACTTGCCCAGGGTCACACAGCTAATAAGTTTTAAGTGTCTGAGGCCAGATTTGAACTGAGGTCCTCCTGAATGCAGGGCCAGTGATCTATCCACTGCGCTACCTAGCTGCCCCATAACTGAGATTATTTAAGTAAGCTCAGCACAACACAATGGTTGTTGGTACTTTTAAAACTACAATGGATAAAAGGATGTAAGGACAAATAGGACAGCTGCTTGGAGCAGATGGAGCAATGGGTAGGTGTAACTGTGAAAAATAGGCACAACTGGCCCATGCTAATTGTGTTGTATTTTCTTTGCCAAGTTAAATAATAATAAAGAAAGCTTAAATTTATATAGTGCCTTGAGATTGTCATATACATACATAAATGTGTGTATGTGTATGCATCCCTGAACATATATGTATATATGCATTGCATATATATTAGGGGTAGCACAGTGGCCATAATGTTGGACCTAGAATAAGGATTATATGAGTTTAAATGCTTCCGTTAATACTTATTAACTAAATAACCCTAGGCAAGTCACTTAAAATCTCTCAATCTCACTTTTTGTATCTATAAAATTAAAAAAAAAATTATACCTGTATCACAGGGTTGTGTATTAAATGAGACAATATATCTAAAGTGATTTGCTTAGGAGTGGCTAGGTGGCGCAGTGGATAAAGCACCGACCCTGGATTAAGGAGTTCCTGAGTTCAAATCCGGCCTCAGACACTTGACACTTACTAGCTGTGTGACCCTGGGCAAGTCACTTAACCCCATTGCCCTGTAAAAAACAAACAAACAAACAAAAACAATAAAGTGATTTTCTTAAAGTTTCTATAAATGAAGTTATTCACCACCACCACTACCCACCACCATAATCATTGTAATCAACATCAATAGATAGGTGGTACGGTGTATAGAGAACCAGGCTGGAAGTCAGAAAGACATGATTCAAATCCTATCTCAGATACTTACTAGCTGTGTAACCCTGGGCAAGTCACTTCACTTTTCTTTGCCTCAATGTCCTCCTCTGTAAAAAGGAGATAATAATATCCCCTAATTCCCAGGGTTTTTGTGACGATGAAATGAGATAATAATTATAAAGCAGTTAGGACAGTCTCTGGCACATAGTAACACTATAGAAATGTTAGCTAGCAGCAGTAACACATTGTTTTACATACTAACTTATTCATGTGAGTTAGGTTCTATTATTAATTTTACAAATGTGTAAGGTAGAGAAGGACAATTGTATAGTGGAAAGAGCCCTGTCTCTGAAGTAAAAATAACTTGTCAGATTCACCTTCTAACACTTTAACTGAATGACATTTGGAAAGTGTTATATAACCTCTTTGGTCCTCATTTTCTTCAATTTTAAAATGACAGTGTTGACTTCAATGGTCTCTAAATTCTTTTCAACCTCAAAAAAACAAATTTCTATGGCCTGCATAGGATTATGCAAATAGTATTTCAGGCAGTATTCACACTCAAGTATTCCTGACTTTAAGTCTATTGCCCTCTTCGTATTGTTATCTGCGGGTCTATGTTGATCTTTGGATTAAAAAGGACAGAACAAAATGTCTGATGTTCAGCTGTCCTATAATTCCACTGGTAAGGTGGGCTCCAAGGTAAAGAAGATCAATGTATCAAGTCAAATCTTTTCCTTCTCTGAAATTTATACTCTGAGAGAATTGCCTTGAAGAATTTCATGAATAGGTTAAAGCAGAAGTATGCTGATAAAAAGGGAGATGTTATTGCTGATCAAGATTTAACTTCCTTCCATCCCCCCCCCAAAAAAAAGATGACTGTAAGACACAGTTTTAGATTCAACCAGCATTATTGGCATTTTCTTTATCACTTTATTAAGTCTAGAACATTTTAAAAAGAGACTGCCCCTAATTTGGATCATTTGGCAATTTTCTTCCTTGTAAATATACATATTGAAAATTAACATTTGATTCTCATTAACCATTAGGAACTGAGTACAATATATCACATAGCCAGTATGTGTCACACACAGGATTTGAAGCTGTCTTACAGCTATGCAACACTATCTCTTATGGAATTGAGGCACAAGTGAAATTAAAACATAATAAGAGAACAACTGTGGCAACTTTGCCAACGTTCAAGTCACAGGGCTTACATGAAATTCAGACTCTGATACTGAAGAGAAAAGGGAGATGTTATTGCTGAATCATAGTCAGTGATATTCAAAATATTGTGGGAGAGTAACACAGAAATGGAAAAATGAAAAATATCTCAGTCCTTCATGCTGCCTGTTGCCCAAAGGAAGAAAGGCAGTGAATTTAACTTTAATTCCAGGGAAAGCCCCAGAGTTTGTTATTGAAGGAATGATTAGTGAATGGTTTATATAAAAAAGCAAAAATCCAAACAAAAGGGCAGAGTTTATTCAAGACCAGGTCAAGCCAGACTAAACTTATTTCCTCTTGTGAAAGGTTATTAAATGGATAGCCCAGGGGAATTTTTTTAGATATAATCTAAATGATAACTTTTGGTGAAGCACTTGAAAAATGGTCTTCTGTTATTCCTATGGCAGATATGGAGACTGGCAGACTAGATGGTAGTATAGTTAAGTAGATTCCTATCTGGTTGAATGGTCAGACACAAAGAATAATCAATAATTCAATTTCACTTAGAAATTGAATGAATTCCTCAAATAAAGACCCCAGAGATCTTTACTTTATCCTTGGGCTATTTGGATTGCCCTGCGCACTAATGATTTGGATGAAGGCAAAGATGGCATGCTTATCAAATAGACAACTGTCACAAAGCTGGAAGCCCATAATAAATATGGTGAGTCAAAGCAACAGAATAAAAAATTTTTTGAGAGGTTAAATCACTGAGCTAAAAGGAATCAGATGAAGTTTCAGAGGTAAACATAAAATCTTGCACTTGAGTTATAAAAATCAATATTGAAAAATTGAGGAGGTGCCTCGACAGGGTTCAACTGAAAATTCCATGAAGATATTTATAGACTGAATGCTCGATATGTGACTACACATGTCATATGGTAACTAAGAAAGACACTCAATTTCGGGCTATGGTGAGGGAGGTATTGTATCCAGTACTCAAGTGCCCACAGAATTTGAGAGTGTTTGGATGACATTTGGAGTACTGTACTCAGTTCTAGGTGCCACTAGAGTCATTGTTAATTTTATATAAAGTGGCCAATGATATGTAGTGACTTGATCTCATCATACAAGGATTAATTGGAATACACAAGGTATGTTTAGACTGGAGAAAGGCTTTTTGTTAGAGGGACCAGGTGAAGGGAGATGATGGATATTTTCAAATATTGTTGCGTTGTTCTAGGATAGAGGAATTGCATTTTTCTCATTGGCCCCATAGGAAAATACTAGGAATAATGAGTGGAAAGTTACAGCAGGCAGATTTAGACTTAAATCTTGGAAATTGCCTAACATTTAAATCTGTCTAAAATGAAATAGGCAACCTCAGGAGGGAGGGATATTTCCTTACTTGGGGTCTTTAAAAAAGCAAACTGAATGAACTCTTTTTCAGGAATGCATTAGTCTAGTTATCCTCTGGGTCCCTGTCAACTCAGAGATTCTTTGTTTCTGCAATTGAATTGTCTACTCAATTTAGGATCTCTTTACATGACATGCTAATGGGACATACTGAAAAGTTAAAAAAAAAGTATCCTATTGTTTTTCCTACACAATTTACAACAAATCGCTTGACGTGAAGTTTTGAGTGACTTGGTGGTGAGGTAAAAAGAATACATTATTTTATGTCAAAGAACTTGGGTTTGTAATTCAGCTCTGATGTGATCAATCTGTGTGACATTGGTCAGATCACTTCCCCTTTCTAGTGAGGAATTCCCAGATCTCTTATCTATAAAATTATGGATTTGACACTATATTATATTTAAACATCTTATAGCTATAAATTTACTTTATTCCATGTTGACCTAGAAATCTTTTAGCTATTCATCATAGATATAGGCAAAAATCGAGACAAGCAAGGGGATGTTATTTAATAAAAAAGGTCATTCTTTTAATATATAAAATGCTAAATAAAGTAGACAAGTGCGCTAAATGATTCACTCTACATGTTATGGGCATATATATAGCATGTCTATTTATTTTATTTTAAGAAGATGGCACGGCAATGGGATTGTCAACCCTCCATCCATCATAACACATTTAACATTGTAGCCAAATTCAATTTGAAACCAGAGGCCCTTAATAAAATTCATCTGATGAATTTATGAAGTGATCCCTGTGTGGGATAATCATCACTTACAAAAGTCACATTCCAACCATGGTTCTTTCCTTCCAGTAGGTTCTGTCTTAATTTTTTCTACTCTTAGACTTTCTCTAGCTGGGTCCAATGGGCTCCTCTGTAGGCTACCTTCACCTTAAGACTTCAGGGAAACTAAACTCTGACATTTTAATCTATTCCCATCAGATGTTTATAAGAATAATTTATCTAGAACTAGAATTTATCTCCTAAAATTTTATCTACACATTTCATTCCTACTAGTACATCATACATCTAGCCTGATTCTGTTACTGCTTTTGTTTCTCCTCATTCTTAGGAGATCATATAGATTTTTGACTTGGTTCTTTATTTCATCTTTTGTTATCTATGCCCTTCTGATAGCCCATACAAGCAAAAACCCAGTCAGTAGTGGTTAACCCAAAATTTATCCCTTAAATTCAATTTTTCCTTGGATCTCCTGGTCAAATATTTTTCTCTATCATCTCCATACTGTGCAATAATTATCCTGTTTTATATATTTAGCTATAGGGTGGAAACTCAATGATTGGCCCACACACAATCATTGTATTGGTAACCAATCAATAGATTGACATACATCTATAAATTAGATACATTGTAACCTCTTTGTCAAACTTCTCTATCACCAAATTATTTAATATTGAGCCAAATCCTCTAGCTGTGGATAATTAATTCTGTTTGTCTCTAAAAGAAAATGACAAGATCAGAAGAATCTCCATCAAGGTTAATAACCTGACTCTGCAAACCACAGAACTAATATCACCTCCTATATTTAGCAATAGTAACAGTCTTATAAGACAGGGATAGTGAATTAATACTAGTTCTTCCAGAGAGGTTCAACCACCTCATCATTTTTTTTTGTTTCAATTGCTGTATCCAATAGGCTAAGTATAAGCCTCTTCAGTTAGCCAAGGATCTCTCCTATGTGATAGAAAACTTTTGAGAGATTATACTATTCATAAATAGGAATTAGGCACAGGATTACATAAATGTACTAACTTCATTGAATTTTTGCCACACTAATTTTATACAGAATATCAAATTAAATAGGTTTTTCCAGGCTGAATTGGCTATAAGGTACATCATGGGAATTCCTATGTAGAAGTAGGTCTTGTCCTTTGTCATCACAGTGTCACAAATCTTAAAGAGTAATATAAATGTAAGATATTGTGTTCTTTGGACAAATTTCAGCTTTCTTCCTCAGTGAGTAGATTAGCATATGTATATTCTCCTCTAAATTACCTAAAAAGACTGTTGGAATAAAACCTTAGGCCATTAGATCTTAGAATAATGCTATCGGAGCTAATCCCACTTGGTAGATATCATCTTCAAACAACCATTGTCTTTAGTCCCTATTAGAATATGTTTCATTTATAAGATTTTATGATAGTTACAAATATAGTATAGCAGCAGAATCTGCCCTTTCCCAGTGCTGTAAATCTTATAGTACAGTTCAAAATGAACAATATTCCAAAAACTGGAAAAACAATTCTTAACCATCCCTTTTTTCCCCCTGCCCCACAGTGGATTAGAAAAATGTCAGGCCTATAAATTGGAGTATGGTAGATTTAATACGATAATATAGGTAATAATGTTAGTAATTATTACCCATATGAAGTTCTGCTATTTCCAGGAAGCCTTCATAAATGTAGCAAGTGACATAGCTCTTGTTTTTCTATCTTTCTGCACAATTTCTAATATATGACCATGTTAATCAACAAATATTTTACAGTACCTATATGTTATAAAAACCATCATATGGACCTGTGAATATAAATGTTCAAAACAAAACAATCCTCATTCGCGATGACCTTACATTTGAAGGACTCGGGTGACAGAATAAGATAGACATTTTTCAGATAAGGACAACCTGGGATTTCTTTTTATTATTCATATTTGTTATCAAGATTTTATATTTCTATTTTATAGTTGGATTGGGGGAAGTTTGTAGTAGAAGGGACAGGAGGTGAGTGATAGGTTGTCAGAGAAAGTACAAAGGAATTTAAAAAAAAATAAATTGGGTCATTGAAGAGTTCTTGTAAATACACAAAAGAGAAGGGAAGAAAGCTACATGAAAACTCAAAAAAAAGCATATTTTTGAAAGTTTCCTGATAAAATTATGACAGACATTGCACCTAGCAATGTACTGAGTGTTGT
This sequence comes from Dromiciops gliroides, assembly GCF_019393635.1. Classification (NCBI taxonomy): domain Eukaryota; kingdom Metazoa; phylum Chordata; class Mammalia; order Microbiotheria; family Microbiotheriidae; genus Dromiciops; species Dromiciops gliroides. The sequence goes on from NC_057861.1 coordinate 714,804,620, forward strand.
GAAGATTGTTTCTAATGAGATAGTTTATTCCCTAATGAGGCTCTTATCTCATAAAACTATATTGTCTTTTTTTCAGCTTATGATTTATATTTACCATTATTTATTCTTCCGTGGAATGTAGGTTTCTTCAGAATAAGGACTATTTTTGTTTGTACCTCAGTCACCTAGAAGGATGCCTGGAGTATAGTAGTTTGTTTACTGTTTTTGTTTTTGTTTGTTTGTTTGTTTTTTTAGTTGAGTGAGAAGATTGAAATAAGGAGATGTGCCTTCACTAGACACAAAGACCACATGTTCACTTGGTGATACTATAGGAAATATTACTTCATAGGCCCCTTCCAGTTATGAGATTCTGGTGGATTTTAGTAGCAAAAAAAATACTTCATTACTTTAGTAGATACATGATCTCCTTGGTATGGATCCATCTTCTACCACTGTGGTAGCCACCTGTCCAAGAACCAACATCTCAGAGCTGGAAAGGACCACAGAGGACATGATGTCCAACACATTCTTGAACAACAAACCCCTATACAACACAACCACATTTTGTATTATTTTATGGACAGTAATCACTAAAACTTTTATCATCTGTTTTTTAGGCTACTCATAATAAGACTCTCCAATGCATGAGCTTGGTTAGCTAACAAATTTTTTTTTCTGAGACTATACTTGAGGCCATTATAGCCTAATAGACCCAAGAAGATGTACTTTTTGCCACCCAGGGTCACTTCCATTGCAGGCTTAAAGTTTTTGAGGGGGGATTTTTGTAGAAAGGGAAATGGTTGAAATAGCTAAAGAACTACTAAGTATTCTACAGTAGTAATTATAAGTGCCCTCTGATTTCAGAAATTAGAGATATCAAAGCAATCTAATTGATGAATGAAATTTTGTAGAGGAGAAAAAATATGAACTATGGTCTCAAACAAAGTTTAACTTTGTATTTTCAGGGTCAACAGCAAAGCAACACCAATAGAAGAACTAAACATAGCAAAGGGGGCTTGATGAGGCTGGGATGGGTAAAATAGGAAAGTTTATATTGGAGACAGTAGATAAATTTAAGTAGGCAGAGTGCCAATTAGAAAAGCAAATCTCTGGAAAAATTTGAAATGCCAGTTTGAGAAGTTATAATTTGGTACAATAGGTAATGTTTCCTCACCAATAACATTTCCATACTTATAGAAGTGGTTGCTAGGTATTTGGTTTTCTATTTTTAAATGACATGGAACATTCTCGTCCTAATGCTTAGTTTGAAAAATTTGAAGGTGGAAAGTGGGAAAGGGAATGAAAATTAGAAGGATGATAGTGATTTCCTCTGACATGGACCTTTCTTCCCTGCCTCTGCACTCACCAGGGTACCCCATCAAGCTCCTCTAAGCCCTTGCAGATACATAATGAAAACACATATTTCATTTACATATCGGTTTAACACATGTCCTGAATGTGTCAGTCCCACATCATTAATATATCTTTCTTAGACTGTCAACAATTGAAACGGTGAGGCCAAATTTAACTAAGCCATTACAGTATTTGTTACACAGTAATACATACATGCTGCATTAAATTCTTCTTTGATATTAGTGGTTATTTTTTAAAAATAAAATGAACAAGTAACAGACTGAATACTTTAAAATAAAAATTTTAATTGAATATGTGGTAGTAAAATCATAAAAGATATATCAGGAGATATAATCATAAAAGATACCTCTATAAACCTGGTTATTCTGACAAGGAAAAGGTCTTTGAGATCAAGAAGCAAATTAGATCAGTCTTTTGAGCTGGTTTGAAAGAAGGTGGGAATCACAAATTGTTAATCCCTTAAGGGAACTTTTACTTTTAATTTAATGACAGACATTTTAGGAACAAACATTCAGGTTCTTTGCAGCTGAATTAAAGAAAACTAACCCATCGTCTCAGGAAAGGTCAGGTTAGAGTCTAGAAACGAATTTAGAATTATATTCGAAAATCACTAAGCTTTTCATACCTTTGGCTTCCACTCTTTGACAATGCCCAGGAATGGTCAATGACAGAAAGAAGTGTAAAAGTAATTCATAGCACCATTTTGCATCAGACCAACAAAACTAAAATTATAGTAAGTAATTCATCAGTTGGGGGAATAGTGCCACAAAATGTTAATATGAATATATGGAATATCAAGACATTTGCCATAAGAAATGATCAATGTGAATAATTCAGAGAAATACAAGAAACTTATATGAAAAAAATGGAGAGCAAAGATTGATGAACCAAGAAAATTATATATAGGAAAAATGTAATAAAAGACATGTAATTTCAGGCTACACATATGTACTTGACTTATTGTAGAGCCTTCCAAGCTCATATTAGCCTGATCAGTCACAGACACACTGTACATTCACCCCAATATTGTTATACCATTTTGTTTCCCTTCAAGTATGAAGGACAACAGCAAAAGAGAATTGCCTGATCCCAGAAAACAAATATAGCAAGACATGAAACTTCATGAGATCTCCAAAGGCATCTAATCCAATCTCCAAATTTCATAGATGAGAGAATTTAGGGGTTAATTTAGGCAATTAATTTGCCCAAGGAAACACAAGTGGTAAATGTAAGAGCTGAGATTTAACAGAAAGAAATATACTCCTTTTGGCAGAGAGGTGGAACACAATTGAGGAAGATCATTGCATAGAATATAATCATTGTGTCCATTTCTTTAGGTTAACTACATTTCTGTGTGATTAGGTAGATTATATTAATAAAAAAGATTATTGGAATGTACCAATGTCATAAAATATTAAAATAATCAATAAAACTTTTTTTTAAGTATGGTATATATAACCTAAGCTATGTCCTGTTTTTGGCAGGGGAGTGGGGGGATTAGAATGGAGTAACAGTGGGGCAGCTAAGTGATACAGTGGATAAAGCACCAGCCCTGGATTCATGAAGACCTGAGTTCAAATCTGGTCTTTGACATTTGACATATACTAGCTATATGACCCTGGGCAAGTCACTTAACCCTCATTGCCAGACAACAGCAACAACAACAACAATAATAAAAAAATGGAGTAACAGTGGGGAGGGTACAGGGAAACCCAAAGGATAAAATTGGGTTTCTGCTTCTTTTTGGAGGCCATTGGAATGAAGTGATTTGCCAAAGGTCATACAGCTTGCATCTGAGGCAGAATTTGAACTCAGGTCTTCCTGATTTCAGGGCCAATGTGCTATTTACTTTGATACCTATTCCTGCATAAAAGTTTATTACTTCACAAGAATATGGAGGTTAATAGGTAAATCCAACAGGAAGTTTTCTATAAAATTTTACCAAGGTAATTGACATCTAAAATGATAAAAAATGACAGAGATGAGAATTGAGAATATTGCTTCCAGTAACGATTGAGTTTAAAGGTTTTGCAGTGACTTAAAGGTGTTTGTGTGTATGTGTGTGATGTTTTCTTTTTTCTTTCTGACCACATTATCTTTTTTTTTTCTTTCTGACTGGTAAAGTAAGGACAATCTATGTTTCAAGTTTCCCTCTTGTATTAGAAGAAAGCAACATTGGGAATACCTCTCAATTCTCCACAATACCAAAGATAATGGAGTACTTTAAAATGTAAGAAAACCTCAAAGGAAAAAAGAAGTACTAGATTATGAAGTGATGGAGGTGGATTTCAACATGTATTAGGAGCTGAATGTGTGGGAGGATGTGATTTCAAAGAGGGGACTCATAGGATCTTAGATTTGGGGTTAGCATAGACTTTAGAGCCCAAACCAACCTCTTAATATTACAGATAAGCAATTGAGAGCTAGAGAGTTTTATTGACTTGCACATGGATACATAGGTGATAAGAACATGATAAAAACTCAAACCAAGCTCTTATACTTCCAAATCTGGAACTCTTGCAACTGTTCCATGTTGCTGCAATAGTATTTTTAAGTTAAAAATCGTAAAAACTTCTTAGGTAAATTATTATGGGAAGCATGGCCGTATAGCAATTTGTATTACGAAAAAAGATAAGAGGGGTTTAGTGGACTCTTCTTATATGACACCCAAAAAATGTAATCTTAGATTTTATTAAGACAGAAAGTGTTATCCATCCATAGAAAGGAAGCTCAGATCTATTTGTCCAAGCCTAACCTCTCTCCTGATTTCTAGTCTCTCATCTCCAACTGCCCATTAAATACCTTGAACTTGATATTCCATAGATATTTTATACTCAATGTGTCCAAAACCAAACTCAAACATATTAGTGTCCTGATTACTGGTCAAGGGTGCAAACTTTATCCACACAAGCTCACAACCTAGGTATCATCCATGGCTCCTCACTCTAAAACAGGTAATCACTAATTTTTTGATGAACACCCTTGTTACCCATCATCAATTAGAGTCCTTTTAAAGCAGAGATCACTTATATCTCCTACAAAAGACCTTCCTCATCTCCCGTTAGTGTCCTTACCTTCTTGAAATTAATTTTAAAAAGTAAAATGCAACAGATAAAAAGAGAAATTCCATTTAAAATAACTGTGGTTAATATAAAATACTTGGGAGTCTACCTGTCAAGACAAACACAGAAACTATATGACCAGAACTACAAAACACTTTTTGCACAAATAAAGACAGATCTAAAGAATTGGAAAAATAATAATTGCTCATTGTTAGGCTGAGCCCATATAGAAAAAATCACAATCGTACCTAAGTTAAAGTGTTCCTTTAGAGATATAACAATCAAACTATCAAAATATTTTAGATATAGAAAAAATAATAACAAAGTTTTTCTGGAAAAACAAAAGTTCAAGGATATCATGGGAATCAATGAAAAAAATACAACAGAATGATAGTCTAGCAGTACCATATTTCAAACTGCATTATAAAGTGGTAATTATCAAAACAATCTTGTACTAGCCAAGAAATAGAGAGGTCTATCAGTGGGATAGAATAGGTTACACATTATACTATAGTAAATGACTATGGTAATCTAGTACATGATAAACTCAAAGATCCAAGCGTTTTGGGACAAAAACTCATTATTTGACCAAAACTGCTGGGAGAACTGGCAAACAGTATGGCAGAAACTAGGTGTAGACCAATATCTCACACCATACTCTAAAATAAGATCAAAATGGGTACATGATTTATACATAAAGGATGATACCATATGCAAATTAAGAGAGTATAAAATAATTTATGTGCCAGATTTATGGTCAGAGGAAGAATTTAGGACCAAAGAGGCAATAAAGAATAAAACAAAATATAAAATAGATATTTTATTATATAAAATTAAAATAATTTTGCACAAACAAAACTAATGCAATTGAGATTACAAGGGAAGCAGGGAACAGGGAAAGAATTTTTGAAACAAATACATCTGATAAAGGACACACTTCTTAAATATATAAAGAACTGAGTCAAATTTACAAAAATACAAGTCATTCCCCAATTGATAAATGGTCAAAGAATATGAACAGGCAGTTTTCAGACAAAGAAATCAAAGGTATCTAGAATAATATGAGGAAAATGCTCTAGATCAATACTGATCAGAGAAATGCAAATTAAAACAACTCTTAGTTATCACCTCACACCCATAAGAGTGGCAAATATAAAAAAAATGGAAAATATAGGATATTGGAGGGGGTGTGGGAAAGTTGGTATGCTAATCCACTGTTGGTGGAGTTGTCAAAAGATCCAACCATTCTGGAGAGATTTTGGAACTATGCCCAAAGGATTTTAGAACTGTGCATACCCTTTGATCCAGCAATAAAACTACAATTCTATATCCTAAAGACATATCCAAAAAGAGAAAAAAGACCTATTTGTACAAAAATATTTCTAGCAGTTCTTTTTGTGATGACTAAGAATTAGAAATCAAAGGAATACACATAAATTGGGGGATTGTTAAACAAGCTGTCATATATGATGGTGAGGGAATATTGTGCTTTAATAAAAGACAAGCAGGATCACTTCAGAAAGGCCTGGTAATACTTGTATGAATTAATGTGTAGTGAAGAGAGCAGAAGCAAGAGAACATTGTGCACAGAGACAGCAATATTGATTAAAGAATTGTGAAAGACTTAACTATTCTCAACAATACAATGATCCAAGACAATATCAAAGGATTACTGATGAAATTTACTATCCACCTCCAAAGAACTGATATTGATGAAACACAGCCTGAAGTATGCCATTTTTTACTTTCTTTCATTTTTTTCTTTTATTCAAGTTTTCTTATAGAAAATTGCTAATATGGTAATGTTTTACATAATCATACATGTATAATCTATGTCTCATTGCTTACCACCTCAGGGATGGTACTAGGGAGGGGAGGGAGGGAAGGATAAAAATTGAAATCAAAACTATAAATAAAAATCTTTATTACTTTTAAAAAAAGAAGCTAACGTGTAGAAAGATTATTTATTTATGTAAAAATCACAACCCTTAGTACAATATGATTTCCTTTAAGCAAAGGCATTCTTCCATTTTTTCTTTCCTCAGCATAATAACTGCACATAGTAGGCAACTAGGAGAGACTGAATTGAATTTAGTTGGATTAAGTAATTATCACTGTTTTCATTAGTAGTTTAGGACATGAGAACAAATTCTACTGAGGAATACAAAATAAACTTTGGGGGTAGATTCTTAATTAACAAACCAAAGGCAATTATTACCTATTAATCTTCTCACCTAAACTGTTAGCTCGATGAAAATAGGTTAACTCTATGCTTTATTCCTCCTTGGGCACTAAGCACAGGAAAGTATCATTCAATTGAGGATTCCTTGTACCCACCTGAAATTTCCGTTATATCACCAGTTACAGAAGGGTGGCTACATATCCATTTACCCCATTACAATTTTTAGAGTCTCCTATGGATTTTATAATAATAAGATTTTTTGACATCATGTCAGTTTATATATCTACCTATGAGGGTCATGTAACTAGTGGTAATCTGAAATATTCTAAGTATCTAAGAATATTTTGACATGTATTTATAATAAACCTCATACTTCCCCAGTAGCCCAGATCATCTTTGCCTGAATAAATTTTAGAAATAGTATGCATCTCACTTGTGAGAGAACAGAAGGAAAGAAGACAAAAGCCAACATGGGGACTTTTATAGAATCCAGTTTGTACTTAGAGATTCACACCTAAGTCACGGCATGCTTTCTGTATGGAATGACATAAATCAAATGACAACATCTGCTCTTCAAATAAGTATAAATCAGGAGCTAGAAAACTTTGTAATTCTTGTGAGAAATTGGACAATACATTGCTGGTAGTATCCCCTTTGTACTCCAACAGTCCATGGTCAGTGGACACTGTTCATCCTTCTACATATATGACTATAATTTGTGCTTACTCAATTTCATTCTGCTTAGAGAGTATTAACCACTAGTCTCCAAGCACAGGGCATCTAATTGGAAGGGACTAAGTATTCCTTAAATAACCCTTTTGAATGTTTTTTGATTTTCCATATAAAGACTCTTCTCAGTATTTTGTTTGGCTTTTTTCATATTAACATAAAAAATTTGACTAAAGACTCTATATACATATGTACACACACAATACTTGTCTACACATATGATATTTTACATATATGTTTATATTATATGGGTATGTATGCATTCATATTATATATTACATATTGTGTCTGAGTTTAAACCTTGAACTCCTTTTCCCCACCTATATGGTCCCAAGGGTTATTTTGGTATTATGTTTTTGTTGTTGTTGTTGTTGTTGTTTTTGTCCAGACCTCTAATTTATCAAGAAGCTCTCCAAAAGGAAGCTTCATGAATGAATATCTATAATTTATAGTCTTAGAAAATTATTTGGTAAACTGAGAGATTGACTGGCCAAGAGTGATTTAGCCAGTATTTGTCAAAGGAAGATTTAAACCTGGGTTATTTTAATTTTCAGATCAATTGTTTACTACATTCAGACTTAACTGGATCCATTTTGGTCCATGGTGTTGTAACGATTGGAATAACGCCACCTGCTGGATACTTACTGTAGAAGAGTTCTGCCCATGAAGGGAAGGTCTTTGAGGGCAAGACCAGGAGTCAGGAAGTGACGCGGACTAGTGGGAGGAGGAAGGAAGAGACTGGTGCTCAGTCTCGGTCTCTTTCCTTTGGACTCTGGTGGAGAGCGGAGCAAGAAATGTGCTCTCCCTTTAATAGATAGGAATCTAGGCCTTTCTCTCTCTCTTTACCAAATTCTTGTTTTCCTTAATAAACGCTTAAAGGTCTAACTCTTGCTAAAGCTTATAATTTATTGGCGACCACTCATTAGATATTTTAGACAGACTAGCTAGAATTTTACCCCTTAACAGATGGCTGACCACGAAGAGGAAAGCTAAACCTGTCTTCTGATCTTCTGGTTGGGTAAGAAATTTCCCCTACCCTTTAAACTGCTAAGTACTGGCGCACTGGCTGTGTTTTCCCTTTAAATTTTTTCGAATGGACCTTTTAAACTCCCTAATTACCCTATTTTTGATTTTAGTCTGTTTAACCAGACAAATGGGAGATAATATCATGTTAATGCTTTGTTTTTGTGGATTTTCTATTTTTCTTTTTATTTTTGTTAAAAGAGCCAGCAACTTACTCACACAAGGAAATATCTCTCCCTCTCCCAACCATGCTTTTTCAGAGAAACCTGAAGAGATTCCCGCAGCTTTTCCCAGTTCTAACACTAATTGTTGCTCTAATTTTGCATGCCTGGAGGCAATGACCCACCCTCTAGAAGCTTTTAATCCCCTAGCACCTGGAGGCAAAGTGGGGGAAGAGGAATCCAGGCCTGAGTTCAAAATCAAGTCTGATTCAAATTGCTCTGGTCCCTCCCCTCCTCTCCAGACCCCACCCTCTACTCCTCCCATGGCCAAGCCCATTGCTTCCCTGGCCTGGGAAGTCCAGAGAACTGATGCACATGCTCAACTTTCTCTAACTACATTTGCAGCTTCAGGCTCAGCCCTTTCCCAGCCTGGCTGTGCTTCTGAGACAACCTTAGAAAGCCCTTTAAATTCCAGATATGCTCGTTTTGTTCATAATTTTGCTAACCTGCTTTTGTCTTTAATTAGTAATCTTATAAAGCATTTGTATGGTGAAAAGACTGACAGACAATATAGAGGGGTTAAAGAAGAAAAACTTAAGCTGAATAAGAATGACAATCATCACCATAGTTCAAGACTCCGCTTCTTTTGCCATGGAAGGGTATATATTGTACAGAAATGTAGAAGTAAGCAGCAAGGTATTGATATGAGTATTGGGGATTTTAGATACCGGAATCAAAGTGTTCTGAATTCATTCAGAGTATTAATGTCAGTTCAGAGGTTACATAGGATTTCTATGCTATTACATATACATTTTGAAATTAATGGTATGGGTTTATTTTCGTAGAGATTTTCCTGCTTTTGAGATTGTGTTTTATACTTAGTTTTTAAAACAAGGAGAATATTTGTAAAAGCTTTTTATAGTCATGTGATCAGGTTTATATTTTATAATACTCTTGTTAATATTAAGTTCATATTCATTTAGATTTCCTTAGTTTGAATTTCATTGTCTTTTATTGTTCCATGTGTATTTTCTTCTATTCATTTGTCTATCTAATTTTGAAACATTGCAAGATGGTTTTGATTTCATAATACAATGTTAATTCTAGGAGTATTGTGCTCCCATGTTCTGAGTTGTTTGTTTTTGTTATTTTTTCTCAACTGATTATTTGATCAAACTCTTTAAAGCATTTCCCTGGCAAATTGGTTGCCATGGCAAGTGTAAAGAAGTATTATTTTTAATAAGCATATTCCAAAAAAAAAAAAGAGGGGAACATTTGTAAAAGTTTTCTTTTTTCAAAAAAAAAAGTTCTTTGAGATTCTGTTGTGCTTTAACTTGTATTTAAGTATGTTCTGATTTTTCACAAAAGTAATTGTATACTAAGTAAAAAAAAAAGGGGTATTATTTGAAATTGTTGCATAATTATATATTGTGTTCTGAGTCAAGATGTATTCACATTTTTTGCAATCATTTATTATCCTCAATTTTTAAATCCATATGAGACTTGGATTATGGGAACTTATCATTTAAGACATTAATTGCCTTTATTCTGAGTTATCAGATGCCAGTTGGCCAAGATGCCATCCAATCACAAGAGGAATACATGCAAGAGCAGACACTGAACTGTCACATGAGGGGAGACATGCATGAAGTCAAGGTATGGCCGAGGGAACGGCTTTTGACAAATGTTGAGGTTGGATTCTCTTGGTTTAATATTTTATTTTATTTTTCCCCACAATATTGTACAGATGGCTGGAAGTATTCATCCCACCCATCTCACTTCTACACCTGGCTTCCATGCTCCCTCCTATATGCCTGATGCCATGGACATCTCAGTCCCATGCATCTGATTAAGTCTGACTCAGTTTCTTCCAATATGTTCGGTGGCATGGACATATATTCCATCCACCTATTTTAAGCCTGGCATACTGTATGGGCAGTACATATTGCTCAAGTGTGGGAATGCTCATATCCATCATTTCTCTGTTCTTTTATGGTAACCCCCATAATTATCTCAGGTGTCATGATAAATACAGTGTTGAATTTGGCCTTGACACCTGTTACCAATTATATTAGATTTTTTAATTTCTCATAATGGCATGAGGATAATTAGGCAGATGATGCAAAAAGTGATGAAACAAAGATAAAAAATTATTTTAAAAAATTAATATCAGAGCAATTGTCTTCTCAATTACCCTCCATAAGGGGGGACTATAGTAATATTATAATTTTAAAGAATGTTTCAATTTTTGTTTTATTATATGTTTCATGTGTAACAACTAAGATTCTGAATTCCCTTAGACATGTTTTTGAGAACTTTCATTGTTGGATTTGATTATTGACAAAGCTATTTTAAAGTTGTATTAAGCTCAATTTTGTAGGAAATTTCCTGGCTGATTACCAGTATCCACACATCAACCCCTGAAAAGACTTCCATTCCACGACTACACCTAGAGGACATCTGAGAAAAGAGTTTCAGATACTTTAAATGAACAGTTTTGTTTTGTTTTGGTTTGGTTTTTCTCTTTTCTTTTTCTGTTATAATATACACCATCTGTAATATGTATTCTCTGCAGAGGCCCTCCCTTTGCAAGACCAATGTCAAAGCGTCGGTTCATGAGGACAAAAAATCACCCCTCTGGACAAAACTTTCCTCTCTTCCTTTTCTATATTGTTGTTCACATTTTATTAGTTAGCAATAGTTATTATATTCTTTTTACTGTTCCATCAAGGAAACATTTTGTTTCTTGAGGAACAACAGGGGGGACTGTAACGATTGGAATAACGCCACCTGCTGGATACTTACTGTAGAAGAGTTCTGCCCATGAAGGGAAGGTCTTTGAGGGCAAGACCAGGAGTCAGGAAGTGACGCGGACTAGTGGGAGGAGGAAGGAAGAGACTGGTGCTCAGTCTCGGTCTCTTTCCTTTGGACTCTGGTGGAGAGCGGAGCTAGAAATGTGCTCTCCCTTTAATAGATAGGAATCTAGGCCTTTCTCTCTCTCTTTACCAAATTCTTGTTTTCCTTAATAAACGCTTAAAGGTCTAACTCTTGCTAAAGCTTATAATTTATTGGCGACCACTCATTAGATATTTTAGACAGACTAGCTAGAATTTTACCCCTTAACAGTGTTAAAGTTGGTTTTTGTGTGTGTGTGTGTGTGTTTTTAAATAACTTCTGCTCCCTATACATCACTGCATGCTCCTAGTAAGCATAGTTCCTTTAGGAATTTTCATTAATGACCAGAATCATGGTATAAATTAGGGCAGCAACCCAATGGATAAAATTAATGAAAAGTTCACACCAAGGGGAAAAAAAGAAACATGAGTAGTTAGTGGATTGTTTTTGATGATTAGAATAAATTTTCTTCTAAAATCAATTTCATAAATTGACATATAAAAGATAGTGCGGTTCAGAAAAACCTGGATTCTACTGGATTGCTACTTAGAAGCATTGGGTTCAAATACTAGATCTGTCACTATCTATGTGATCTTAGAGAGTACACTTAAACTGCATGCACCTCATTTTTAAAGTGAGAGAATTGGATTATATAACTCCCAATGTACCAGATCTAAATTTCTGCCACATAATGAATCTTTTACATGTATTTTATCTTTTAATGTACTGGTTATCTCCACTCCTTAATTCCTAATATCTCCAAACCACATAGCCTGTACATCAGCTTCTATACCCACTGACTGAGTACTCATACAAATTCACCGAGTTAGCAGAAAGTTTAGAATATGTAGAAATTATATTTGCTATATTATTTCCACCTATTATTAGACGTAATTTATGGGTAATGTTAAATGAAATTATTTCACAACTATCTTTTTTAAATAAAAGTATTTTATTATTTTCTAGTTACATGTAAGAATAGCTTTCAGCATTTGTTTACATAAGATGTCCAATTTCAAATTTTTCTCCCTCCCTCCCTTCCTTTTCCCCCCTCCCTTCCCCCCCTCCCCCAGACAGTAGGCAATCCCATTTGGTTTTATATATATATATATATATACACACACACACACACATACAAATGTATGTATACATATACATATATATACACATACATATATATGTATATATACATATGAATAACAACATTAAACATATTTCTGCATCAGTCATCTATAAGAGAAGAATTGGAGCAATAAAGAAAAACCGCAAAATAGAAAAACAAGAGCACCAAAACCAAAAGAAATAGTATGATTCAATCAGCATCCATATTCCACAGTTCTTTTTTTTTTTTTTCTGGATTTGGAGAGCCTTTTCCATCACGAGTCCCCTGGAACTTTCTTGTACCATTGTATTCGTGAGAAGAATCCAGTCTATCATAGTTGATCAACACATAATGTAGATGATACTGTGTATAATGTTCTTCTGATTCTCCTGATCTCACTCATCATCAGGTCATGCAAGTCCTTCCAGGTTTCTCTAAACTTCTGCTCATTGTTTCTCATAGCACAATAGAATTACATTACATTCATATACCACAACTTGTTCAGCCATTCCCCAACTGATGGGCAACCCCTCAATTTCCAATTCTTTGCTACCACAAAAAGAGCAGCTATAAATATTTTTGTACATGTGGGTCCTTTTCTCTTTTTAATTTTTGATCTCTTTGGGAAAAAGACCCAAAAGTGGTATTGCTGGGTCAAAGGGAATGCACAGCTTTATAGCCCTTTGGGCATAATTCCATATTGCTCTTTAGAATGTTTGGATCAGTTCACAGCTCCACCAACAATGCATTAGAGTTCCAATTTTTCCACAGCTTCTCCAACATTTATTATTTTCCTTTTTTGTCATATTAGCCAATCTGATAGGTGTCACTTGGTACCTCAGAGTTGTTTTAATTTGCATCGCTCTAATCAATAGTGATTTAGAGCATTTTTCATATGGGAATAGATACCTTTGACTTCTTCATCAGAAAACTGCCTGTTCATATCCTTTGACCATTTCTCAATTGGGGAATGACTTGGATTCATATAAATTTGATTTACTTCCCTCTGTATTTTAGAAATGAGCCCTTTCTCAGAAGTACTGGCCATAAAAATTGTTTTCCAGTTTTCTGCATCCCTTCTAATTTTGCATGCATTGCTTCTGTTTGTACAAAACATTTTTAATTTAATGTAATCAAAATCATCCATTTTGCATTTCATAATATTCTCTATCTCTTGTTTGCTCATAAACTGCTCTCTTTTCCAAAGATCTGAAAGGTAGACTATTCTTCTTCTCCTAATTTACCTATGGTATCACCTCTTATGTCTAAATCATGTACCCATTTTGACCTTATTTTAGTATAAGGTGTCAGATGTTGGTCTATGCCTAATTTCTGCCATACTATCTTCCAGTTTTTCCAGCAGTTTTCATCAAAAATACTGAGTTCCTATCCCAGAAGCTGAAGTCTTTGGGTTTGTCAAACACTACATTACTAATGTCATTTACTACTGTGTCTCCTGTGCCTAGCCTATTCCATTGATCCTCCAATTGTATTTCTTAGCCAGTACCAGATAGTTTTGATGACTGATGCTTTATAGTAAAGCTTCAGATTTGGTACAGCTAACCCACTTTCCTTCATAGCTATCTTACTGAGGTCACCCATGAATTGATATAATAAGATCAAACCCTAGAAGAATGAAATTGACACAGAAATGCATTAATATCTACCTTAATATATGTCTATCTTTTGAAATTCAAGAAGTCTTCCTTTATATCTGTATTCAATATCACCACCTAAATATTTTTTAAACTTTCAGCATTAAGATGAATGTGTTAAGAATAAAAATATTTATTTGCATGGCCTTGGAATCAAAACTAAAAGTTTTGATCTAGTAGGCATTTTTTTTTAAAAAAGGAATACCAAACTCCAAAATTAATTTAAAGTGTGTTTTTCAATCAAACATTAGTCTTCCCTTTCTTTCCTTTGTTAATTTTACTTGCATGAACAGGCTTGGAAATTATGAAATATTCTTTGAATTGTTAATACATGCCAACTAATTGTGCTAAAAAGAACAAATCCAGTGTGATGGCAATTATCCATGTGAAAAATTAGTTTTCTTAGGAAGTGGCATTGTGCTATTTGGCTTCTAATTGGTGTATGGCAGCAATTAATGTCTAACACTGCATCTAGCAAATGAAAGAAAATTAATTGAAGATAACTGAGTAAAAGGCTGTTGTTTAGCAGTGCAGAAAAATGGCAGGCTTTTGAGCTCCCTGGCCTCCAACCCCACCCCCTGTACTTGTTGTTCAGAGTTCATCTGAATTTTCTCTTTTTCAATGGCCCTTTTTGAGCTGCCATGAATTGTTTTGAGGGTTCACTTAGAGGTCTCATTACAAAATGAGAAACATTAAAAAATCTATAACTCTGGCAAGAGTTATACTGAAGTTGAAGTGTGAGTCCACTAAGGACAAGAATGATCATTGTGATTTCACATGCTGATAGAATTACAGATGGAAGTAACCTTAGATACCATCTGGTCCAACTCCCTTATTTTTCAGATGATAAAACTAAGGTCAAAAGAGGTTCAATAACTGTCATGAAAGTAGTAAGTAATAGAAGCAGAATTTGAATTAAGGTTCTCTGGTCTTCTGACTCCATTGCTTACATTCTTTCCCATAATCTATGCTTGTGTCTAGCATTGTTGTTGTTATTGTTGTTGTTGTGGTTGTTGTTAAGTCATTTTAGTTGTGTATGACTCTGTGACCCCATTTGGGGTTTTCTTGACACAGATAGTGGAGTAGTTGGAGATTTTCTTCTCCAGTTCATTTTACAGACGAGAAAACTGAGGCAAACAGGGTTAAGTGACTTGCTCTGGGTCATCTAACTAGTAAGCATATGAAGCCATATTTGAACTCAGGAAATTTACTTCATTTCAGTTCCTGCACACTGTCCAGTGTGCCTCCTATCTGCCCCACATTGAAACTGAAATTGAAAAAAGATAATTAAGCCAATGATAAATGTTTGTAACCATGTATGAATAGCATAAGTCATAACATGAAGGAGCTATTAGACCATGAGATCATTTAATGGGATAGTATTTCTCCTTTGGGTTTCAATAGATCTGTGAAATCATTGGTGTGAGCAGCATCTCCATGGGTACAAATCACAACTGATGTATGCCTTTTAATCCTCTTTGTTGCTTTGTCAATTCTCTCCATAAACCATGTGTAATTGCTCTGAGGGCCACTGACACATACTGTAGGGTCTCATACTTCATAACTGGGCATAGGGGCACCTATTCACCATCTAGGCTAAGTCCTTCCCTCCAAACTTAATATTGATAGGTATAGATTCCCTAAGAATCATTAAGTTATCTTCACACTATCTCAGAATCCCAGGGGTAATCTTGCTGTAGGCATTTTACTCTCCTTACTCAGCATTTCTGATCTCAAGACCCCACCAATGAGTTTCCATTTGCCTTAAACCATCCACCTGCAGGGATGTCACTTTAGAACCTATAACATAACCATTACTTAATAATAAGGCAAAAGAAATAACAATGAAACTACAGGTAGTCATATATTAAAGCAAATGCAGGAATAATAAATAGATCACAATCTATACATAAACTTGAATTGTACTTTCCCTGCAATGTACTCAGTATTTTTGAAGGATATCTGTCACTGGAACTGTAAATTTTGGAGTCTTCATCCTGGAACTAACCTGAGTGTCTGGGGCCCCCTCATCCAGGCAGCCTACCACTACCATGGCCCACTAACCATGAAATATCCCTATGCATGGCTCACCCCACTTCGACCATTGATGAGTTCCTCCCAAAGCCTCCATTTTGTGAAGAGACCAAGGCTTCCTTGCATTCTTTGTCTTCTTAGCCCTGTTTCTGACTTCCTCTCAACTTCAAAATTATGACATCAAGTATCTTCATTCCACCCTTCATTCCATTCCTTTATCTGAATGTGTGTGTTGTCTTTTCCCATCAAAATATAAGCTCTTTGAGGACTCTGACTGCCTTTTTAATTTTTATTTTTGGCTTGGATTAGCATTTCCCGTGTTAACAACATTCCTGGTACATAGTGAGTGCTTAATCAATCCTCCCCTCCTTTATCCCTCCCTCCTTTCCTCCCTTTCATTCCTTTCCTTCCTCCCTTCCTTCCTTCCTTCCTTCCTTCCTTCCTTCCTTCCTTCCTTCCTTCCTTCCTTCCTTCCTGCCTGCCTGCCTGCCTGCCTGCCTGCCTGCCTTTCTTCTTTCCTTCCTCTTCATATCTTAAAACCAATCCAATAAAAGTTCCTTGAAGAACACAACTCCTGTGTTGAACAGAAACTTTCCTACTAAGCTGAGTTGATACACTAGATGGATTCTCTAGTTCTTTGCTTCCAAGTTGGACATGCTCTTTAATAGGAACTATAGTCCACAGTACATCTAGCTTCAAACTTATCTAATTAGGTCCTGAAGTGGGTCTGTTCACCTCTTTCTTTTTCTCACCTTTCTGAGTTCAGACTCTGGGCTCACACTATGAACAAGTAGCTTAACTTATGGTTAGTGACCAAACTTGTCTTTTTTCTGTAGTCAGATAAATTATTCATCTCATAATCAGAGAACTGTTCTAGTGTCGATCTTGAACCAGAGTACAAGAGTTTATCACATTCAAGATGAGCAATAACGGTCTAAGAACTTAGCCAGTATAACTTTTCCTCTTAAAACTCTGAAAAGATTTAATTCAGAAAAAATGTGCTCTACTTAAAATGCCAGAAACTTGTACATCCATAGCAGATCTAGCAAAAGGATTGGATATATTAGCTGGATGCTTTTCTTTATGATTACTCTCTGTGTTACAGCCTATCTCCTTTTCTAATCATAATATATTAACACATACCAGGTTAGTGACTGCCGCTATCTGAACCACTTCTACTCAGACTCTAAATGAGACAGTCCAGAGTTATCTCCTACTATTAAGAGCCTTGAAAATAGCAGTGACCACCAGCTCTGCTTCAGGCATGGCCTCAACAACCACAATTAAATGAAAAATTTCCTATAGAAAAGGGGCCTACATCCCTCAATTTTTTTTAGTGAGGCAACTGGGGTTAAGTGACTTGCCCAGGATCACACAGCTAGTAAGTGTCAAGTGTCTGAGGCCAGATTTGAACTGTGGTCCTCCTGAATCTGGGGCTGGTGCTTTATCCACTGTACCACCTAGCTGTACCATCCCTCAATATTTTCAGCATCAACTACTGACCAAAGGTCACCACTGTACAATAAGTCCAAAAACCCCAGAAATGACAGTGTCGTTCCCCTGACTACTGATTTTTGCTTGCTTCCATCGCACGCACCAAAGCCACCTTGGCCAGAAGCAGCCTTTATACATGTGACCCATCATCTGCTTCTGAAGGTTCCAAAACCAGAAAAGAACCAGAAAAAATAAAATAACAAAAGCTTTCAAAACTAAATTCCTTGTTATTTTCAAAGTGTTCCAAATTTTTACAAACTAAAATCTTATTAGTGGAAGTGATATTAAAGGAGATATATTAGCAACTGTTTTACTGCTGTACCCTGAGGACCATGGGATCATTCAGGCTTACATCTGAGACCTCCTATATGAGCTGTCTCTATGATAAAAATGTGAGCTCCTTGAGAGCAGACTGTCTCCATCTTGTCTATTTGTATCCCCAGCAGTTGATGTGTTTCTCTCTATGTAGTCATTTCTTAATAAGTTTGTTTTCATCCAGTTATTCACACATAATTCCTCATTGCTAATATTCTACCAAGTATTTGTGGTGCACATCCAACAACATGTCACTGTCTAGCAATAAGCATAATTCATACACTTGTAATTTTCATTTATTTGTTTCCTATGGATTTCCTCTTAAGAAGCACTATAGAGATTGGGGCTTAGTGAAAAGAGCATAATGCCATTTCATTTTACAGAAAAGAAATAAGGATGCAGAGAAATTATGTCATTTGTTCCAAGTCATACAGTGGCAAACTTGGAACTAAAACTCGTCAGTGTATGAAGATAAGAGCTCATTCTTCTTAAGTTTATAGTGCTATCAACAGGATGATAAAAATTGATAGTGTTAAGAATAGTTACTGGACCTGTTATTTAATTGATATAGGCAACTTCTGGATGAGGAACCTCCCTTTATTAAGGCATTTTCACATCTTCTGGAGAGGCCAATGACTCTCAAAATAGCTCATTTCATTTTTTTAATAACCTGGTTCTTAGGAAGTGCTTTCTTACAATGAGTTGAAATCAACCTCGACAAATTCCATCTGTCATTTTAAGTCAGTCTTCTGAAGCTTAGAAATTTAGTCCCTTTTCCAAATGACAGTCCTTCAAATACTTGAAGGCAGCTAGCACCCTCCCCCCTTCTCTACTAATCTACTCTGTACCTTGCAAGTTTGAGCAGAACAAGGCTGAGAGGCAGCATAGCATGGTGAAAACGATTACTGTCTTTGAAACGAGATGGTGTAAGTTCAGATTCTTGATCTGTAATTAACTACCCAAGTGACCTCTTGTTTGTATAATAAGGAAGTCAGATCAATTGACCTTTAAAGACCCTTGCAACTGTAAGGAATCAATTGTGATTCAGGATTTTCATAACCCTATCTTTGCTTCCTCATGGTCAAACTGAAAAAAAAATGTAAGCTTAAAAGCCTAAGAGAAGATGGGTGTGTATTTTGAGAGATAATTGAACAAACAAGAGGAACTCTGACCATAGGGAACATTTATTAAACTAAGTAACTAATAGCTCCTCTAATAGCTTACCCACACTCACATGGGTCTGGCCAGATTGTGATGGGGACAGCCCATGTGGGTGTGCTGAGCCAATTGGAGACTCAGCATGGTGGCTAAGAACCACCCCTCCCCTTCCTGTGTGGAGGTCAGTTAAGATACAGTTAGATTCGGTTACAGAGGGTGAGAGGGGAAGGCAGTTAGAGAGGGTTCTGAGAGAAATGGGGAAGGAAGGAAGGCAGACAATTAGAGGAGCTGCTGGTATTTGACCTTCAGACAAAAACAGAATAGACTGTAGCTAATAGCTACAGATTTCAAGTATTGGTGAATTTGTATGTTTTTGTTTTGTTTGTAGGGAGAGCTAGCTCTTTTGGAGCTAGCTCAACTGGAAGCAGGTTCAGGTGTCTGGGGCCTTTTGACGCCAGAGATTTATACATTGTTTCTAGTTCTATTAATCTCACTTGTGTGATTCATATATTATTTTAAATTTGTTCCCATTAATAAACCTGTTTTGTTTTTGAAAGAGGCTGCTTCTTTTCTTACCTTAATATTAAGGCGAGCCACCCAATTAACTCTTCCCATACTAAAAATGGCCCTTACACAACTTTATCTCTGTGGACCTGTGGACAATTACACTTATGTTGGGGCACATACTTCATTTGTCTCACTTTCCCACATTTTAACTTAGAAGCTACAATCCATGTGCATGTCAACCCAATGAATAAATCAAAAAAGTACTGTAATAGGTTGTTATATCTTCAATGTTCCCAAATAAATAGTGAAAATGATGCATTGTAAATGTGAACACTTGCTTTAGTATGAAAAAAATATATATCTCTAGTTTGAGGAGATAAGGTGAAATACATTGAATTTTCCGTCCTTAATAGAAAAAAATAGTGCTGATGACAGTGTTTCAAAACTTACTATAATACTGTTTCAGCATGGGTAGTGGAAATCCATGAAATTCCACAAATAAAAATAATTCAGATTCACATTCATCTAGATAATATATGAAAGCTAGAACTTAAAGGATGAGGATATGTGAAATTGAATGAAAAGGATTTGAAAACCTGAGTTCAAAACTAGCTTCAAATCTTAGTAGCTTTAGAACCCTAAGAAAAGCATTTATACTCTGCCTCAGTTTCCCCAAATATAAAATGGGGATGATAATAATAGGGTTTGGTACATTTGTAGTTAGTAAATGTTTTTTTTTTCCTTCCTTCTGTTTGAGATTACCTTCCTTCTACTCTTTGTCTCTGTGTTTCTGTACCTGTTGGTTTGTTTCTATGTGTGTGTGTGTGTGTATGAACACACACACACATACACACACACATATATGCATATATATGCATACAAATGCCCTTATCTACTCATTAGTATGTGAACTCCTTGTGGGCAGGGATATTGAAGTTTCCTTTCTTTATTGCCCATTGATTAGCAAAGTTCCTGGAATGTGTTAAGTGCTAAATAAATGCTTTGTGACTTATTGCTATTGTTAATAATAATTATAATCACCATCATAATAGACTCTGCCAAATGTTTTACATGAAGCTTGGTATACTATGTCTATGGGATTTGCCTGATCTACTCTTCTTATAACACTACTAAAAAAGGGAGAATAGGTTAGGTTGGGGTGAATTATTCTTAGTGAATCTAAGCTGAATCCTATTATTTTTTTCTTTTTCTAATAGTATTTTATTTTCCCCAATAACATGTAAAGATAACTTTCAACATTCATTTTTGTAAGATTTTGAGTTCCAAATTTTCTTCTCCCTCCCCAAGACACCAACCTGATATAGGTTATACAGTACAATAATTTAAACATATTTCCACATTAGTGGTGTTGTGAAAGAAGAATCAGAATAAAAGGGGAAAAACACAAGAAAGAAAAAACAAAAAGTAAAAATAGTGTGTTTCAATCTGCATTCAGATTCCATAGTTCTTTCCCTGGTTATGGATAGCATTTTTCACCATTATTTTTTTTGAAAATGTCTTGGATTATTGTTTTGCTGAGAAGAGCTAAGTCTATCATAGTTAATAATTGCACAATAATGTTGTTACTGTGCACAATCTTATCCTGGTTTTACTCCCTTCACTTAGCATCAGTTCATGTAAGCTTTTCCAGGTTTTCCTGAAATTCACCTGCTCATCATTTCTTATAGCACAATAGTATTTAATTATATTCATATACCATGATTTGTTCAGCCATTTCCCAATTGATGGGTGTCTCCTCAATTTCCAAATCTTTGCCACCACAAAACAAGCTGTTATAATTTTTTTTTATAATGTAGGTCTTTTTTCCTTTTATATGATCTCTTTTGGATATATACCTACTAGTGGCATTGCTGGGTCAAAGGGTATATACAGTTTTATAGCCTTTTGGGCACATTTCTGAACTTCTCTCCAGAATGGTTAGGTAAGTTTGCAACTACACTAATAATACATTAGTGCATTGTTGGTGGAACTGTGAATTGATCCAACCATTCTGGAGAGCAATTTGGAATTATGCCCAAAGGGCTATAAAGCTGTGCATACCCTTTGACCCAGCAATACCACTTTTGGGTCTTTTGCCCAAAGAAATCATGGAAAGGGGAAAGGGACCCACATATACAAAAATATTTATAGCTGCTCTTTATATTTATAGCTGTGGTGGAAAGGAATTGGAAGTTGAGGGGATGCCCATCAATTGGGGAATGGCTGGACAAGTTGTGGTATATGAATACAATGGAATACTATTGTGCTGTAAGAAACAATGAGCAGGAAGAGTTCAGAGAAACCTGAAGGGTCTTGCATGGGCTGATGATGAGTGAGATGAGCAGAACCAGAAGAACATTGTACAAAGTATCATCAACATTGAGTGTTGATCTACTGTGATGGCAATATTCTTCTCATCAATGCAATGGTACAGAAGAGTTCCAGGGAACTCATGATAGAAGAGGATCTCCAAATCCAGGGGGGAAAAAAAGAACTGTGGAGGGGATGCTGAATGAACCATACTATTTCTTTTGTTTTTGGTGCTGATGTTTTTATATTTTGAGGTTTTTTGTCATTGCTCTGGTTCTTCTCTGATAACATGACTAATGCAGAAATAGGATTAATGTTATTGTGTGTGTGTGTGTGTGTGTGTGTGTGTGTGGGTGTGTGTGGGTGTGTATAAAAAACCTATATCAGATTACCTGCTGTCTAGGTGATGGAGGGAAGGGAGGCGAGGGAGGGAGAAAAATCTGAAATTGGAAAGCTTGTATAAACAAGTTGAGAACTATCTTTACATGTAATGGGGAAAAAATAAAATACTTTATTAATTTTAAAAAAAGAATGCATTAGTGTTCCAATTTTCCAAGTTTTTTCTAATGTTTATCATTTTTCTGTTTTGTCATATTAGCCAATTTGATATGTGTGAGGTTGTACCTCAGAATAATTTGAATTTGAATTTCTCTAATCGGTAGTGAGTGCAAACATTTTTATATGGCTGTAGATAACTTTAATTTCTTCATCTGAAAACTTCCTGTTTGTATTCATACTTCTCGTTTGGGGGATGACTTGTATTCACATAAGTTTGATTCAGTTCTTTATATTTTAGAAAGGAGGCCTTTGTCACAAATTCTGTCAATAAATTTTTTTTCTCAGCTTTCTGTTTTCCTTCTAATATTGGTTGCATTAGTTTTGCTTGTGTAAAAAACCTTTTTTTAATTTAATGTAATCAATTATCCATTTTATATTTAATAATGTTCTTTATCTCTTGTTTATTCATAAATTCTTCCCTTCTTCATAGATCTGAGAGGTAAATGATTTCTTGCTCTCCTAATTTGCCTATGCTATAACCCTTTATATCTAAATCATGTACCCATTTTGACTTCATTTTGGTATGTGGTGTGAGATCTTGGTCTATTGCCTAGTATCTGTCAAACAATTTTCCAGTTTTTCCAGCAGTTTCTGTCAGTGAGTTATTATTCCAGAAGCTAGAATCTTTGGGTTTATCAAATAGTAGATGTCTATTGTCATTTACTACTGTGTCTGGTGTGTGTAACCCATTACAGAGATGTACCACCCTATTTCTTATCCAGTAGCAAATAGTTTTGATAACTGCTGCTTTATAACATAATTTTAGATCTGACATGGGTAGGCCACTTCCTTTGCATTTCTTTTTCATTAATTCCCTTTATATTCTTGACCTTTTGTTTTTCTAGATGCATTTTGTTATTATTTTATCTAGCTCTATAAAATAATTTTGATAGTTCAATTTGCATAGCACTGAATATGTAAATTAATTTAGGTAGACTTGATAATTTTCCAATTCTTTAGGTATGATTTTATTTGTTTGAAGTGCTTGGTAATTGTGTTTATAAAGTTCCTGGGTTTGTCTTGCCAGTTAGACTCCCAGATGTTCTATATTGTCTACAGTTATTTCAAATGAAATTTCGTTTTCTCTCTCTTCATACTGAACCTTATTAATCACTACTTATACCAGAAATCTTTGTCAACCTTGAGTGTTATCTATTGAACCTCAGCTTTGTATCCAGATGAGCTGGTTTCAAATTTCATCTCCATTACTTAAAATCTGTGTGATTTTTGGCAAATAGATTTACTTTTCTGACTGAGCTTCCATTTTCTGCTTTGCTTACCACAGGACCTGAAACACAGTAAGCTATTTTTTTTTTTTTAATGTACGAGGTATTTTATTTTTTCCATTACATGTAAAGATAGTTCTCAACTTTTGTTTATACATGCTTTACAATTTCAGATTTTTCTCCCTCCCACCCCTCCCTCCCCCCTCCCCTAGACAGCAGGTAATCTGATATAGGTTATATATATATATATATACACATATACATATAGATATATATATATATATATACACACACACACACATATATATACACATAATAACATTAATCCTATTTCTGCATTAATCCTGTTACAAGAGAAAGAATCACAGCAGTGATGCAAAACCTCAAAATAGAAAGAAAAAAAAAACCAACAGCACCCAAAACAAAAGAAATAATATGGTTCAATCAGCATCTATACTCCACACTTCTTTCTTTCTTTTTTTTTTCTTGGATTTGGAGATCCTCTTCTATCATGAGTTCCCTGGAACTCTTCTGTTCCATTGCATTGGTGAGAAGAATATAGTCCATCACAGTAGGTCAACACTCAATGTTGATGATACTGTGTACAATGTTCTTCTGGTTCTGCTCATCTCACTCATCATCAGCTCACGTAAGACCCTCCAGGTTTCTCTGAACTCTTCCTGCTCATCATTTCTTATAGCACAATAGTATTCCATTGTATTCATATACCACAACTTGTCCAGCCATTCCCCAATTGATGGGCACCCCCTCAACTTCCAATTCCTTGCTACCACGTAAAGAGCAGCTATAAATATTTTTGTACATGTGGGTCCCTTTCCCCCTTCCATGATTTCTTTGGGCAAAAGACCTAAAAGTGGGATTGCTGGGTCAAAGGGTATGCACAGCTTTATCGCCCTTTGGGCATAATTCCAAATTGCTCTCCAGAATGGTTGGATCAGCTCACAGCTCCACCAACAATGCATTAGTGTTCCAATTTTCCCACAGCCTCTCCAACATTAACACAGTAAGCTCTTAATAAATATGTATTGGGGGCAGCTAGGTGGCACAGTGAATAGAGCACCAACCCTGGACCTGAGTTCAAATCCAGCCTCAGATACTAAACATTTACTAGCTGTGTGAACCTGGGCAAGTCACTTAACCTCAATTGCCTCTCCAATATATATATATATATATATATATATATATATATATATACATATATATATATATGTATATATGTGTATATGTATATGTATATGTATATGTATATATATGTATGTATGTATATGTATGTATGTATGTATGTATGTATGTATGTATTGGTTTACTGGTTGTTCCTTTTTAATGGAGATAATATTGCAGGTCTTCAGTTTTTTGACAAATCTTCTATTCTCTAAAATTATTTATAATTTGTTCATTAGTCCTATCATCCAGTTTTTTGAAGATGTTAGCAGATGGCTTGGACTGAAAAATTGAAAATACTGAAGGGCCCTGGATGTTCTCTTACCATCTTCCCACTTGGGTTCTACCTTCAGTTTTGCCTTTCAATTAATAATCTTTTCATATCCTTCACAGCCTGAAAAGCATACTGCTTACAAAAGAAAAGTAAACCAAATGACTATGTAATGTTTCCTTCTTTCTGTTGCTTATCAATACCTTATCCACAATTGAGCAGTGGCATTATCACTTGGATGGGTTTTTTCTTCTTTTTGCCCTGAACAAGTTTAATAAACTCCTTTTTGTTAGTGTTAGAATTCAATCTGAAACTCAGCTCATTCTGAACTTTAGCACTACTATTACTAAATAAACAAGTTATATTTCAATTTTATAACTAGCATGGAGATCCAAATAATAACCCTTGGAGAACTTAAGGATTAGCTTTTCATTATGTTCTTTACATATGTTCAAGCCTTCATGTGTTCTTGTTGACTAGGATTATACCTACACAGACATACTGTACCTGTGTAGGCACACCATCAAAAATAACTTTTTTTGTTGTGATTATAGCACAGTGGCTCAAATCACAACAAAAAGGTTATTTTTAGAGACTTGCATGATTCCAGCATATTTCAATTGATTCCCCTCTCTCCACCTAAGTGATTCTACCTCATTCTCCACCCAAGAGAATGTACATATACAAAATCAATTACTTCTTATAGATAGCAGCAATTGCATGGTGTGGTGAGCCCTAGATTAGCTCAGGAGACCTGGGTTCAAATTCTCATTCTGGTGCTTATCTGGGAGCTAATGAGTAATTGACAACTAATTTAAGTCCTTGTTTCCTCATTTGTAATATGGGTATCTTACTATTTTTACTGTATTCCTCAAAAGTTTATAATAAGTAAAGATTGGTAAAGTTCTACATGCTTTAAATTAGGAGTTCTTACATCATTTTAGAGTCCCATATTTTTCTCCTTGGTAGAACTTTTCTTAATAGGAACAGATACTCTGAAGGTAACCTACTTGAAATAGATTTCCATATTTCTACTCTGAGCATAATAGCAAAGCAAAACAACTTTAAATCTGAGACATTTATAAAGGATAGTACCAGTTTCTAAGGAAAGAAAATTTGACTTTACACCACTTCCTGAATACATTTTTTTCTTTTTTTTCCCTTCTTGCCAGAGCAAAAAGCTGCTTTTTGGCCACCCCACTATTTGAATCATGGAGCTGAGGAGTGAGCTTGAACTAAAAGCTTAACAACTTTAAAGAATGTTTATCACTGATTTCAGTTTTAAAGGACACAATGCTAGGACTGATGCCAGATGTCCCTATGAAAGAGTAAAATTTCAGTTTATAATCTGGATATTTCTAGATATTCATATGAGCTAAATCAGCAGACAAAATATCTGAATGGACATTTCTATCTGTCTAATGGATATTCAGATTCAGGCAGAGTAAGAATTTCTAAAACAACAATAACAACAACAAAAATCTTGATCACCTTATTGATCAAGGACTCTGATGGGGAGCACACCCGAGCCTTATCACTCTAGTCTTGTCTTCCCCTTCAGTCTTTGGGCATTTATGATGACCAGAGGGATTTGTACTCAAAAATGGAAAGGGAGAAACTGTTAAAAATTTTTCATGTTATTTTCTTAGACAGTGTGGGGAGAAATCAACAAAACTACAATTTTAAAGAAATTTCATGGCCAGTGGAAGGATTGGTGTTTAAAAAAAAATGTTAGGAATAGATCAATGTCAATTTGCAGATAAGTTTCTAGTATCCTTGACCCTGAACTGTTTACTATTTTAATTCATGAATAGATAAAAGGTATGAATGAAATGATTTCTAAATTTTAGATGTTATTGAAGATACCTCATGCAAAATGAAAAAGGAGTCTGTACCCAAAAAGATCAAAATTGATTAGGAGGATAGGCCAAATCTAATAAAATGAAAATACTTTTAGGATAAATGTAAAGTTCTATCCATGAGTTTAAAAAATAAAAGCAGGTGTAAGTACTCAAGACATCATTGAAATCAGTCTGGGAGTTTTCTGGCACTGCAAGCACAATATAAGTTAATATTGCAATAAGCAGCCAAAGTCATTCAGTCAAAAAAATGTTTAAGTACCTACTATATAGCAGGCACTGTGCTTAACACTGAGGATGCAGAAATAGAAATAATAGCTAACATTTATATAGTGTTTACTATGTGCTTGGCATTGTAGGTAAGTACTTTACAAATATTTTCTCATTTGATACCAACAACAACCCTGGGAAATAGGTGCTATTATTATCCTTTTATGGTTAGAGAAAATGAAGTAAACAGATGTTTAGTGGCTTGCCTAGAATCACACAGCTAGTCAAGTATGTGATGCAGAATTTGAACTCAGGTATTCCTGAAGTTATGACAAGCACTCTATCCATGTTACTACTTAGCTGCCTCCAGCTTTTGCCTAAAAGAGGAAATAGACAGTTATAATCCTCAAGGAGTTCAAAATCTAATGGGGCTACTACATATGTAGGGTCCATTAAGAGAGCCATTTTTCCTATTGTTAAGGGTTAAAATTCTAGCTAGTCTGTCTAAAATATCTAATGAGTGGTCGCCAATAAATTATAAGCTTTAGCAAGAGTTAGACCTTTAAGCGTTTATTAAGGAAAACAAGAATTTGGTAAAGAGAGAGAGAAAGGCCTAGATTCCTATCTATTAAAGGGAGAGCACATTTCTAGCTCCGCTCTCCACCAGAGTCCAAAGGAAAGAGCGTGAGACTGAGCGCCAGTCTCTTCCTTCCTCCTCCCACTAGCCCGCGTCAGGAAGTGACGCCAAAGAAAAGACTCCTGGTCTTGCCCTCAAAGACCTTCGCTTCATGGGCAGAACTCTTCTACAGTTAGTATCCAGCAGGTGGCGTTATTCCAATCGTTACAGTCCCCCTGTTGTTCCTCAAGAAACAAAATGTTTCCTTGACGGAACAGTAAAAAGAATATAATAACTATTGCTAACTAATAATATGTGAACAACAATATAGAAAAGGAAGAGAGGAAAGTTTTGTCCAGAGGGGCGATTTTTTTTGTCCTCATGAACCGACGCTTTGACATTAGTCTTGCAAAGGGAGGGCCTCTGCAGAGAATACATGTTACAGATGGTGTATATTATAACAGAAAGAGAAAAAAAACAACAAAAACAACAAATCAAAACTGTTCATTTAAAGTCTCTGAAAATCTTTTCTCAGATGTCCTCTAGGTGTAGTCGTGGAATGGAAGTCTTTTCAGGGGTTGATGTGTGGATGCTGGTAATCAGCCAGGAAATTTCCTACAAAATTGAGCTTAACACAACTTTAAAATAGCTTTGTCAGTAATCAAATCAAACAATGAAAGTTCTCAGAAACATATATAAGGGAATTCAGAATCTTGGTTGTTACACATGAAACATATAATAAAACAAAAATTGAAACATTCTTTAAAATTATAATATTACTATAGTCCCCCCTTATGGAGGGTAATTGAGAAGACAATTGCTGCAATATTAATTAATAAAAATAATTTTTATCTTTGTTTCATCACTTTTTGCATCATCTGCCTAATTATCCTCATGCCATTATGAGAAATTAGAAAATCTAATATAATTGGTAACAGGTGTCAAGGCCAAATTCAACACTGTTATTTATCATGACACCTGAGATAATTATGGGGGTTACCATGAAAGAACAGAGAAATTATGGGATATGAGCATTCCCACACTTGAGCAATATGTACTGTCCATGCAGTATGCCAGGCTTAAAATAGGTGGATGGAATATATGTCCATGCCACCGAACATATTGGAGGAAACTGAGTCAGACTTAATCGGATGCATGGAATTGAGATGTCCATGGCATCAGGCATATAGGAGGGAGCATAGAAGCCAGGTGTAGAAGTGAGATGGGTGGGATCAATACTTCCAGCCATCTGTACAATATTGTGGGGAAAAATAAAATAAAATATTAAACCAAGAGAATCCAACCTCAACATTAGTCAAAAGCCGTTCCCTCGGCCATACCTTGACTTCATGCATGTCTCCCCTCATGTGACAGTTCAGTGTCTGCTCTTGCATGTATTCCTCTTGTGATTGGATGGCATCTTGGCCAACTGGCATCTGATAACTCAGAATAAAGGCAATTAATGTCTTAAATGATAAGTTCCCATAATCCAAGTCTCATATGGATTTAAAAATTGAGGATAATAAATGATTGCAAAAAATGTGAATACATCTTGACTCAGAACACAATATATAATTATGCAACAATTTCAAATAATACCTTTTTTTTACTTAGTATACAATTTCTTTTTTGAAAAATCATAACATTTAAATATAAGTTAAATCACAACACAATCTCAAAGAAAACTTTTACAAATGTTCCCCTCTTTTTTTTTGTTTTTGGAATATGCTTATCAAAAATAATACTTCTAGAATCAATTTACACTTGCCATGGCAACCAATTTGCCAGGGAAATGCTTTAAAGAGTTTGATCAAATAATCAGTTGAGGAAAAAAAATAACAAAAACAAACAACTCAGATTATGGGAGCACAATACTCCTAGAATTAACATTGTATTATGAAATCAAAACCATCTTGCAATTTTTCAAAATTAGATAGATAAACGAATAGAAGAAAATACACATGGAACAATAAAAGACAATGAAATTCAAACTAAGGAAGTCTAAATGAATGTGAACTTAATAAGAATATTATAAAATATAAACTTGATCACATGACTATTGTAAAAGCTTAAGTATAAAACACAATCTCAAAAGCATGAAACTCTCTATGAAAATAAACCTATACCATTAATTTCAAAATGTATATGTAATAGCATAGAAATCCTATGTAACCTCTGAACTGACATTAATAATCTGAGTGAATTCAGAACACTCTTGATTCCGAAATCTAAAATCCCCAATACTCATATCAATACCTTGCTGCTTACTTCTACATTTCTGTAAAATATATACCCTTCCATGGCAAAAGAAGC
Organism: Dromiciops gliroides; assembly: GCF_019393635.1. Classification (NCBI taxonomy): domain Eukaryota; kingdom Metazoa; phylum Chordata; class Mammalia; order Microbiotheria; family Microbiotheriidae; genus Dromiciops; species Dromiciops gliroides. The sequence continues at coordinate 714,834,835 of NC_057861.1, forward strand.
AGAGTCTTGAACTATGTTGATTGTCATTCTTATTCAGCTTAAGTTTTTCTTCTTTAACCCCTCTATATTGTCTGTCGGGCTTTTCACCATACAAATGCTTTATAAGATTACTAATTAAAGACAAAAGCAGGTTAGCAAAATTATGAACAAAACGAGTATATCTGGAATTTAAAGGGCTTTCTAAGGTTGTCTCAGAAGCACAGCCAGGCTGGGGAAGGGCTGAGCCTGAAGCTGCAAATGTAGTTAGAGAAAGTTGAGCATGCGCATCAGTTCTCTGGACTTCCCAGGCAGGGGAAGCAATGGGCTTGGCCATGGGAGGAGTAGAGGGTGGGGTCTGGAGAGGAGGGGAGGGACCAGAGCAATTTGAATCAGACTTGATTTTGAACTCAGGCCTGGATTCCTCTTCCCCCACTTTGCCTCCAGGTGCTAGGGGATTAAAAGCTTCTAGAGGGTGGGTCATTGCCTCCAGGCATGCAAAATTAGAGCAACAATTAGTGTTAGAACTGGGAAAAGCTGCGGGAATCTCTTCAGGTTTCTCTGAAAATGCATGGTTGGGAGAGGGAGAGATATTTCCTTGTGTGAGTAAGTTGCTGGCTCTTTTAACAAAAATAAAAGAAAAATAGAAAATCCACAAAAACAAAGCATTAACATGATCTTATCTCCCATTTGTCTGGTTAAACAGACTAAAATCAAAAATAGGATAATTAGGGAGTTTAAAAGGTCCATTCGAAAAAATTTAAAGGAAAACACAGCCAGAGCGCCAGTACTTAGCAGTTTAAAGGGTAGGGGAAATTTCTTACCCAACCGGAAGATCAGAAGTGAGGTTCAGCTTTCCTCTTCGTGGTCAGCCATCTGTTAAGGGTTAAAATTCTAGCTAGTCTGTCTAAAATATCTAATGAGTGGTCGCCAATAAATTATAAGCTTTAGCAAGAGTTAGACCTTTAAGCGTTTATTAAGGAAAACAAGAATTTGGTAAAGAGAGAGAGAAAGGCCTAGATTCCTATCTATTAAAGGGAGAGCACATTTCTAGCTCCGCTCTCCACCAGAGTCCAAAGGAAAGAGCGTGAGACTGAGCGCCAGTCTCTTCCTTCCTCCTCCCACTAGCCCGCGTCAGGAAGTGACGCCAAAGAAAAGACTCCTGGTCTTGCCCTCAAAGACCTTCGCTTCATGGGCAGAACTCTTCTACAGTTAGTATCCAGCAGGTGGCGTTATTCCAATCGTTACACTATGTGTTCACACAGTTCTTTTTTAACATGTCAAAGATCTGTAACTTTTTCAATATGACTTGGGCTGTAGCCTGGTGTAGTAGAAAGTGGTGGCTATTGAGTCAGATGATAGGTATCCTAATTGTGTCTTTGACCTCATTATGCCAAATGTATTTGACATGACATTACATGCAGCGAAAACAGGTACTGAAGAGGTTTCAAGGATGACTGATGATCATAGCAACTGGAGTGAAAAGTCTCATGATCCACAGACAATGTATGTCCTGCAATGACTGGGAGAGTACACACCTCACCTACAAAGATTACTGGTGGTAGAAGAAAAATTTTCAAAGATGAATTTCCTTTCACTAGCTATGAATATCAAAATTACAGAAAAAATTGATTAACAATTGAGAAATCCATTTATAGGTCAGTTTGATCAGTAGCCTTTATAGAGCTGCTTCAAATGGTAGATTTTAGTCTCAATTCCTTATAGAGATAAATAATAAAATATAAAACAATCTATTCCCAGTAGAGATGGGGGTAGAGGAGGATGTTCTTTATCTAATTGATTTCCATTCATTTTGTGAATGCTATTAATTTTACCAAGATGAGAATAACCTCGAGAGAATTTAAAATGCTTGCTAGCTTTCAAAGAAAAGCTCTAATAATAAAAAAGAAAACAATATCAGGGCACTAAATTAAGTGCTTACTCTTAGCATTAACAATGACAAAATTCAACAGGATTGTGCCTCTGTAATTGTCATCTTCTTAGGAAATTATCATTTAACATAGGAAACAATTGCAGCTTCTTCAAAGTTAATTCCACTGCAGATATTTAATTTGCTGTGCCATTATCAATTATCTCAGAGTTGTCTGTTCAGGTATTCCCTGTCACATTATGATCAGAAAAATGACATTCAGTCATTTCTTTTCTTTCTTCATTAGTAGTGCAATTTAATAGTATTTTTTCTACAAAAAGCATGAGACCACTAATTTATTTTTGTTGCTAATAGCCATAGTACCAGTGAGCTGTGAAGCATTTCTTTTAGCACATTTTAATTCAAAAGCCATTGGCCAAAATAGAGGAAATGTTCCTCCCTGGTTTCTGTAATTATGAAGCACATTTGAGATATGATGTTTATCATCCCCAAATCATTACTAAAGGCAAATCCTTCTAATTTGTTCATATTTCAATCTAAATACTCATGTCTGAACTGCAAAGATACTCATACTCTGTTGTAAACACTGAATTATAGTGAATATTTTAAATTATTTTAATTGGTTGATATGAGGCAGTCATTCTTCCCCATCTAGATTGTTAGATCTCTGGGGGCAGAAAAAAAGGCAGGGGCAAAATGTTTCATGATTCCTTCAATTCTTGCCCAGATATGGGTGTACCATGTGCTCACTAAATAACTATTGATAAATTAATTTCAGTGAATTTGTGGCATGTCCATCAGTCATTTAGTCTAAAGAGTTTAATTCTTTAATTTAATGCTATGACCATCTTCCATGCATGGACTGCTCACCCTCCTCTACTCTCCATTTTCCATTAAGTACCAGTGAAAACCCATTCTTTTGCTGGAAGCCTTCAACATCCCCTCTTAACTCTAGTATGTTGTCTCTGTGAATTATTTCCAACTTGTCCTTGGAATATATTTGTTTATGTGTTGTCTCCTCCATTAGATTCTAAGTTTCTTGAGAGCCAGAACTGTGCTTTGCCTCTTTTGTATCCCCACAGCTTAGCATATTTAGCTATAGTAGGAGTTTAATGAATATTGATTGATTTTATGAAATTCACTAGAACAATTTTCATTTGCTATAGAAATAGCCGTTTTCTCATGTATCGACAGTTCTCTGTCCTTGTACATTTCAATTCAACTTTGGATTTTATTTTTGCTTTTGAATTGTCTATGCAGGTTCAGTAGAAATATTATAATCTATGATGTCTGATGCATGATTCAAGTGTTCAAATATGTTTTTTTAAACAATTGACGCAAATATTTGTTTTTTTCCTATGTGTTCACACAGTTCCTTTTTAACATTTCAAAGATCTGTAACTTTTTCAATATGACTACTTCCAATGGACAAATATTTCAATAACTTTCTAAAATATTTAGGTGGTCATCTTTAATTGTTGCTGAGTCTAAAAACAAAATAAACCTCTCCCTGAAAAAAAAATACTTTATAACCAGTTTGATAATGAGCTTCTCCTAAATTAGCTCACATAATGTCCATCATTGGACCTGTATTGGAAGCCTTTTTTTCTTTTACTTTTTTGAATATTTTACAAGAACATTTTTCATATTCATTTCCTTAAAATTTTTGAGTTTCAAATTTTCTCACCTTCTCTTTTTTTCTAGTCTCTCCCTGACACATCAAGTAAGGTGATACATGCTATATGTGCAACCATGCTAAATGTATTTTCATATTATTTATTTGAAAAAACACACATAACAAAAAAAAAAATAAAGGGAAAATATTATGCTTTCATCTGCATTCAAACTCCATTGATTATTTCTCTGTGTAAAGAATTAATTGTGATTTGAGGTTTCTATGACCCCATCTTTGGCTAAAATTAGAAGCCTCCTAGCAGGCATAGTACTCCACCCGGGTGTGGCCATCACAGTGGCCTGGCCAAATTACCATGACTAGAAGCTGCTTGAGGGCAGTCATGTGACCTTCAGTGTCAGGAAGTGGGGAAGGCTGGCAGTTCTATAGCCACCTCTTAACTCTGTCAATCAGGGCTGTCAGCCAATTAGTTTGGGGCTGTGTGCAGACAGCTTGGGTTTTACTGTTGGAAGGGGGTTTTCTGGGAAGGAAGAGGGAAAAGATTTTCCACTCTGGCATGAGCGGTAGAGGGACTGAGATGCTGGAGTGCTATATGGCGGGTTCTCTTTGAAATTGCTGATTTCTGGGTGGTGGTGAGTTGTGGATTAGGTCTTTTTCCTTCCCCTTTTTCCTTCTTTCTTTATCCCTAGTTCTATTAACCTTATTTGTGTTTTAAATTTGTTCCCATTAATAAAACCTGTTTTTTTTTTTTTTTAAAGAGGCTGTTAATCTCCTTTTTTACACCTATATTATGGTGAGCTGCCTAATTAACACTTCCCAATTAAAATTTGGCCCTTACATCTGGAAGTCTAAAGCATCATCATTCTTTCAGAATTGACTTAAATCTTGTATTGCTATAATAGCTAAGTCATTCATAGATGATCATTATATAACATTGATGTAACTGTGTATAATATTCTCCTAGTTATGCTCATTTCACTGCATCAGTTCATGTAAGTCCATTTTTTCCCTTGAAATCACCTTGTTCATCATTTCTGTTTTGTTTTGTTTTGCAGGGCAACAAAGGTTAAGTGACTTGACCAAGGTTCCACTGCTAGTAAGTGTCAAGTGTCCGAGGTCAGATTTGAACTCAGATCCTCCTGAATCTAAGGCTAGTGCTTTATCCACTGTGCCACCTAGCTGCCCCCTTGCTCATCATTTCTTATAGCATAATAGTATTCCTTCACAACAATCTATCATAAGTTGTTCAGCCATTCTCCAATTAATGGATATCCCCTTAATTTGCTATTCTTTGTCACCACAAAAAGCTACTATAAATAATTTTTTTGTACAAATAGGTCCTTTTCAATTTTTAAATCTCTAGGTTATAGACCTAGTAGTGGTATTTCTGGGACAAAAGGTATTAACAGACTTATAGCCCTTTGGGGATAGTTCCAAATTGTGCTCCAGAATGGTCATATCAGTTCAAAACTCTACCAACAGTGCATTAGCATCCCAGTTTTTACACATCCCATCCAACATTTATTATTTTCCTTTTCTGCCATATTAGCCAATCTGATAAGTGTGAGATGATATACCAGAGTTCTTTTAATTTATAGTTCTCTAATCAAAAATGACTTCCAGAATTTTTCTTATAACCATATAGATAGCTTTTATTTCTTTATATGAAAACTGCTTCTTTATTATCTTTTGATCATTTATCACTTGGTAAATGGCTTATATTCTTGTAAATTTGACTCCATTTTCTACTTATTTGAAACAGAACTTTCTCAGAGAAACTTGTAAAAAATTATTTTCCAGCTTTCTGATTTCCTTCTAAACTTAGCTGCATTCACTTTGTTTATGCAAAAACATAATTTTACATAATCAAACTTAACCATTTTATTTCCTATAATGATTTTTATGAATTTTTGGTCATAAATTCTTCCCTTATCCATAGATCTGACAGATAAATTATTCCATGCTCTCCTAATTTGCTTATGGTATCACACTTTATATATGAATGATGTATATATTTTGACCTTATCTATGTATATGGTGTGAGGTGTTCACCCATACCTAGTTTTTGCCAAACTGGCTTCCAGTTTTCCCAGCAGTTTTTTGTCAGATAGCTTTTTTTTATCCCCAAATCTCGAGTCTTTGGGTTTATCAAATACAAAATTACTATGACCATTTACTACTGTATATTGTGTACTTAATCTATTCTATCAGTCCACCAGTCTATTTCTTAGCAAAAAACAGATTATTTTGATGATTACCATTTTGCAATACATTTTTAGATCTGGTTCTGCTAGGTCACCTTCCTTCACATTATTTTCATAAATTTCCATGATATTCTTGACCTTTTGTTCTTTCAGATGAATTTTCTTATTATTTTTTCTAATTCTACAACATAATTTTGGTAGTTTGATTGGTATGGCACTGAATAAGTAAATTAACTTGGGTAGAATTGTCATATTATTCTATTTTGTTGACCTACCCATGAGCAATTAATATTTTTTTTCAAACTGTTCAGATATGACTTTATTTGGGTGAAAAGTGTTTTGTAATTGTGTTCATATAGTTCCTGGGTTTGTTATGGCAAGTAGATAGCCTAGTATTTTATCTTGTCTACAGTTATTTGAAATGGAATTACTCTTTCTACCACATGCTGTTGGACTTTGTTTGTAAAATATAAGAATGCTGATAATTTTTGGTGGGTTTATTTTGTATCCTGCAAGTTTTCTAGAGTTGTTTATTATTTCCGCTTCTTTTTTCATTAATTGTCTAGGATTCTCTAAGTATACTGTCATATCATCTGCAAATAGTAATAGTTTTGTTTTATCATTGCCTATTCTTATTCCTTCAATTTATTTTTCTTCTCTTATTTCTATAAGTAGCATTTCTAGTACAATATTTAACAATAGAGGTGATAATAAGCATCCTTGCTTTATACTTGATCTTCTTGGGAAGACTTATAGCTTATTGCCATTATAGATAATGTTTGGTGATGGTTTTAGATAAATACTATATATCGTTTGAAGGAGAACTATTTATTCTTATGCTTTGCAGTATTTTAATAGGAATGGGTGTCATTCTGTCAAAAGAGTTATTTTTATTTTGCATCTATTGAGATCCTATGAATCCTATGATTTCTTGTGGGAGTGATATTGGTCAATAGTATGATAGGTAGTCAAAAATAGACATATGATCTTGCATTAGAAGTCACTACACTCTCAGTTCTGGTCAGACCGCATCTAAAGCACTGTGTTCATCTCTGAAGATCCCATTTTAGGAAGGTCATTGGCAAGCTGGAGGGCATCCAAATGAGGACAATTGTAAGGTTGAAGGGCCTAGAGTTGATGCCATATAAAGACCACTTGGAAGAAATGTGTATTCTTAGCTTCTAGAAGTGACCATAGCAATCATCTAGTCCTCCTCCAACTTTACAATTGAGAAAACTGAGGCCTAGGGAAGGTCACAGACTTATTGGTAGGATGTAAATGGGATTACTGTTCCGGTCAGAGTTGTTAAAGTTGGCTATTAAGATCCCTCCTAACTCTGAAAATCTGTGATTCTGTAACTTAATATATCTCTGGAGTCCCCATGCGAGGCCATTTTAAAGCACCGCTGTTCTAATTTTTATCTGTTAAATTCAGACATACTTACAGGTAACACTAGAATTGTCCTACTAATTCTAGTAGTTTTTCCTAAAAGGAAAGGTCCTTTTAAGTTATTTAGTCTGATACCCTCATATTATCATGAGGAAACAGACTCAGAGGAAGGAAATAAGTTGCTGGGTCACTTCAAACCTAGGTTCTCTGAAGGCAGGTTTCAAGTTCTTTCCATTTCACCTCCAGACACCTTAGGGATATTACTTAGAGCCAGGGGCTGCTGACTCCTGGAAGACTCCTGGTAGCAGACAATGAATTCAAAGAAAGTTGTCCTGCCAAGCTACAGCCAATATAGACCTGAATCTCCTAGTACAATCAGCTCATGAATTCTATTATCAATGCAAAAACAACGGAATGGGATAGGATTGTGTAGGGATGTCCCTGGGAAAAGGAGAAAGGATACCTTCAAAAGCTGGATAAGGAGGTTCTTATTTGCTTTTTTATCTCATGTATTAAAGCAAGCAAAAACATATATCAATCCGTATATTTAAATATCATATCTCTGTATAAAGAATGTGTATATTCAAGCTCCTTCCCTATAGAGAGAAATTTTAAGAAAACCAATGAGCATAGAAAATTGAATGGTATGAATTTCCGCTCCATTGTACAATTGACAAAACGAAGACAAGTATAGGAACATCAACATTGTATTATAGACTATCAGAGAAGAATTAATAAGTTCTTGCTGTTTGACGTTAACAAAACCCCTCTGAACATACCTTACAAGTTGTCAAATTACTTAGTTACTCATCTATGAGATATAGTATTGCACAGTGATGTGGAGCCATCTTTGGGGTCAGGAAGGATTACTTAAGTACACACATTTCACCTCCTTTTTCCCACATACACAAAAATTCTGGATGTTTTATCCTTGTCTCATTCACATAGATATATAATATATGTATGTACATACATATTTATGTATCTGTAGGTGTATGATTATATGAGTATATATGCACATGATACACAAATCAAACATGTATATGCACATGATACACAAATCAAACATGTATATGCACATGATACACAAACCAAACATGTATATGTACATGCAAATGTGCATATACAAATATGCATATATGTGTATAAGTGTATTGTAAATACAGATATGCATATACATAGATATACACATTTGTCATATATACACACATCTGCATATAATATATGCATGCATTTATACACATATATGCATGTGTCAGTTAGGCAATCAACATGGATTTGTCTGTGATAAGTAATTACCTAGGTGCTGGGTATAAAAAGGCAAAAAAGTGGATGTGTGTATATGAGAGAGGGGGAGAGAGGGAAAAAGGGTGGGGGAGAGAGAAAAAGAGAGACAGAGACAGAGACAGAAAGACAGGGACAGAGAGAGAGACAGAGAGACAGGGATATACAGACAAAGACACCAAGAGACAGAGACAGACAGACAGAGACAGCTGTAGACAGATAGACAGAGACAGAGAGAAACAGAAAGACAGGGACAGAGAGACAGAGACAGGGAGACAAGGAGACGGAGACACAGACAGACACACAGAGACAGAGTCAAAGACAGACAGAAAGACAGAGAAAGAGACAGACAGAGACAGAGACAGAGACAGAGAGACAGGGATACACAGACACAGACACCAAGAGACAGAGACAGAGGCAGACAGATAGACAGATAGACAGATAGAGACAGAGAGAAACAGAAAGACGGGGACAGGCAGACAGAGACGGAGAGACAAGGAGACACAGACACAGACACACAGAGACAGAGATGGAGAGAGACAGAAAGACAGAGACAGAGATACAGGGAGACAGAAAGACACAGAGAGACAGAGAGACAGAGATAGAGACAAACAGAGACAGTGACAGACAGAGACAGAAAACCAGAGAGAGAGAGAGAGAGAGAGTTCTCAAGGAATTTCCATTGAAACTGGGGAGATATCATTTACATATTTCAGTATTTAGAAATAAATATAGGAAGGGGACTAATTCTAACAACTGAGGGAGATAACAGAAGAGCTGACATAAGAAATATCACATCTGAGCTGAGCATTGAATAGAATTAGGGATTCCAATAGGTGACAGTGAGGAGGGTTTTTTTTTTTTTTTGTTTTATTTTGTTTTGTTTTGTTTTTGCATTTCAGGAACAGAGTGGTACCCATACAGCAACCTAGAGAGAGGAAATGGAACTTCTTGTGTGAAAAACAACAACAAACATGTTGCCTGGACCAAAATGTTCATGAACAAAATTAATACATAGTAAGACTAGAAAGGTAGGTTTAAATCAGAGAGTAAAAGGCTTTAAATGCTAAGTAGAGGAATTACAACCCTAGGAGTTCTACAATGAGAATTATGTTCCCCTAGCTTCCAGAAGAATCCCCCAAGGAGAGGATAGGGGAGATCTGTTGGTGATGATTGCATTTGAGTCACTGATTGAGCTGAATCACTAGATGATATGAGTCACCTCCTGATTCTGTTACCTGCTGCAATGTCAGTGTCTTGATACAAGAGGAACAGAGCAATCTGAAATGGTCCAAAGGGAAAACTGAGCTGGGGCTGTCTTTCCTTCTCTCGCTCTGAAAACAGGATAGATGTGACTGAAAACTCTGCCTGATGACAGCCAAAGGGGCACTTTAAGGCAGGAAGCCTCCTCCACGTAAAATATCTACCTGTTTTTCCCTCTAGTGAAGTTATGGCTGAGAGAAATTCAGAAAATATAAGAAACGTGGGTGAAATATCTGTCCCTTTCATGTTTCCCTGAAAGAAAATGAAAATTCAGTATACATTTCATCCAATTCTGAGGGTGGCACCATCTGTGAAAAGAGATAGCCACACTCCACTAGCCACCAGGGCCTGAATGGTCTGTAGCCTGTATTTACAGCAGAGGAATAATTCTGACTTCAGGACTGAACATTTTGTCCAAATAAAGCCGTCCTTTTGATTTTGATTTTTTTTAAACCGGGACATATGTTTTTCATCCCAGATCACTCCAAATCTGAATCCCCACATTTTGTACACAACTATGCACAAGGCTATGAAAGAAGACTCATGTGACTTCTAATTTTCTCGAAATTGCTCATTTTAAAACAGATATGTCAGGAGCATTTTTAGAGAGTGTAAGCTGACATTTTCCCTGTTCACCTACACTTCTTGAGCCCTAGTAAATATGGACACGAATGATTCAACTCATTTTGGGTGACAACTAAAGTCATTTGAATGTATTTTATATTAATGTGCCCCCCAAAAAATATTTATGGGTCACATGAATGAGAGAATTAACGGGGAAATGGTAGGGGAAAACATCCAGTTGCAAGAACCCTTGATCCCCCAAATTTATCAATGTTCTACAAGTTCATTTCAGCAAACCTTTTAAATAAACAAGATATGCAAAGCATTCTGGGAATATCAAGACAAAATTGAAAAAAAGACCCTACCTTCAAGGAGCATAAATTCTCCTGGCTGGATTTAACAGTTATACAAATAAGTTAATGCAATGTGAAGCAGGTGAGCCTAGCAACTTGATGAATGAGGGGTAGAAATCAGGAAAAGCTTCCTGTAGTAGGTGACACTTTGAACTGAGTCTTAAAGGAAGGTAGGGACTCAAAGAAAATCCATGTGTGACAAAATTTTTGGTTTTGATTGTTTTAATTCTGCTTTCCTTGAAGTTGAATTTTGTTTGAACTCTGTTCTGATATTTAAGGTTGGGCAAGCCATTGGGGTAAATTTCACTTGAACCAAAAGTTGCAATTTAAAATAGATATCCATAAATGTAGATTTTGGGGATACCCTTGGGATCATCTGCCCAATCTCCTCATTTTAATAACTAAGTATATAGACACTAGCTATATGACCCTCGGAAACTCAATTTATCCTGTTTGCTTCAGTTTCCTCATTTGTAAAATGAGATGGAGAAGAAAATGGAAAAACATTACAGTATCTTTGCCAAGAAAACCCCAAATGGATTCATAAAGAGTCAGAATCAATTGAAACAACTGAATGATAATAACAATAACATATTGATATCTGGAAAGTTTCTGTAGCTTTCTCAACTCAAGTACCTAATCCTGAATAAAACCTTTCCTATTTCATTTGGGTTTTAGTGCCCTCTCCTCATGAATTGCTTCTATTTAACTTTGCCCATAGCTTCTATTTGCTCATTTGTGTGCACATTATCCCCCTCCCCAGTGGAATGTAAACTCCTTGAGGTCAGGGAATATTCTTTTTGGGAGAAGACTAGAGAAAAGACACTGACTCAGTAGTCAGAATGTCTGGGTTTCAATCTCACATCTGACATTTGCTAATTTGTGAGTTAAGCAAGTTACATATCTGGGCCTCAACTTCCTTGTCTATAAAATGAATGGGTTAGAATATATGGCTTTTGAGACCACTTCCTGTTGTAGAGGTATGATCCTATAACCCTTGTAGTGTTAAGGGCTAAAATTCTAGCTAAACTGTCTAAATATCTAATGAGTGGTTGCCAATCAATTATAAGCTTTAGCAAGAGTTAGACTTTTAAGCATTTATTAAGGAGAATAAGAATTTGGTAAAGAGAGAGAGAAAGGCCTAGATTCCTATCTATTAAAGGGAGAGCACATTTCTAGCTCCCTTCTCCGCCAGAGTCCAGAGGAAAGAGAGCGAGACTGAGCGCCAGTCTCTTCCTTCCTCCTCCCACTAGCCCGCGTCACTTCCTGACTCCTGAAGAAAAGACTCCTGGTCTTGCCCTCAAAGACCTTCCCTTCATGGGCAGAACTCTTCTACAGTAAGTATCCAGCAGGTGGCATTATTCCAATCGTTACAGTCCCCCCTGTTGTTCCTCAAGAAACAAAATGTTTCCTTGACGGAACAGTAAAAAGAATATAATAACTATTGCTAACTAATAATATGTGAATAACAATATAGAAAAGGAAGAGAGGAAAGTTTTGTTCAGAGGGGCGATTTTTTTTTTTTTTTGTCCTCATGAACCGACGCTTTGACATTAGTCTTGCAAAGGGAGGGCCTCTGCAGAGAATACATGTTACAGATGGTGTATATTATAACAGAAAGAGAAAAAAAACAACAAAAACAACAAATCAAAACTGTTCATTTAAAGTCTCTGAAAGTCTTTTTTCAGATGTCCTCTAGGTGTAGTCGTGGAATGGAAGTCTTTACAGGGGTTGATGTGTGGATGCTGGTAATCAGCCAGGAAATTTCCTACAAAATTGAGCTTAACACAACTTTAAAATAGCTTTGTCAATAATCAAATCAAAGAATGAAAGTTCTCAAAAACATGTCTAAGGGAATTCAGAATCTTAGTTGTTACACATGAAACATATAATAAAACAAAAATTGAAACATTCTTTAAAATTATAATCTTACTATAGTCCCCCCTCATGGAGGGTAATTGAGAAGACAATTGCTGCAATATTAATTAATAAAAATAATTTTTATCTTTGTTTTATCACTTTTTGCATCATCTGCCTAATTATCCTCATGCCATTATGAGAAATTTTAAAATCTAATATAATTGGTAACAGGTGTCAAGGCCAAATTCAACACTGTATTTATCATGACATCTGAGATAATTATGGGGGTTACCATAAAAGAACAGAGAAATGATGGGATATGAGCATTCCCACACTTGAGCAATATGTACTGCCCATACAGTATGCCAGGCTTAAAATAGGTGGATGGAATATATGTCCGTGCCACCGAACATATTGGAAGAAACTGAGTCAGACTTAATCAGATGCATGGGATTGAGATGTCCATGGCATCAGGCATATAGGAGGGAGCATAGAAGCCAGGTGTAGGAGTGAGATGGGTGGGATGAATACTTCCAGCCATCTGTACAATATTGTGGGGAAAAATAAAATAAAATATTAAACCAAGAGAATCCAACCTCAACATTAGTCAAAAGCCGTTCCCTCGGCCATACCTTGACTTCATGCATGTCTCCCCTCATGTGACAGTTCAGTGTCTGCTCTTGCATGTATTCCTCTTGTGATTGGATGGCATCTTGGCCAACTGGCATCTGATAACTCAGAATAAAGGCAATTAATGTCTTAAATGATAAGTTCCCATAATCCAAGTCTCATATGGATTTAAAATTGAGGATAATAAATGATTGCAAAAAATGTGAATACATCTTGACTCAGAACACAATATATAATTACGCAACAATTTCAAATAATACCCATTTTTTTTTACTTAGTATACAATTACTTTTGTGAAAAATCAGAACATATTTAAATACAAGTTAAAGCACAACAGAATCTCAAAGAAAACTTTTTTTTTTGAAAAAAGAAAACTTTTACAAATGTTCCCCTCTTTTTTTTTTTTTTGAATATGCTTATCAAAAATAATACTTCTTTACACTTGCCATGGCAACCAATTTGCCAGGGAAATGCTTCAAAGAGTTTGATCAAATAATCAGTTGAGAAAAAATAACAAAAACAAACAACTCAGAATATGGGAGCACAATACTCCTAGAATTAACATTGTATAATAAAAACAAAACCATCTTGCAATGTTTCAAAATTAGATAGATAAATGAATAGAAGAAAATACACATGGAACAATAAAAGACAATGAAATTCAAACTAAGGAAATATAAATGAATATGAACTTAATAAGAGTATTATAAAATATAAACTTGATCACATGACTATAAAAAACTTTTACAAATATTCTCCTTGTTTTAAAAACTAAGTATAAAACACAACCTCAAAAGCATGAAAATCTCTATGAAAATAAACCCATACCATTAATTTCAAAATGTATATGTAATAGCATAGAAATCCTATGTAACCTCTGAACTGACATTAATACTCTGAATGAATTCAGAACACTTTTGATTCCGGTATCTAAAATCCCCAATACTCATATCAATACCTTGCTGCTTACTTCTACATTTCTGTAAAATATATACCCTTCCATGGCAAAAGGAGAGTCTTGAACTATGTTGATGATTGTCATTCTTATTCAGCTTAAGTTTTTCTTCTTTAACCTCTCTATATTGTCTGTCAGTCTTTTCACCATACAAATGCTTTATAAGATTACTAATGAAAGACAAAAGCAGGTTAGCAAAATTATGAACAAAACGAGCATATCTGGAATTTAAAGAGTTTTCTAAGATTGTCTCAAAAGCACAGCCAGGGCGGGGAAGGGCTGAGCCTGAAGCTGCAAATGCAGGTAGAAAAAGTTGAGCATGCGCACCAGATCTCTGGACTTCCCAGGCAGGGGAAGCTATGGGCTTGGCCATAGGAGGAGTAGAGGGTGGGGTCTGGAGAGGAGGGGAGGGACCAGAGCAATTTGAATCAGACTTGATTTTGAACTCAGGCCTGGATTCCTCTTCCCCCACTTTGCCTCCAGGTGCTAGGGGATTAAAAGCTTCTAGAGGGTGGGTCATTGCCTCCAGGCATGCAAAATTAAAGCAACAATTACTGTTAGAACTGGGAAAAGCTGCGGGAATCTCTTCAGGTTTCTCTGAAAAAGCATGGTTCGGAGAGGGAGAGATATTTCCTTGTGTGAGTAAGTTGCTGGCTCTTTTAACAAAAATAAAAAGAAAAATAGAAAATCCACAAAAACAAAGCATTAACATGATCTTATCTCCCATTTGTCTGGTTAAACAGACCAAAATCAAAAATAGGATAATTAGGGAGTTTAAAAGGTCCATTCGAAAAAATTTAAAGGAAAAACACAGCCAGTACACCAGTACTTAGCAGTTAAAGGGAGAGGGAGGGGAAATTTCTTACCCAACCAGCAGATCAGAAGAAGACTGAGGGTTAGCTTTCCTCTTCGTGGTCAGCCATCTGTTAAGGGCTAAAATTCTAGCTAAACTGTCTAAATATCTAATGAGTGGTTGCCAATCAATTATAAGCTTTAGCAAGAGTTAGACTTTTAAGCATTTATTAAGGAGAATAAGAATTTGGTAAAGAGAGAGAGAAAGGCCTAGATTCCTATCTATTAAAGGGAGAGCACATTTCTAGCTCCCTTCTCCGCCAGAGTCCAGAGGAAAGAGAGCGAGACTGAGCGCCAGTCTCTTCCTTCCTCCTCCCACTAGCCCGCGTCACTTCCTGACTCCTGAAGAAAAGACTCCTGGTCTTGCCCTCAAAGACCTTCCCTTCATGGGCAGAACTCTTCTACAGTAAGTATCCAGCAGGTGGCATTATTCCAATCGTTACAGTAGCTCTTAGCAACACTTAGGTGTCCTCATGGCAATTCTCACTAACTGACAAGTTGAGTCCTCAAAAGCAAGGGATCCATTTTTCCTACCACAGGTTGTAAATGGGAAAGGGGGATCTCAAATGCTATCACTCTGAGCCCCTATTCTAATATCTTGTCCCCAATATCAATTGGCAGTCATCAGTGTCACAATATCATTTACCCAATTAGTATCCATTAGCTTTTAGAAAAGGATATTTATGGAAATCAAAGGAAAGCCCATCAATCAGGGAATGGCCAAACAAGCTGTGGTATGATTGTAATGGAATATTATTGTGGTATAAGAAATAACAAGCAAGGTGATTTTAGAAAGGCTGGAAAGACTTATATGAGCTGATGTGTAGTGAAGCGATCAGAACCTGGAAAACATTGTGCTCAATAACAGCAATATTGTTTATTGAAGAATTGTAAATGACTTAAGTATTCTCAGCCAAACAGTGATCTACTTCCAAGGAAAGAACTGATATTTATTTCTGAAGCATGCTCTTTTCCCTTCCTTTCATTTTTAAAATAAATAACCCATGTTTTCTTATACAAAATGACTAATATATCAATGTTTTGTATATTTGCACATGTATAACCTATACTGATTGCTTACTGCCTCATGGAGTGGGGAGGGGAAGCAGAGAGGAAGGGAGGGATAGAATTTGGAACTCAAAACTTTAAATAAAAATGTTTACTAAAAAAAGAAAGGGATATTTGCTTAGATGATGTAGTCAGAAAAGAAGCATAAATATTTCCCCAATATCAGCACCACAGTCTCTCCCCCATACCACCTGAGACCTTGGGGATAATGAGCACAAGCTTAAAGCAATTAATTCATTCATCTCTACCCAGTCCCCTCTCAGTTGGGTCATAGCCAATGGATGAATTGCACCTTCTTTTCTGCCTTTGATGCATGGCTACACTGGATCAAACAGGTTTCTTGGGGATTCATTTCTCACTGTACTCATGTATTTATGACTCCATGTCAACCCCAGTGGAGAGAGTGAGGTGTTGGTATTGCCTCCCCTTCCAACTGGAAACAAAGCAATCTTTGTCTCTTCACTCAAATATAGTGAGTGACAAAGAGAACACAATTAAGTCATTAGAGGCTTTTTGTAGTTCACTCAGTCCTAGCTCAGAAGTCATTTGAAAAGTCTTCTTCACTTGGTAAATGGGCTAAATAATCACTGAATACCTATGCCTGCCTTGAAGTTCACAAGAGGTGACATCAGACCAAGCATTCTGCACATGTTCATAAGGACTAGGCTCTCACTGGCCAGTTCTCTGTTATACCTACATGAAATCGGGTATGTTGTCTCCCTCATTAGGTTATGTACTACTTGTGGAAAAGGACTATTATTGCTAATTTGTATATCCCTGGCATTAGCAGAAAGTCAGGGACATAGTAAGCACTTTAATAATTTCATGTTAGTTGACTCATTGACTACCTAGGTCAATTAAATTTAATCAACATTTATTAAGTAACTACCACATGTTATTTCCTGGAGGTCCTTGATCTAAATCTGGAAGGGAATTCAGATGCTATCTAGTCCAATATTCTCACATTACAAATGAACTAAATAAGGTCTCTGGAGATGAAAAAAGCTGTGCAAGGTCATATAGGGAGTAAGCAGTAGAGCCAGATTGTGTTTTCCATTTCGATGGCTATAAATCTGACACACTTTCCGTTTTAGAATACTTCCTCTACCTTCAAATTTCTAAAATATTAGATATTACTTTCTGGCCCATAATGATTACATACAGATGGCATAAATCATGAAAAATCCTATATATTAGAGAATCCAAAGGTCATCTAAAGCTGACACAGGCCTACATTTTCTAATATAAATGCTTTAAAATTTCGAGGTCACATTATCTGGAAATAACCCTGGCTAGGCCACAAAGAGGGAAAATCAGGCTGTTATTCAAAATGCCTTGTAGAGCTTCTCCTAAATGGATAATCTACTCATGGATAATTGAGAGTCAACTGCATACATTATTTAGTACAACAGGAGATTCAAACATGGGCTCTTAGAATCCAATGTATGCCCAGTTAAAAGGCTGAGGTTAAAATTTTCTCTAAGAGGTATAATTTTAGTTACAGAGATAGAGGAGAGGAAACACACACCATTTAATTTTTTATGCTCATTGGTTCTCTAAAAATCCCTTTAGTTTCTTCCCTTCCAGTAATTTCTTCAAAGAAAATCAAATTTATATAGTCAACATTCAAGATTTTTAAAAAGTAATATTAATTAAACATCCATCCATATAAACTTCTGACTTACCCACTTGTAGCCTACCAATTATGAGGTTGAACACAAATGATACCATGTGTAATTTAGCATCCCACCCCCATGCTGTAAACTAAAGATGGGTTATTTGAATATATTGCTATTTCTGAAGTTTTAAAAGGCTTATTAACATTTTATGTAGTTCCCAGTCAACTAAAGTAACAGACCAATTATTTATACAGCGTGAAGTCCTTAAAATGATTCATATCCACCCTGACTGCTTTAAGATCATACTAAAAAAACAACACTGCAATCCTTTGACACTAATGCTTTCCTCCTAATGTTCCCTATAGCACTCAGATGACTTCACCTCAACATCCTTTAACCCAGTGCACTAAATCTAGTTTTATGTTTCAAACAATCTTTCTGATACTGCAAAGGACCATTAAGTGAGGCTCCACACTTTTCTCCCCCCCCCCTTTTTATTTTATACCATAACTCAACCCTGACTGGTGAGCCATTTTTCCCAGGGTGCAAGATACTTGACATAAGCCGTAAGAATGCTTTTAGACCACTTCCTTACCATGCAGGCAAATGATGTGGTAACTTATACAAAAGGTCCATATGTGTTGAAAATTAACAGCTTCTTAAAATTCATAAGCAGAGACTGGTTTGGACAATAGGACATCTTGGGAAAAGATGGCATATAGACAAGTGTGCCTTGAATGTAGCAGGTGCTCAATGAACATTCTTTCAGTTGAAGAGGTAGCATAGTATACTGTTAAAAGCATTGTAACATGGTGGATATAAAATGAGCCAGATGCTATGGTAGCTGAAGAAGCTGGGTAAAGGATATCGAGTAGATTTGAGGGTTGGAATTGGGTCTATTCTGAGTCACGAGTGATTGAATTGGCAATTTTAGAGTTGGGAGAGACCTTGGGGATCATCTACTCTAAACCCCTCTTTTTGTTTCTTTCTTTAAAAAATTGAATAATTTCACCCTGGCATCCATAAACATTCTTTGGAATATAATAAAAGTAATCCAGAAAAAATAGTGGGCTTTGTCAACTCCTGAACAAATAAGAAGAGCTTACTCAAGTGGTGTATATCTTTCCCAAAATTAGAGAGAAAAAGAACATCAAGATTTATAATTACCTTAAACTAGTGTTGGTGACTTAGATATTCTTGGACAGAGTCAAGGGATTACTACTCCTGGTTAACTCTTTTTCTAAGGCCAGAAAGCTCAGCCATGTGTAATTTAGGACTCTAATTTGCTTCTTATGATTTTTATTATAACTTTCCTCTGTTGATTTTATGAATAGTGAGTACACTTGCAAGGGAATTTGGTAGTAACACAACTCAGGATTTTTTTGGAGTAAACCTGTAGTACCTGGACAGTCAACCCTCAACTTCTGCTCTCCTGGGTAGCCCCAGACTACACATGCCCAGCCCCCAAACTTCTTGCCAATAATGCATCCCCTCTTTTCCTTTTCTATACAGAAGACCCCTTTCATCTTTAGTACTACACCATGGAGACCAGAATTCCCCACTCTTTTCCAACCCTTAAGCCCAATCTTCCTTCCCCAAAGTAGTAGGCCTTTGTATCTGTTCTGGCCTTAATCATCCTATAGCCCTTGTTATCTCCCTCAATTAGAGTGTGAACTCTATGACATCAGACATGGTCTAATTTTCTAGATATTCTTCTCTTCTTAGAACAATTCTTGGCACATACTAAGTGCTTGATACATGTTATTTATTCTTTTCCAGATTTTCTGGAAGGGAACTATGAGAGCAAGAGTTAAGACTTCCCTAAAACCACAACTGACAAGATCATAGAATCGTAGTATAAGGGCTAAAATTCTAGCTATACTGTCTAAGATATCTAATGAGTGGTTGCCAATAAATTATAAGCTTTAGCAAGAGTTAGACTTTTAAGCATTTGTTAAGGAGAATAAGAATTTGGTAAAGAGAAAGAGAGAGGCTTAGATTCATCTATCTATTAAAGGGAGAGCGCATTTCTAGCTCCCTTCTCCACCAGAGTCCTCAGGAAAAGAGAGCACCAGCTTCCCCCTTCTTCCTCCCACAAGCCAATGTTACTTCCTGACACCTAAGAAAAACCACATGGTCCTGCCCTCAGAGGCCCTCTCCTCATGTTGGAGCTTTCCTACAGTAAGTCCCCAGCAGATGGCATCATTTCAATCATTACAGTAGACTGACACTTGGAACAAGCCTTAGATGTAAGGACACAGATCTGTTCTGCCCTGATTATGGCAGTTGTGGGGTGGCAGACCCTTCTAGAGAATACCAAAATACTGAAAAAAAGGAGGGCAATCCATACTGGTGTGAGATATAGGTTTAGATTTATTAGGTTTTATTGGGTTAATTGGGTTGGTTAAGAGAGTTCATTCATGAAACTGGCTGTCCTGGGTATCAGCAGGATACAGTAATGTATACCCATACCACACTTAGGCCAGGCCAGATATTTTATAGAAACAGAACAAAGAAGGCAAAGGGCCCAGATGCCCCAGGGTCATGTGCAAATTTTCCCATAGGATAGCAGAGCTTCTTTTGCTGTTACATCAAAAGAAGTTTATATTAAATGTGGAGTCAAAGGTCATTTTCTCATACTCTGGCTCCCCCCCCATACATTAGAGACCATCCAACCTCTTTATTTTACATATGAGGAGAATACTGCAGGGAAATCTTAAGTATCTTGACCAAAGTCACATGGCTAGATAATGGAAAGGTCCAGATTTAGCCCAAGTCCTCTATCTTGAAGTATACTCATATTTCCCTAATTCCACAATGAATCTGTAAAGGTACTTTTCTCATAGCAACTCTGTAAGTAGAATTAGTATTATTTCCATTTTATGAGTCTGGAAAGAGAAATTCAGAGAATTGGGTAACTTTTCCATAGGTTTATAGTTAGTAAGGATCAGAGCTGGGATTCAATCCAAATCTAAAACTCTTATCATGGCTCCATACTGATTCTCTCTAAAAACTGAGCCTATTATTATTTTTTTAATTATTGGGTTTCAGTATATCAAATTTAGAATAACCTACCTCTTCTTATCCTTTTATACCTTCTTTCTCACATTTATGCAAATATTTGATATATTAGAGTACCTAGACCCAGAAATGTGCTGGAGCCAAGTTATGCCATTGTGTGTGTGTGTATGGGGGGGGTATTGTTAAATTAATTTTCAGGGAGAACATTTACATCTCAGAGACAAGTTAATCAACAGTTGCAACAAATTGGGGGTTGGTCTATTGTTTTGTTGATATTTCAGTTTAAATAAAGTGATGGAGAAAATATTATTAATAGAAATTAAATTTAAGCGTATAATGGGCCCATTTTTTTCTGTTCATAGAAATAAATATTTACCAGCACACTCCTTTTTGTCCCATGTGTTGGGTGAGACTGAGATACAAGGATTATAAATGTAAATTAAGCGACTTCAACAAAAATGATACATTCTAATGAAAAAGAGAAATGATTTTGAGGTTAAATAATGTTGGGACTTATTCATAACCTATTGCCTTTTTGTTAAAATTGATCCTTGATATTAGGCAATGTATATTAATCCTTTGGTGGCACATTAAATTGTTGCCTCATAGTCACCTGATGGAGTTTCCTACATACTACATTTACTCATCTTCTATTCTTCCTTTTTCACTGGATGTTTTCACTCAAGAACTTAGGGGAAGGAAGGGAGGAAGTATATAAGAACGGAGATCCTCATACACCACTAATGTCAGCAACTATCATTCATCATTGAGATGTTCACATCCATTTACTAAAGAGTAGTGACTCATTCTGGGTTACATAACACTCACTGTACTTGTTATTTGAAATTTCAATCAAACAGCTCTCCATTTGACTCAGTCAAGAAAGGAAAAGACCACTTTTGCCCAGGTTTTAAGTGAGAAGAAAGGCAAATGTGATAATTAAAGAGAAGTTTTCACATTTAGAATTACTTTTTCTTATAAATTTCACACCTGCTTTCATCCTGGAAAGAAAGGCCTAAGGCACTTCCATTGCCTTGACTTTGTTCTTATTTCTCCTCAAAGAGTTAGGGGTACATTGGAGGATCAAAGGCTTTGCACATCAATTCCAGGAGTTAGAGGACAGGCAGCTATGTGAGGGTAAGATTAGGACTGAGATTGATTGGCTCCATTGGTAAGATCATGGTAGTAACAAGGTCAAAGTAATGGGTTTGGCCCCTCGAGAGACTATTTTATTGAAAGGCAGTATAGTACAGTTGGAAGCATCCTGGATTTGAAGGTAAGGGTATGTATTCAAATTCCAGATTTCTCACTTACAACAGGGTTAAGTGACTTGCCTAAGGTCACATGACTAGTAAGTGTCTGAGGTCATATTTGAACTCAGATCCTCCTGACTCTAGGGACAGTGCTCTATGCACTGCACCACCTAGCTGTCCCCCTCTATCTTTTGTATGATCATCAAAATAATCTAGGTATCACAGTGGCATCACCCTCAAGCCCCATTGGACTGAGTAAGAATCACTACCTTTGGTACTAGCTCTGGTTTTGTTTTGTTTTTAACTTTTATTGACTTCTTTGCAGCACTTGGCACTGTTGATGATCCTCTTCTCTTGGATATTTTCTTCCCTGGGTTTTACTGATGCTTCTTACTTGGTTTCTTTCCTACCTCTCTTACCTTCCCCTCTCCCTGGCTGTATCATGATCTATGTTGTAATTTCTAACTACTAGCGGACCCCCGGACACTGGCCTGTGCGCCCTTTTCTTTTATGCATAGGTTCTGGAGTCAGGAAGACCTAAGTTCAAATTCAGGCTTAGATATATACTATTGGTGTGACTCTGGGCAAGTCACAAAACCTCTATCATCCTCAGTTTCCTCAACTGAAAAAGAAGATATTGATAGCACCTAATTCCCAGCATTTTTGTGAGGATCAAATGATATATTTGTTAAGCACTTAGCAGAGTACTTGGCACTATGCCCACACACATACACACCACATACACACACTTGACTCTCTTGCTTGGGATAATACATGCTTCATATATGCTTTTTTAAGTCATTGGGAACCTCTGCAGCTCCAGTGAGTTTAATTTTCTATGAAGATGACTCCCTAGTCTAGGCCCAGAACTAATCCTACATCTCTAACTGCCTTTTAGACATTTTACACTGATTGTCCCTTAGGCATCTCAAATGAAACACATCCAAATGAAAACACATTATCTTTTCCTTCAAACTATCCCTCTTATGCACTTCTGTATTATCATCAAGAGCACCCACCAACCTAGTCTCATAGACTTGTAAACTCAGTGTCATCCTCAATTCCTCATTCTCTCTTATCCCTATATGCAATCAGCTGCCAAATCTTGCTTTTTATATCTCCATATCTGCCACATAGATCCTAGTTCAGGGCCTCATCACTTCAGCTGGACTCCTGCAATACCCTCCTAATTGATCCTTCCAAACTGCTTCCCTCCGCTCTCTAATCTACCTTCTACACAGCTGACACAGTATTTTTTTTCTGAAAGCTCAGCTCTGTTTCATTCCTCTATTCAATAAACTACAGTCATTCCCTCATCACTTCTCGAATGAAATAAAAATTTCTTAGTTTAAAACCCTTTGTCCTCTCTAGCCATATACAAACATAGAAATTTAGCCCAAGGGTTTATGAACTATGAGCTCCCCATTCTAAATCCATCAACCCCTGTTTTTCTATGACCTCTGAGCTAAAGATTTTTTTTACATTTTAAAATAAATTTTTATTGTATAAAAACCTTTTCGTAGCTCATAAACTGTAAGAAAAAAAAAGCTATGAGACATATCTTCCCTGATCACCACAGTTTGACAACCCTTGTCTAGTCAAATTAGTCTTTATGTTTCTCACAGTCAGCAATCAAACTCCCATGTCTTCAAACTGGCTACTCACCATCCCTAAAATGCACTCTTTCATCACCTTGATCTCTTGGAATGAGTTAGTGAATAAGCATTTATTAAATACCTACTATGTTCCCGGCATTAAGCATACAAAGAAGGAATAAGACAAACCCTGTTGTTGACCAGGAGGTCAGAGATTTATCTCTCCTTTAAGAATCAGTATAAATGTCACCTCTGAATGAGAGCTTTCCTGGTCCCTATGTGGCTCCCATGGCTTCCCCCTTATCGTGTGTGTGTGTGTGTGTGTGTGTGTGTGTGTGTGTGTGTGTGTGTGTGTGTGTGTGTATTCTATCCTCCATTGTAAATTCCTCAGTGGAAGGAATTGTATCACTTTTTATCTTCAGTGCCTTGCCCAGTGCCTGCCACATAATGGGTACTGATTAATGCTGGTTGATTGACTGATACAATGACTCATTCCTACAGTGAGCTTCCTATGCTAAGGCAGAACCACAAATACTCAACAGTTTATAGTCATAAACTTCTCTGAGGTTCACAAAGGGTAAGGTATTTGTCCATGTTCACAGATAGTAAGTGTCAGAGATAGAGTTTAAACACAGGTCTTCCTGGCTCACAAGCAGGCTTTCTATTCATTATTCTATAATGTGTATCCATCAGCGGTTAAGCAATAAACCTGAGGTCAGAAAGACCTGAGTTCAAATTTGGCTTTAGACAATTGCTAGCTGTATGATTCTGGGCAAGTCAATGAACTTCTGTCTGCCTCAGTTTCCTCTACTTAAAAATTGGGGATAATAATATCACCTACCTCCCTGGGTTGTTGTGAGGATCAAATGAGATAATATTTGTAAAGCACTTGGCAAAGTTCCTGACACACAGTAGGTGCTGAATAAATGCTATCCCCCCCCCCCATATGTGCATTCCAAAACAATTAGGACAAAATAAAATCTGGCCACCAAGTGATGCAGTTTGACCTGCTGTAAGGAAATGAACAAGATGACATTTGGAGATCTATCCCTGTCCCATGAGACCTGAAACTGAAGTGCCTGGTTCCACTCTTTACCAAATTCACTGTTTAGGCATGTATAGTAGCTAGAGAAGGTGCAGATGTACTGTCATCTGGATCCTTATTCTTTAGGGGAAAAAGATAGACCTGTGATTCTATAGCTTGAGAGTCTTTTGAAATGTTTGGGAAAGCTGGACCAACTCTCCAATTTATGGACTCTAGTCCAGCTGAGTGGTCACAGCCTCCTAAACTGAGCAGTCACCTTCCACCCTCTAAAGGATTTCGCTTGCTCCAGGTTCCCCTCTATGACTTGGATGGTTGATCAAGTTCATTGAGCATTAGCACACACACATACCCCCCCCACACACACTGAATAAATCCAGGGCAGTGGTGAGTGAGCAAAACCCAGCATGGTGTGTCCTCATTAAGGGAGGGAGAAGGAAGGAAGAAAACCAATTACTGATGCCTGAAGTCTCCACACAGGTACAGGGAATCAGTGGCTGCCTGCCATTCTTGCCTCAGGGCACCAGATAATAACTTCAGAATCATGACTTGGACAGCCAGGTTCAGTGCCTGATTTCACTATGCTAGGACATGGAAGGCAATGCTTTGTAAACAGCAGAAAATGCTGAGCACAGCAGGATGACTTGGGGGTATTTAATGGGTATGTCCTCCCAGTAAGTGGATGTCAGGGAAAATGGCCCTTGGTTGCTCATTAAGAGTAACAGGGAAGGTGACACAGAGACAGCAAATGGATGACATGGCAAAGCTGTTTTTTCTCAGCCCACAAGTGGTTGGATATTTTACTTAAAAAAATATCCAATGACTTTCCAATAATTGATGAAAGGGTGTTCAATTTACTTAATTCGCTAAGGGCTAGAAGTAGAAATGTGATAAAGAAAACTCATGATAAACATATAGAAGTTAGGTCTTTAGTAAGCCCTGTAGAGAAAACTGGGGCTTTTATGTAACACAAGTCGTGACAATATACGTGAGCATCATATCAATGTAGAATTGTAGAGGAAGAAGGGACCTTGAAAAAAAACATCCATTCTAAGCCATAAATGAAGGTTGAATCCCTTCTTTATAGTCCCTTGGCTTGTGAATATTTTTAGTGATGAGATTCTCATCTTAAAACAATTAGGTCCTTATTTAAGAAATTGGAATGAAAAAGAGATCTTATCATTGAAAAGAGAGCTATGTAAATGAATTGCTATTTTGTAGCTTACTACAATAACCCTTAGACACTGTTGAGGATTCCTCTCTGTCTCCTGGCATACTTTTTTTTTTCTTTTTTAACTTTGAAGCTTCTTTGAAAAAAAATTCTTTTCCTTCATAATAAACCTACTTTCCTCTGAGAGTCCAGAGAAGAGAGATGTCTCCATCCATTCATGTTACATGTTCCTCTAGGAGAAAGGCAAAAATGGCATTTGGGATATACATAGAAACAATTTAAGGTTATAGGCCACTTAGGTGGGTCATGGACTTGAGCAAGAACGTGTGTGTGTGTGTGTGTGTGTGTGTGTGTGTGTGTGTGTGAGAGAGAGAGAGACAGAGAGACAGAGAGAGAGACAGAGAGAGAGACGGAGAGACAGAGAAAGACAGACAGGGTGCGGGAGGGAAGGAGAGGGGGAAGGATAAGAGGGAGAGGGAGAGGGAAAGGAAGAAGCAGGGAGGGAGAGAGAGAGAGATCCAGAATAAGGCTGAATGAAATTGAGTAAGATTTGGCGCATGCACAGACCTCATTCATTGTGATCTCTAAACAAAGTAATGAATAAAGTGTTACTAAATGCATAGAAAATAAATTTTGCAAATTATTCTACACCCCTAGGTTATAACTATGGTTTTTGCAGTGAATGGGAAGAGTGGCAAAAATAGACAGGCAAATTAAACACCCCCAGATTTTTCAGGCAACTTTTCTATAATATCATTTCCAGTCCTCTCATAACCATGTCACTCACCTCTGGTTCATCAAATGTTCTTTCTTAAATATGTTACCCAGAAATAGATGCAAACCTCCAGATGTAATCTGAGTTGAAAAATAATTCATTAGGGGAGCAGCTGGGTGGCAGAGTGGATAATGCACCGGCCCTGGATTCAGGAGGACCTGAGTTCAAATTCAGCCTCAGACACTTGACACTTACTAGCTATGTAACCCTGGGCAAGTTACTTAACCCTCATCATCCCACCAAAAAAAAAAAAGCTCATTAAGAGTATCTTAAATCTTTTACTGGACATTATCATCACATACTATATTTGATGTTAACTCTCTTTGGCTGCTACATCTCATGCCAAAAATCCCCATTTCTTTGATTCAAAATACTGTCCAATCACAACTTCACCATTCTATATAATATGAAAATAATCATTTAAACCCAATATAGGGCTTTATAGATATCTCTACGATATTTAATTTTAGTATAAATGATCTATTGATCTATGGAGATCTCCCCCACCCCAGTCTGATTCTGTAGGCATAGTGCATAATCTGTCACTTAGCTAATGCAGACATCATCATCATTCCTCACACAGTTTCAGTACAAATTTTCCTTTTGTTTTCCACTTTCCCTTTACTGTGACATAACACCATAATTTGCCTAATGTGAAGCAAAAATCAAAGGAAAGAAATCGAGACCAAATTGAATTGATAATGTTGAATTTGAATCTCCAAGCAAATGCCCTAGCACCCAGTTATTGTTCAGCAGGATTTCCAGCCATCATTCTAAAACATTTACATTTGGTTTTGAATTGCTCTGAAAAGTCATTAGAAGAAAATGTGATAGGAGTGGGCAGTATCTTTGGATTCTTAAGTACAGAGAAAGAACATTTTCATCTTAAAAGAATTATGGCTGATTTTGTTGCTCATATTACACTTTCTTCACAGAGGCACATGAAAATAAATAGCCACTATGTAAATCAGAATGTTTCTCTTCTTGGTGGGTTTAACACTACAAGCTGGGGAGAATGCAGTTATCCATGTGTTCTGGAAAAGGAGAACATTCCAATTAGGCACATTAGTCCTGCATCCTGGTCAAAGCACAAAGTTCTTTGATAGGGTGCTTCACATGGAGACATAGAATTGAGAGTTGAAAGAAATCTCAGCAGCCATCCAAGCTAACCTATTCATGAATGAAATCCACATTCTCAGACATAAATCACATGGTCAACCAACCTTTCCTTGAAGCACCCTTAGGAGCAGAAAACCATAACTTCTCAGGGTAAGCTATTCGATTTTCATGGAATTCTAAATGGTAGGAAATTTTCCCAGACATCAAGCCCAATTTTGACTCTTTTCACCTTTCACCATCATTGTCCTTCTTGGGGGATAAACAAAACAAGTCTGATCTTTCCATTTGACAGCCCTTCAAATGTTTGAAGACAGCTATCATATACTCTTCTCTTTAGGCTAAAATGCCCACTGATAACAATTGATTATTATATGATATAAATTCACCCTCAACACCCTATGCAGTCTTGTAAATGGCCATTTGAAACTTGAATCCTCAAGACTGAACACAGTACTCTAGATAAGGAATGAAAAAGACAGTACAGTGGAATGATCCCCTTACTATTCCTAGAAGCTATGTCTCTCCCATTGCAGCCCTACTGGCATTCATTGAACTCAGTTGTTGTCATTCGGTCATTTTTTTCAATCCCACCTGACACCATTTAGGGTTTTCTTGGCAACGATGCTATAGTGGTTTTCCATTTCCTTCTCCAGCTCATTTTACAGAAGAAGCAAACAGGCTAAAGTAACTTACCCAGGGTCACAGAACTAGTCAGTGTGTGAGGCCAGATTTGAACTCAGGAGTCTTCCTGACTCCAGACCTGGCACTCTATCCACTGTACCACTTAGCTGTCCTCATTGAACTCACAGTGCAATAAAAAAAAAAAAATGCACCTCTCCAGAAAACTTACTATCTAGCCATGCCTCATCAATTTCATTCTTAAAGGTTTTTTTTATACCTAAGTATAAGAGTTTACATATCTCTCTTATATTTCATCTGATGAGATTTACCCCCTGCTCTTATCTGTCAAATAAAAATTTGGTGAGCATGGCATATATTCATTTATTGAAGGCACTGATAAAAAGGCTAAAAAATGCAGGGCTCAGCACATATAACTAGGGTTCACCATAGAATAATCCTGCCATGACGACAATCAACCATTAACAAACACTCTTTAATTCTAGCCATCCGAACTGTTTTGAATCATCTAATATGAATTTCTCTATCTTCTCTACAAGAACAATATAAGGTATTTTATCAAACTTTTCACTAAAATGCAAACTATATTCCTAAAATTGCCCTCATTTCTATTTTTAGCCATATTGATCAAAAAAGAAAATGAGATTATGTAGGCATGACTTATTCTTGATGAAGGCATGATAGTTCTTGGTAATGACTGATGACTTTTCTAGATCTTTACTCACCACCTCTTTAAATTACTTTTTCTAAAACAAAAAAAAAATCCCATGAATGGGTTGAACTCACTTACTTAGAGTTTTCAGATTCTGTTCTTTCCTTTTTTAAAAATTGGGATATATAATGTTCTCTAAATGTGTAGTACCTCTCCCATTTTCTAGAAGCTTTCTTACTAGATTATGAGTTCCTTGAGGACAGAGATAATCTTTTGCCTCTTTTTCTATACTCAAAGTTTACCAGAGTATCAGTCACATAGAAGGAGCTTAATAAATGTTTATTGACTTATCAATTGACAGTAGCTTAGCAATCACTTCTTCTAGTTCTTCAAGGATGCAACAATGGAGTTTATGTGGGTTAAGTGACTTGAATTAATTGAGTTCAGCTAAGTGTACTCTTACTTATCTTTTACTTGTCTTAGGTATCAGCTCCCTCTCAGTTATTTTGGTCTGTCATTTCCACCGTAAAAGGTTTGTTTTTCTCAGGAAAAAAAAAAAAAACAGTTGCAAAGTCTGATTAAAAACTGTTTTCTCTTGCATGTCAGTATCTTCATCCTATACACACAAAGAAAATATCCCAAGAAAAGGTTCCTTCATTTCCCTTTCAGTGTTTGGGAGGCTCCAAAGGAAAGTGTTGGAGAGAAGAGGCATTAGGCTGCCTACCCAGCTTAAGATCTAGAGAGCCACTGTGCTGACCTCACTGTTGTATCCCTGTGAAACCTGGACAATATACCAGCAACATGCTGAGAAACTGAATCAGTTCCATTTGATTTGTCTTAGTAAGATTCTGAACATCACCTGGCAAGATAAGCTACCGGACATTGAAGTTCTTTCTTGACTAAACTGCCAAGCTTTCAAACTCTACTACAGAGAGCACATCTCTGATAGACTTGCCATGTTGTTAAATTGCCAAATGTATTTTTGCTTAAAAGCTATATTATGAAGAACTCATACATGACAAGTACTCATAAGGAGGTCAGAAGAAACAATACAAGGATACTCTCAAGTTCTATCTGAGGAGCTTTGGAATCTATTCCAAGATATGGGAGACAGTAGCAAAATATCACCCCCACCCCCAGTATGGTATGCCCACATTAAAGAAGGCACTGTTCTCTATGGGTAAAGCAGAAATGTAATATAGGTATCTCTACTATGTTCACATGGACTATTAGGGCCTGACCAAATAGTTGAGCCTTCTGAGTTGGTATTGGTCTGATCAGCCACAGTTCGACTTGATTCCAAAATAGTGGTGCTATTTTGGTTCTCTTTGAGAATGACACTTTAGTACATTTGATTCAACCTTCTTTCCTCTCAAAAGATTCATGCAGTTTTAAACTATTAAGCTATTAAAGTTTAAAACTGTCCTAAGATTTTTTGAATGCTCTGAAGATCATGCCTCTGTACCAGGCTTGGTATTAGTTCCTGAAATGCCTCTTCCATTTCATCTTACTGTGCTTACTAACAGAGGTGTCCCTTGGGCCAAAGTAGCTGCAAAATTCCCAGATTACAATTTAATAGGGAAATGTTCAATAAGATAAAATATAATATAGATAATGTTAATTTGTGGTTTTCTAATACAATATATGGCCCACAGGAACCCATTTTTATCTGGATATTACACCACTAGTCTGTAGTAGTCCAATAATAAATCACTTCCATTTCTATGTTCTTGACCTTCACCCAAACTCTCTCATGCTCTATTCTCTCTGGTACCTAGATTTCCTTTCTCCAGTTTCTAGAATTCTGCTCTTGTGCATCCCTTATGCATATAAAACAAAACCCCACTCCCACTTACCTATCCTATTTCTTTGAAATTAGGTCTCTTCACCAGGTACTGATTATATTTATGAGGGTAATTTTACTCCCTTTCATTAAGACCTCTAATTATGCATTAATTTCCTAAACTTTAGATATTTCTATATAGATTTTTATGTAGGCATTTTAATAGGGATTTCTTTCTTGGATTTTGCCACCTGTGAATGATTGGGTGTCTTGACTGCTATCCATTCTTCTTTGAAGTTACTCTGTTATGTATAAGCAATTTTCCCCTTCCCAATCTTTTCATTATATTTTCAAGTTACCAGGTAAATATATAAATATATTCATATGCACCATCCTAAGAAACTCTCCCCAGGAATCTGTTATCCCTATAATTTAAGTCATCGTCTAAGAACCCAAATTCCCTTCTCAGACAACACCTTTGTAGTCAAGTATCAATTCACAAATCACTTTTTCTCTCTTGTATCCTTTTCTTTCAGTGAGTAACAGGGAGGCTATGGTCATTCATTTCTTACCCAAGCATTTAAAATCACTGACAAAACTTTTTCAGGTCCTTCCTATAATGTCATTTGTGCCCATGTGAATCATCCTGTGTGTTTTTGTCATCTGTTTTCATAAATTCTCTGTTATATATGTGCCCCAGGAAAACAACAGATATCTCTCTCTCTCTGTGTCTCTCTCTGTCTCTCTCTCTCTCTTTCTGTCTCTCTCTGTCTCTGTCTCTGTCTCTCTCCCCCCAGGTCCACAAAGGGCTATATCCCTTCCTCTAAGAAAACACTCATTCATAACTTTTGTTTTTGTCTTTGTCTTCTTGATGCTCTTTCACCTGATATATTTTGTGACTCTACTAAATCATTTTTTAAGTGAGGTAATTGGTGTTAAGAGACTTGCCCGGGGTCCCACAGCTAGTAAGTGTTAAGTTTCTGAGGCTGGATTTGAACTCAGGTACTCCTGACTCCTGGACCAGTGCTCTGTCCACTGCGCTGCCTATCTGCCCCTACTAAATCATTTTTGGAAGCACACACAATTTCTTCCTTCTCAAAGCATTCAGGTTTCATTTTTTTTTCAGGAAAGGCTTTTTTCAGGTCTAATTATATAGCTGTTATTGTTCTTCCCCTTTTCTATTTAACTTTTTTGTCAAAAGCTAACATTCTGTTAGGGGTCTGACTGTTCCTTCCTCTAAACCAGATCCCTTTCCCCCACTGTTGAATCCAGGACTGTTTCTTTTGGGACTGCTTCATTGTCATTCTTCATTCTTTAGTTTGTACTATGGGAAATGTCTTTTGAGTCACTTCATCTTTTCCTTCAGGAGGGAGATGAACCTACTCTTGGAAGACATTTAAGAGTCATCCAGCTGCCACAGAAGTCAAATCAGCCTATAAGTATCATCTATAAAAGGAGGATTGGGGCTAAATGATCTTCAAGTTGGACAAGTCTCAACTTCTCTAGGCCTTTTCTTCCTTATTTGTAAAATAATATCTTTGGATTAGATTATATCTGAGGTCTCCTAAGGTTCTAGCTCTATTATCTTATGATGTTCCCCAGTTAAAAATGTCAAAAATCCTAAATCTCCTATTGCAACTGTCATTACAGAAGGTTGCCCCAGGTTCAGTCTATTCTGTGTCACATGGATCATGATTCTTTTACTAGACAGGACCAGGAAGGAGAAGATATAAAGTAATGGTTATAACATGATTAGAGGAAGTAGGTGAGGTTATAATTCCACATAGACACACTCAGGGTGATCAACTAGCCAAGTGAATTAACAGGCCATAAAGGGCACAGAGCAGAATCAGGATGAGTAATGTATATGCCACAGGTAAGGTTTAACAATTTTGATCTATGTGTGTGATTGTTCAACCAGTTCTTTAAGCTTGCACTGATAGCATCTGAAAAGTAAATTACTACTTTCATGGAGAGAATAATTTCCTGGTACTAAAATATGTGTATTTTTAAAAAGCCATTTCAGTAACGAAGGAAGGAAGACATAGTCCACCTGGCAATATGTCCTCCAGAATTGGCCTTCCCTAGATATTTCCCAAGAGTTATGTTAGGTAAAAGCCGGGTGGAAAATTTCTTCCAGTGATTTTCCTACTTGAAATGAGGTTATTTGAAGATCCTTGTCACTCCCAATTCAACATGTGAACACACAGATCTGTTTCAGAATAAAAGCTGAATATATACTCAGTGAATGCTATCTATATGTGAGTCACTGAGTGCCCCCACTGTTCATTCTCTCTTACCACAGGACAGCAGAGCTGGATGGAAAGGATTCAAAACACCATGTACACCATGTACAATACAAATAATGATGAACTTAGTCCCTTACACAGTGAAATATCAAAGTTTTTAAGAATCATAAAATTCAATTAAAACACCATTAAGACCGGTTTCAGGGCAGCTAGGTGGTGCAGTGGATAGAGCACTGTCCCTGGATTCAGAAGGACCTGAGTTCAAATATGGCCTCAGACACTTAACACTTACTAGCTGTGACCCTGGGCAAGTCACTTAACCCCAATTGCCTCGCCAAAAAACAAAAGAAGAAGAAGAAGACTAGTTTCATTTCAATTACTTAATTATGATGCTTGTGTATTTGGAACATTTATTTGGGAGATGCATTAGCTTTTCCAAGAAATGGGGCTCTAAGTCACTCACTACCCTGAAGAAGTTGGTCCCAGACCCAGAAACAGATAGAGCTTAGGCCCCAGAAAGTACTCATGAAGCTTTCAAAAATGCTCATTGAATAATCAGCAAGAAGTTAAAGCAATGAGAGCCAGATCCATGTTCCATTACTAGTTACCCTGATTTCAAAAGTCTCCTTTTCATTGCCAGAAACCTGAGAGGATTACTTTTCTCAAAGAAAATATATTTTTGTTGTTGCTGTTGCTAATCTGTTTTTCTTTTTGAAGAGGTAAGATAGTTGATTTTAAATGGAAATATATTAGAAACAGAAGTCAAGGTTTTAGTGGAAACCTATGTAAAAATAGCTGTGAAAAAGTAATTTAATTTTTTTCCTGTTTGCTATTCCCCAAGGAGCCTATACATACACACACATATGTTTACACGTTTACATATGTGTGTATAGACACACACGCATATACACATATGTATATGTGTGTTTATGTATAATGTATTTATATACACATGTGTATATACATGCAAATATATGTGTACATGTATACATGTGTATATATCCATATACAGACACAGATATATATGGTGTGAAAGTGGCTGAGTCCTTCTCAGGACTGTTCATTCACCTTTGGTGTTCATCTGCTTCACCCAACTCTCACCTGTGGCTCCGAGAAGCTATGGTAAGCTCAGTGGCCACATCATTAAATCATCTTGACAGACTGACTAAATCAAGTTGAAGGTAACTGGGGGGCTCTGACCTGTCAGTGAATTACAGGGGTATCTACCCCAAGCATGTGAAGACTTCCCCCAACAGGATGGTAGATGAAAACAATTTGTTCCAATGGTGATAAAAGCACCTGAAATATATGATATGGAGCTCTTAGAGCTCAGTTAGACATCAAAGATGTCAAGGTCATTCATTGTCTCCCAAGCTATTGCCAGTTATCTTGACTTTTGTCTTACCACTGGATTCTGATGATGGTGGAAGAGTGAGGCCAGCAACTTCAGGCAAATCTTCCTCACTTAAATCCAATTTACATGCAAGTCAAAAGACATTACTCATACCATTTTACCATTTTTTCTTCTTTAAAGTCCTGTGGCAACAATCAAGTGACAAAACAACAGGTGCATCTATACTGAACGCTGCAGTCACAACCCTGCATATAGTCAGCCCAAGCCATAGGGTTGTCTTTTCATTGGACTGAAGCATCACCCTGGGTATCTGAGCAGGCTTTTTTAAAGACCACACTGCTCACCTCCTGGCATGAGGAAGGAGCTAGAAATGTGCCCTAAAATTGTGTGCTTCACCAAACCATGACCTGCTTATCACAGCAGTGATAACAAGGCTGGCAAATGAAGGCTCACCATAGTGGAAGCTGGATGTATGTTCTGTTTTTGTTTTCCTTGGAGGGGTGCAATGATGGAGAATACCATGATGCTGGAGTAGGTTTCACAATCAAAACTAATCTAGTCAACAAGATCCTATGCCTTTCAAAAGGAGTGAATGGGGGCAGCTAGGTGGTACAGTGGATAAAGCACCAGCCCTGTATTAAGGAGGATCTGAGTGCAAATCGTATCTCAGACACTTGACACTTACTAGCTGTGTGACCCTGGGCAAGTCACTTAACTCTCATTGCCCCCACCAAAAAAAAATGGAGTGAATGACAGACTCATGCCAATGTGATTGCTAGTTGTAGGAAAGCACCACCCCATCATCATTGGTGTGTATGCTTCCACCATGACAAAGTCTAATGAAGTCAAATAAAAATTTTATGAAGACCTGAATACCCTCATCAATAAGACAAGCTTGTAACTATGGGTGACTTTATAGTCAGAGTAACCACAGACTGTTTAACACTGAAGGGAGTCCTTGGGAGTGCTAGAGTCAGAAATAGCAACAACAATGTTCACTTACTGAAGACTTGTGCATAGCATAGCCTTCTAATCGCCAATATTGTCTTCCATTTACCTAAAAACTATAACACTTTATGGATGTACCCTTGCAGCAAACATTGAGATTTAATAGACTATGTAATTGTAAGGAGAAGAGACAGACAAGATGTGAAAGTGATGAATACTATGTGTAGTGCAGAGGATGGGATGGATCATACATAGACTTATCCCCTCCAATCTAAATATTTGCATTCAAGAAAAGAAGCAACCTCAAGGCAAGACAATTACCAGAAGACTTATTGTCAACAAATTCTAGTGTTTCCCCTTGCCTGAACCACTGGTTTTTTTTTTTTTACAATTTAGAAGGAAATCTGAGTTAACAACACATAACTGGCAACAGTGAAGCAGAAAAGGAATTAGCAGCTTTCAGAGATTTGGTGTTACAACACTGCGTTTACTCATCTGAACCAGAACATTCACAGACATCAAGATTGGTTTGACAAAAATGAAGAGAAAATTCAGAAGCTTCTAAATGAAAAACAGTAACTTTTATCCTCACCTCATAGTGCTTGACACATCGTAATACATATTTATGGTATGGTGTGGTATGGTATGGTATGGTATGGTATGGTATGGTATGGTATGGTATGGTATGGTATGGTATGGTATGGTATGGTATGGTATGGTGTGGTATGGTGTGGTATGGTGCTGTGTCATACCGTGCCATATTGTATTGTATTGTATTGAATTTAATTGAATTGTTTTGTAGAACTATGCCAGAGTCCCCCACAATACTTCACTTACCTACCCTCATATCTAATCATTTGCCAAGAATTAATTGATCCTGATTCTCTAAATATCCTTCAGTTACATTCTCTTCTCTCTAATGACTCCAATCCCATCTTAGTCCAAATACTCATTTCTTCTTGCTTTGACTATAATAGTAGTTCCCCATCTGGTGTCCTCTTTAATGGTTTCTCTCCAAACTCAATGAGTCTTCCAAATAGTTGAAAAAATAATTTTTAAAAAGTATAGTCCTCACTATGCCTCTCATCTACCTAAAGCCTTATAGTAGGCTCCCAATTATTTTGAGGAAAAAATAAATATTCCTTATCAGAGAATTTAAAATATTTCACAACCTTCCTTCCAGGTTTGTTGCATATTGTTTCTCACTACATATTGTTCCTTAAGATTCCTGAACTCCCAGGCTACATACCTGTTACCTGGAAAGTACCTCCCTTTCCCTACACTATTCTGTAGAGGGGCCCCAGGGATCTTTGCTCCTCAGCTCTGAATTCTTCGATTAGTAGAAGTTGAAGTCCAGCAGAAAACTTGCTTAGTCAAAAACAGTTCAAGTCATCTGACTTGGGCAAATTATACTCCTAGTCTATTGACTCTCAGTAATCCTTAACATCATTCAAGATTCAGCTGGGACTGTTATGTTACTCTGACATCCCCAATGAGCACTTTTCATATATCCAAATTACTTCATATTTATCTATCTGTACAATTTCAGCTTTCCCTATAGAATGTAAGTTTCATGAGTACAGGTCATACTTCTCTGTTGTTGTTTTATCTCCAGCATCTAGCAAAGTCCTTTGCAAATTTTGTAGTTGTTTAGTTGTTTCAGTTATGTCTGACTATTCCTGTTCTCTTTTGGGGTTTTCTTAGCAAAGATACTAACTAGAGTGGTTTGCCATTTTCCCCTCCAGATCATTTTAAAGATTGGAAAACTGATTCAACCAGGGTCAGGTGACTTCCCCAGGGTCACAATAATAATAAATTATAAGTAGGAGGAGGAGAAGGAAGAGGAGAAGGAGAAGGAGAAGGAGAAGGAGAAGGAGAAGGAGAAGGAGAAGGAGAAGGAGAAGGAGAAGGAGGAGAAGGAGCTAATACATTTCTCAGGCCAGATTTGAACCCAAGAAGATGAGTCTTCTTGACTCTAAGCCTGGCACTTTATCCACTGAACCATATATTTGCCCACCCTTTTCAAATAGTGGGCACCTAATGAATGCATTATTGGATTGAAATAATCATGTTTATTCTTCCCTTTAAGGTGAAAAATATATTTGTTGATAGAAATATGGAATAAGAATATAAATTGAGTAGGTATGTTTCTCTCTTAACTTGTGACATGTTCCCATCTGCCCCAAGCATCTGACTCATCCTTTCTTTGTTGTTTCTTATTCAAAAACAAATGTTAACAGCCTTTTTTCTCATCTTGAGCTTGCTCTATGAGAATCAGGTCACTTGGATTTCAGCCTTTCTCTCATACTTCTGACACTTCAGTGCTGTTATTTTTCAGTGATTATGATAATTTATTTTGAATCTTTTCTACATGATCTTTTAAGTTGTGAACTCACTGGAGAGATCTCTATGTAGCCACAAGGGTTGTTGTAGGTGTCTCTCCTCTTCTTTTATGTAATAATTCATGATCTTTATTGTCAAATTCATTTTTGAGAGCCTTCTATTTTCCTCTTTAGAAAATTATTCCATGTTATACTGCATATAGTTTTTTTAGCTTTCTGAAATATATTTTTCCAAAAATAAAGGATTTGTATCCAGCTAGTCCCTGCATTCAAATCCTTGCCAAGTACAAACTCGTATTCTTTCAAGCCTTCAACTGTTTCCATTTCACCAATAAATTGTTCCTTGTTAGTTAGAATGATGGCTAGAGTAATGGATCACATTACTGATTTTCTCACTTTCTAAAAGATGAAACTATGGGCAAGGCAAGTCAATAATATATCAAACACTCTGCTTTTAGTAACTATCTTCAGCTCCATCTTGTCCAATATTTTTACCAATAATGTGAATGAAACGCAACATTTTATATTTAGTAGGTGATCAATAGTTTTTTACTGAATTGAGAATAAAGAAATATATAACATACCCATTAGATGCTCAGAGTGGGGAGGGATAGAAAATAGACTGGATAAAAGAAATGGACCATGAACAAATTTTAAAAGGTGGTAGGATGGGCCAAAAACTAGCAAGAAGATAATGGGGATAAATGTAAAGTTCCATGCTTGGATTGACAAAAAATTCTTTATAAATAAAGGAAGAATCAAGCAATCTACACAAATGACTACAATAAAGAAATTTCAAAGGACAATATAAAATAAAATCTGGATATAGTGTCATTACAATGACCAAGATTTATCATGAAGAATAAACTTGGAAACATACTTCTTTTCCTTCTTTGTGGAAGTGGGATATTACAGAGCTGAAACTGAATGGATTTGACTTATGTGTTGGTTATATAACCCCACCTTTGGGTTTACTTTCCCAATTCCCACTCACAATAACAGCTTCTGTCCCTAGCCAGCAGCAGACTATCGCTTTCCTTGAGGTTTCAAGATTAACACTGAAGACTGAGGATCCTACTCTTGTAGCATCTGAGACTCCATATGATGTACTCCCCATTATCACTCAACTGGTTGAATTTTATTAGCCTTTTTTTGGGGGGGGAGTGATGTACTTCCTGGGAAGAGACAGCTCACACACTTGTTACAAAATATTCCCCATACACAAGATCCATGGTGAATGTGGTCTCCAACATAAAAGTCAGTGAGGCACATGTGGAGAAAACATGTGAGTCCAATGTTAGCTCCTAATTCCTGGCCCTGGAAATCATCTTCTTCCTTAATGGAGTCCTTATGAAGTTCACCTTAGGTGTAGCACTCTATTCGGGCTCTGAAGGCCAACGTCTTTCTAGAGCCCATGGCCAGGATTGCTTCCATAACTCAAGTGTTTACTGTTATTTCACATCCACGTTTGGAACTCTAAAAATGGGATGCTTGAGCTACAGTACTGCCGAGCCTCCTGAATGATATTGTAACAATCCAAGAGATGTGCCTCTGAGTAAAGGACTCCTTGGGATATCAGTGCATTTTTAAAGTGGAACACACTGCTTGTTTTATCTAAAAATCGCTTAATCACAGCTTGTCATATTACTTTTATTGATTCCTTGTTGGCTACTGTTCATAAAAAACAGACAGAAAAAAATCATTTTCACCTTTTTCTCCTGATCCCAGATTTTTATCTATAAAGAGTCTACAATTCAAGGTCAAGGGTATTTATTGTGTTTAGACTGAAAAGTAATCAAAGTCGTTTAGGATAAAATAACCTAGACACACACACACACACACACACACACACACACACACACACACACACAGAGTAACTGCATCAGTAGATTTTGCTCTCCCTGAGGACTGTGGCTTTGATCACAATGTGCAATCAGAATAGATACTCTTGATATTTGCTGAGGTTTCAAGGTTTGGGATGTGCCTTTTTAAAAATTTTAACCTCAACAAATGCAGATAGATTGAGCAATTTACCATCTATTCTTCCCCCACCAAGTTTGCTATCTGAGTGAGTGGATTTCAAATTCTCCCTTCTGTCTCCAAGGCCATCTTAAAGTCAACATCCTGCTTTAGTCTTTTGTTTTCCCCCTGGATCAGGGATGTGAATTCAATCACACATTGCGTGCCAACAGATCATTTATTTCCTCTCCTCATCTTAAGAAACTCCAGAGATAAAAGTTTTCTCACAAACACCTGGCCTCTTTACAGCCTGACCCCTTTCTGCTTTCCCAGTCTTATTATGTTTTGCTTTCCTCTATGAACTAACTCTATGATGAGCTAACACCTGTCTACATATTATTCCTGGAACAAGATATTCCATCTTCCCTTCTTATGACTTTGTGCTAACTATCTCCCTTCCTGGAAAGCTCTCCCTACTCAATTCTGCCTCTTCAAATTCCTGACTTCCTTTGAGACTCAATTCAAATGCTACCTTTTCTGCTCCTTCTCCAGGTGCTAAAGCCTCCTTCTCTAAAGGTACTCTTCTTCTACTTTGTATGTAATATTTAGGTATCTATTTCCACATTGTATCCACTCAGAATTTAGGCCGCTTAAAGTCAAAGTTTGTTTTTTGCCCTTTTTTGTTATCCATGATGCTTATTATGGGGACAAACATATATTTAGCACTTACCAAATACTTGTTGACTTACTGGCTGACACCTAAGTTCTTTATGGTTATCTACTTTAAATCACTGGAAACTAAGGATAGAATGGACAAAATTAATACTTTCCTCACTGCAGCTAGAAGGACTTCAGTGATCATGTAAGTAAATTCTTTAATTTTACAGAAGAGGAAAAGGAACCCTGCAGAAGAGAAATGACTTGCTTAAAGCCACGTGGCAAATTCAGCACTAGAACCCAGGTCTTCTGACTCTGATCCCAGTGTTCTTTCAACTATATCATGTTGATTCAAAGAATTTAGCCAAGTCCAACAAATTATTGACTTCTCAGTAACAGTGTTATATCGAAGTTATTGTGTTAAATTCTATATGGTTCATCTACTATGTAGAAGAAGCTATATGTATGCACACAACTTATTTAATGGAGAAAGAAGAATCAACATGCTTAATGACTGAAATATATCACTTTTTGAGAAAAGATAGAGTCATGTAGAGCAGCTAGGTAATTCAGTGGATAGAGTGTCAAGACTAGAGTTAGGAAGACTTTTCTTGCTGAGTTCAAATCTGGTCTGAGACACTATCTGTGTGATCCTGGTGTTAAGGGCTAAAATTCTAGCTAGTCTGTCTAAAATATCTAATGAGTGGTCGCCAATAAATTATAAGCTTTAGCAAGAGTTAGACTTTTAAGCATTTATTGAGGAGAATAAGAATTTGGTAAAGAGAGAGAAAAAGGCCTAGATTCCTATCTATTAAAGGGAGAGTACATTTCTAGCTCCACTCTCCACCAGAGTCCAGAGGAAAGAGCCTGAGAGCGAGTGCCAGTCTCTTCCTTCCTCCTCCCACTAGCTCGTGTCACTTCCTGACGCCAAAGAAAAGACTCCTGGTCTTGCCCTCAAAGACCTTCGCTTCGTGGGCGGAACTCTTCTACAGTAAGTCTCCAGCAGGTGGCGTCATTCCAATCTTTACACTGGGTAAGTTACTGAACTTCTGTTTGCCTCAGTTTCCTTATCTGTAAAAGGAGCTGAAGAAGCAAATGGCAAACTACTCCAGTTTCTTTGTCAAGAAAAACTGAAATGGGGTCACAGAGTCAGATGTG
Source organism: Dromiciops gliroides (assembly GCF_019393635.1). Lineage (NCBI taxonomy): Eukaryota > Metazoa > Chordata > Mammalia > Microbiotheria > Microbiotheriidae > Dromiciops > Dromiciops gliroides. The sequence goes on from NC_057861.1 coordinate 714,876,093, forward strand.
ATTGAAAACAATTGAAAAACAATGTGAGTCATATAGTGGAAGAGGAACATTCTCCTTGGGGTCAGAAAATCTGGGTTCAAATCCTGGCTTTGCCACTTAACACCTATGTAACCATGTGCAAGTCAAACATTCAGGGCCTTAGATTCTAGGTGGGTAAGATAAAGAGATTGAAATAATTATCTCTGAAGTCCCTTCTCCCTCAAGCTATCAGGAAATAAAATATAGTATTTAAAGGATGGCTTTGGTTAGCACCTTCTACAAGATGCTTTTCTTGAGTTCCTACTTGTGCAAGTTGCCTTTGTAAAATTATCTTGTATTTACTTATCTCTGTAAATAATGTATTCCTATAATAGCATATAAGCTTCTCAAGAGTATTGTTTTTTCCTTAATAGTCTTTTAGTTTTCAGTTATATGAAAAGATAGATTTCAACATTTAGCTCCAAAATTGTTCTCCTTTCTTCCCCTCCTTTCCATACTCCCCAAGCAAGACAGCAAGCAATCTGATATAGTATATATATATATATATATATATATATATACACACACACACACACAATTATGTTAGACGTATTTCCACATGCGTCATGTTGTGAAAGAATAATCATAACAAAAAAGAAAAACCACAAAAAATTTAAAAAACAGGAAAAAAGTGAACATAGTATGCTTCACTCTACTTTTAGACTGTATAGTTCTTTTGCTGGATGTGCAGAGCATTTTCCATCATGAGGTCTTTGGAATTGTCTTGGATCATTGTACTGCTAAAAAGAGCTAAGTCTATCACGGTTGATCATCTCACAATGTTGCTGTTACTGTGTACCATGTTCTCCTAGTTCTGCTTATTTCACTCAGCATCAGTTCATGTAAGTCTTTTCAGGCCTTTCTGAAATCTTCCATCTCATCATTTCTTATAGCACAATAGTATTCTATTACATTCATATACAAACCTTGTTCAGCCATTTCTCGATTGATGGGTATCTCCTCAATTTCCAATTATTTGCTATCATGAAAAGAGCTGCTATGTTTGTAAATACAGGTCATTTTCCTTTTGTATGATCTGTTTGGAATATAGACATAGTAGTGGTAGCTGTATCAAAGGGTATGCATAGTTTTAAAGCCCTTTGGGCATAGTTGCAAAATGCTCTCCAGAATGGTTGGATAAGTTCACAACTCCACCAACAATGCATTAGTGTTCCAATTTTCCCACATCTTCTCCAACATTTATAATTTTCCTATTTTGTCATATTAGTCAATCTGATAGGTATGAGATGGTACCTCAGAGTAGGTTTAATTTGCATTTCACTAATCAATAATGATAAAACATTTTATGTGACTATAGATAGCTTTAATTTCTTCATCTGAACATGGCCTGTTTATATCCTTTGACTATTTATCAATTGGAAAATGATTTGTTTTCATATATATTTGATTCAGTTTTCCATATATTTGAGAAATAAGGTCTTTATCAAAAACCCCAGTTGCAAAAATTGTTTCACAGCTTTCTGCTTTTCTTCTATTTTTAGTTGTGTTGGTTTTGTTTATGCAAAACCTTTTTAATTTAATGTAATATAAATTATCGATTTTGCATTTCATAATGTTTTGTATCTCTTCTGTGGTAATAAATTCTTCCCTTCTTCATAGATCTGGAAGGTAAATTATTACTTCCTCTAATAATTTGCCTATGGTATCACCCTTCATGTCTAAATCATGTACCCATTTTTACTTCATTTTAGTATATGGTATAACATGTTGGTCTCTGCCTAGCTTCTGTCAAAATATTTTCCAGTTTTCCCAAAAGTTTTTGTTCAATAATGAATTCTTATCCAAGAAGCAGGAGTCTTTGTGTTTATCAAACAGTAGATTGTGAATGTTTTCCCCCTAAGGCAACCTTGAATAGTGAATAGAAATTCAGCCTTAGAGTCAGAATAACATGGTTTCAAGCCCTAATTCTAACACAGGCTCTCTGTGTGACCATGGATAACTCACTTAGTTTCTTTTTGGTTGTTGTTTTTATTGTTTTTTCTAGGGAGGCAACTGGGGTTAAGTGACTTGCCCAGGGTCACACAGCTAGTAAGTGTCAAGTGTCTGAGGCCGGATTTGAACTCAGGTACTCCTGACTCCAGGGCCAGTGCTCTATCCACTGCACCACCTAGCTGCCCCTCTCACTTAATTTCAACACCAACCAACTCTCTAAACACTCCACTTTCAGTTAAATCTGTAAAAATATTGTTATATATTAAGTGATCTGTGCTAATAGATGAACTTTCTATATCAGGAGTTTGATACATTGATTGAAGGAAAGAAAGAAGGTCCAGAGGGAGGGATGAAGGGAGGTAAGAAGGCAAAGGGGAAGAGAAAAAAGGAAGGAAGGCGAGAAAGAAGGAAAGAGGAAAGGAAGGATGGAGGAATAAAATTACTATCAATTTGCATGAATTTGGAAAAACATGTAATTCTCTGGGTCTCACATGACAATTAAGATGACTTTTAAGACATGGTCCTATAGATCAAATAAGGATTCAAATCCAGTCCTATTTATCCTATGTTACACTGCATCCATTCAAAATACATATCCCCCCCCCTAAAAAAAATAGAAGACAAAGATTTTCATCTAAAATGCTTGGAGATATGATTACTTCAGATGCATAGCTGGCACTGAAACAGGAGCTAATGTTGTCACTGGACACACTCATGCTGTATTAAGTCTAAGTCTACAAAGAAAACAATCTTGCAGGTTGAGTGGTTTTACTTCAGGATTTGTAGTAACCTAATTTTTGCTTGTGAAGCCTTGGATTAGCTGAGCTTGTTTGTTTTGCATCATCTTCCTTGGCTCACAGAGGCATTTCTGTGTACCAGCATTCCCCAAATCACAAACCGTGATTATGAAAAGGATGGCATCTTTTAAATGCTCACATGGCACTGAGCAAACACAGCTCATTATTTCAGAGACTCAGCAGCATAACAAATAAAGAAATACAATTTTACCAATAAATTTCATCCTGAAGATAATTGAGAGCTTTGGGATAATCTGTGCCAATTAATTTGTTGTTGTTTTTTTAATTTGATAGACGCAAATTTCTGCCACTAAAGAAAAATAACAGTTGTGTTCTTTTGATGAACTTTATACCATTTGGATAGGAATAATGAACTAGCGCATCTTCAGAGAGCATTAGACAGACATACAGAAAGACTTACATACAGGGAGATGGAAACAAAGGAGAAAGGAAAGGAGAGGGGGAGTGAGAGGAAAGGGGGAGAAAAAGAGAGAGAGATTAATTTTTTCATTGAAATGATTTTTCTAGCATCTCTAAAGTATCATTCAATTTAGTACATTTGCATATTTTAAGAAACAGCCAGTTATATTTATAGCACCCCTTTTTGTGGTAGCTAAGAATCAGAAATCAAAGGAAAGCCCATCAATTGGGGAATGGCTAAACAAGCTGTGGTATAGGATGGTGATGGAATATTATTGTGCTACAAGAAATGACAAACAGGATGATTTCATAAATGCCTGGAAAGACTTCTATGAAGTGATGTATAGTGAAGTGAGCAGAACCAAGGGAATGTTATGAACAAGTGACAGAAATATTGTTTGATGAAGAACTGTGAATTACTTAACTATTCTCAACAATGCAATGAGCCAAGACAACCTCAAAGGACCATTGATAAAAAATCCTATCCACCTCCAAAGAAAGAATGGATATTGATGTAACAGATTGAAGCATGCTATTTTTTACTTTCATTTTTTCTTTTATTCAAGTTTTCTTATACAAAATTCCTAATCTGGCATTGTTTTACATAATCATACATTCATAATCCATATCTGATTGCTTACCACCTCATGGAGGAGAGGGAAGGGAGGGGAGTAAAAAAAAGTTGGAACCCAAAACTATAAATAAAAAGGTTTACTACTTAAAAAAAAAATCAGCCAGTTCAACATGCCAGATATTTGTTTGGCCATCTACAAGGATAAAAACTCAAAAAATCTTAGAGCTAGAAGACACCATAAGCATAATCAACTCCAACCTCCCCATGTGATAAATAAAAAAAAGCAAAATCTAAACAAGCTAAGAAAGTTGCCCACAGTTGCATATCTAATTAACAGCAAACCTAGAACTAGTATGTCTCCTGCTTCCCAATTCAGTGGTTCTTTCCATTTTATTCCATTTTAATGACTACAGCCTATAGTATGTAAGCTCCTTGAAGTGAGGGACTATTTCACTTTTCGTGTTTATATCTCTAGTGTCTGGAATACAGTAGGTCTTTAATGAATAGTGCTTTGTGAATGAATGGAGTCTTACTCTACTGAATAAAATGGGCAATGGTTTATATTGATGGATGAAGACCAGGCCAAGAAGTAGAGATAGCATTTAAGCATTTATGCCATTAAATCTGACTGACCTTTAAAACTCATAGTTGTGGACTGGGAATAAGTCAAGACAAGCCAGGGGTCTTTAAGGTATGATAATGAGCAGAATTAAACACTGATGTTCCAATCAATAAAAGATTTGTTTAGTTGTCAAGTAAGGTCATTTAACAAGGATGTTGAAAGCGCCACATTATTTCACATGAGCATAGCTTCCCACTGTTACTCATGCTGTTGATCCACAATCAGAAGCCTCTGGAAAGGAGTTGGGATGCCTTGTGATTTTTTGTACTCAGGTCAACAGGAAGACACCAAACAACTAGATCCTAATTCTTAGAAATCTGACTCAATCGGGTTTTGGGGTTTTTTTGTTTGTTTTTTTTGGGTAAGACAATTGGGGTTAAGTGACTTGCTCAGGGTCACACAGGTAGTGTGTCAGGTGTCTGAGGACAGATTTGAACTCAGGTCCTCCTGACTCCAGGGCCAGTGAGTATTCTAACCACTGTGCCACCTAGCTGCCCCTCAATCAAGTCTTAAGGAAGGTTTCAATACCTCTTTTTTGTTTGTTTTTGTTTTTGTGGGGCAATGAGGGTTAAGTGACTTGCCCAGGGTCACACAGCTAGTAAGTGTCAAGTGTCTGAAGCTGGATTTGAATGCAGATCCTCCTGAATTCAAGGCCAGTGCTTTATCCACTGCGCCACCTAGCTTCCCCCTCAATACCTCTTAAAGGAAAGAACTATCCTTACCTGCAAAGGGTAGGAATTTTGAAAGCTATTCAGGGCTCTAAGAAATAAACTAACTCTGTCACTCAGGGCAAATCAACCCTCTTAGGGTTTGGATCACTTTTTGAGAATAATTTAGAGAAGAGTTTTGCATCTGCATTGGGAGAAGGAAGTCTCTTCCAGAGAGTTCAATATTCAAGCAAAATCACAATTGAAAGAAAAATCCTCAGTGCCTGGCATAGAGCAGATACTTAGAATATGCTCTTGAGACTTGCTTTTTTTTTTTTTTGCTCAAAGGAAAAAAAAAATGTGCATGTTAACATAGAATCACATTGTCCTTCACAGAGGAGCAACCTCATTTTATAAGAGCAAAAAAACTTGTGAGTACAATGGGTTCAATTCAATTCAGTAAGTATTGATTAATCCCTACTATATGCAAGACATTATATTGGCTGCTGAGGATATAGACAGAAAGCATAAAAGACCCTACCATCCTAAACCTGAAGGATATGACATGTAGTAGAGGTTCCTTCTAATCTATTTCTCCTTGTCCATTGTGAGCTCTGTTCCTTCCCTCCCCCATCTTCAGTTTGGGAAGTGGCCAATGATTTTTCCCATACGTTTATGTTGTGCATGCATTTTGCTTCCTAGCCCATTGAAATGGCTGAAATAAGTAACTATGAAATGATCAATTTTTCTTCTGAGGTCACTGTGTTTGCATTTCTAAAGACCAAGGGAATTGCCTTGATAGTGTTTAAACCAGTAGCTTATCATTGAGGATTAGAGTAGTCAAAGATACTATTGTAGCAGGATAGGGTTGACTGAATCAATCAAGTTACCCCCATCCCAATGAAAGAATTTCTGATACCTTGATGAGAAGAGAGAAATGTTTCAATAGACCAACCAAAAACTTTTTGACCATCCAGATACTTATGGTGTGTGAAAAGTCTTTGAATACACTGGATTGGCTGGAGATACTTGCTAAAGATAGGAAGGCCTGTGGAATGTTAAATTAGAAGACTAGTTTAAACTTGTTATTCAAGCATCTTACAGACTAAGATTCCATCAAGTGGCCAATGAGGAGAACACTTCCAAATAGCTCTCCATGAAGAGTCATTAGGGAGAAAGAACATTTAGGATCTTGGCTTTGGTCTCTTCGCCACTCTTCCCAACAAAGGACTCTACATAAATGTCCCATCAGTTTCCCTGAACAGTTGATGGTATTATCTGTTTCAGGAACCAAGGATAGATTGGATGTAAATTTTTATTTATTTTATTTTATTTCATTTATCTATTCATTCATTCATCTATTTGTTTATATATTCATTTGTTTAATTATTTGTTTATTCATTCATTTCTTTCTTTCTTTATTCATTCATTCATTTGTTTATTTATTTGTTTATTTATCTATTTTGGTGGAACAATGAGGGTTAGGTGACACGCCCAGGGTCACACAGCTAGTAAGTATCAAGTGTCTGAGGCCAGATTTGAACTCAAGTCTTCCTAAATCCAGGGCAAGTGCTTTACCCACTGCACCACCTAGCTACCCTGGATATAAATTAAGAGCCCAGTGAGAAAGTTATGCCTTGCCTAAAATAAGCTCATTGAGTGTCCCATAAATGAGAGAAAATTATTTCCTTCAACTAAGAAGTGAGTTACTCCTTCAGCATATGTGCTTTCGAAGCTTGAGCCCACTTTCTCCTAGACTCTCTACATTCAGATGTGACATTGTTAGATATTTTAGTGAACATTTTATACCAATTACCTGCCCTAGACTAGGAGTATCAAACATTTAGCCCACAACACTCTTAAATGCAAACAAAATGAGATTAAAATGTAATTTTGACATATTTAACAAAATCAATAAAAATACAATAGAACAAAGGAATGTTAACATTTCATTTTCTAAGTCAATATGTGGCTCATGACAGTTCTTAGGAATGGTGTACTGGTCCCTTCTTTATATTTAGTTTTAAACCACAGCCCTAGATCACTTGGGGAGGGGATGTAGGATTATTATAATAATAATGCTCTAAGGATGCTATTCATCATTGCATATGGATTGCTTATATCAAAGCATATTCTATGTATAAATATTGCTAAAAGCTCTCCAAACAATGTACTTGAGATCCTCCCAGTTATTTCAAGACTGGGGAATTTAAAAATACCTCTTGTAAAAAAAAATGAAAAAAAAATGAGGGACCATCATTTAGGGCCCCAAATTGATCTAAAACATTGTTTACACTTTTGTCTTTTCCCTTTTCCCCATGAAGTATACTGTTGGAGGAATAAGCAAATCATAAATTTAGTGTTGAAAGGGATAAGCAGCAGTTTAGCCCAATCCCTTCATTTTACAAATGAGTAACAGAGGCCCTGAGAAAAGAAGTGATTTACTAATAGTCACACAGGTAATATATAGCAGATCCAGGATTGGAACTCATTTCTTCTAATCCTAATGCCAATGTTCTTTCCACTACACCTTCCCAATGTGGTGAATCTAGAAACAAGAGGATCAAAACAAAAGCCAAAGGGTATTTCAATTTTTCTATATTAAGTACCTGACAGGAAACTAAAGGATATTTTTTTTTTATCTGCCAGTGTAGAATTGGGGTGGGGATGGCATGCACAATGGTTAAGGAACAAAACTATTATGTTTATAAACACAGTGATAGTGGGAGAAAACTACATTTTTTATGATGATGCTAAAATCATAGATTAAATGAGGACCAGAGACACTTCCTTTCACTAAAGTCTAGCAAAAAATGATAGGTAAACTCAAGAAGGCCCTGGTTTATCTTTCCAGCTTTATTATACATGACTTCTTTCACCCTCTCTATGGGGCAACAATGTACACATTCTTGCTATTTGCCCATCATGACAATCTCCCTCCCTGTCCTTTGCACAGCCTGTTTTACATACCTGTAATGCACTCTCTTTTAATATACATCCCTTAGAATCCCATTTCCATCAAAGCTCAGCTCATGCACTACCTCCTACAACAAGCCGTTCTTTTTTTTTTTTAATTTTATTTGTTTATTTTTAGAGAGGCAATTGGGGTCAAGTGACTTGCCCAGGGTCACATAGCCAGTAAGTGTTAAGTGTCTGAGGCCGGATCTGAACTCAGGTCCTCCTGACTCCAGGGACGGTGCTCCATCCACTGTGACACATAGCTGCCCCATACAACAAACCTTTCTTGATCAAACCAGTTAATGCCTCGCCTCCTCCCACCAATTGTACTTATTTTGTATATATTTATACATTTACGCCTTGCCTCTAATAGAATATATTCTCTAGGACAAGCATCTTCTTGTTTCTTTGTATCCCCAAAGAATAACACAGTGCCTGGTATATAGCAGGTGCTAAATTACTGCTTCAGGGTCGAGAGAAAACAGAAGCTGACTAGTCAAGTAATCAGATGATTGTTGAAGATTTTGAGAACAGGTTAGACTTGGTTGGTAAAAAAGAACCATAATACAACATGAGCCCAGAAATGGAGGGATTTGACATGAGGACAATTCAAGAAGTTTAGCATTGGAGTGGAGTGGAGTTAAACTCTAGCTTCTCAAGTTGGAGAGAGGAAAAAAAAAAAAAGAATCTACATCCTGAGAGCTCAAGCTCAGTGGTAAGCTCTGATGTTTGATTCCCCCTAAAAATGTGATGGTATATGGGGGCAGTAAGGTGGTGCAGTGGAGGGAGCACCAGCCCTGGATTCAGAAGTACCTGAGTTCAAATCCAGCCTCAGATAAATGATACTTACTAGCTGTGTGACCCTGGGCAAGTCATTTAACTCCAATTGCCTCACACACAAAAAAAAAATGTGATGGTGTATTTTTTCCCTTTTCTACACAGAGTTTATATGGATATATAGAGCTATCATAGCTAGATGGTTTAGTTGATAAAGTGCTAGAACTGGAATCAGGGCAGACATGAGTTCAAATATAAATATAGATGCTTTCATCAATCAGTCAACATTTATTAAGCGCCTTCTTTGTGCCAGTCACAGTGCTAAGTGCTAGGGACTTGAAGAAAAGTAAAAAGATTGTTCCTACTCACAAAGTCTAATGGGAGAGACAGCATGCAAATAATTGTATACAAAGAAGATATATGCAGGATTAATTGGAGATAATTAAACGAGACTAGGCACTAGAATTAACATGGATCATGAAAGGCATCCTGTAGAAGGCAGAATTTTAGCTGCGACTTGAAAGAAGTCATCAAAGCCAGGAGTCAGAGATGAGCAGGGAGAGTATTTCATACTTGGGAGATACTTAGTGAGCTATGCAAACCTTGGCAGGTCATTTAGCCTTTGTATGTAACACTTTTCTTCAATTGTAAAAATATAAAAATATTAGCACCTACATATCAGGATTGTTATAAGCATAAAAGTAGATAATATTTGTAAGGAAAATTTCAAACAGTAAAGTGCCGTATGAATGTTATTCTTATTATGATCATTGTTATTGCCATTAATTTTAGTATATCTCAAACCTTCTCTTTGAAGTGATTGTTGCATGGAGTGTTAGGAGAGATGATGATTTCAGTCAAATAACCATTTCACTAAATCATGCTATCCAGAATACAACCAAAAATCACATAATCATTTTTTTTCCTTTTTCTTTTTTCAGGGCAATGAGGGTCAAGTGACTTGCCCAGGGTCACACAGCTAGTAAGTGTCAAATGTCTGAGGCCAGGTTAACATAATCATTTTTTCATAGTACATACTCTAACAACTAACATTCAGAATAAATACTAAGAGATTCTGCAATCTCAGAGGCAAGAAGGTGATATATAGGCAGCCAGCCAGCTAAACCCTCTCAAAATTTCCCTCCAAATAAAATTAAAATGACTCCTCAAATCAAATTTTGAAGCAGCAGAGCCAAAAAAAGTGAGAATAAGTTATTTTTTTTCCAATCTAAGACAACTTAGGAGATGGGCAGGAGACATCTATGACACCGGAGTGGGAGTCTGTCTGACTTTCAAGGTGACTTTTACAGCAGCTACAGGAGCCCTCAGCCCAGAAATGAAAGTAAGAGTGTTAGACAACTGTTCTGAAAGAGAATACAAAGATTGCTTGCATTGGTTAACTCTGATTGGTTAACAATCAATGAAAAGAATAAATATTATAATGAGAGCTGGACCTATTCTAATGAGGGGCTAGAGGATGTGACTTTGATTACATCACATGTATTCATAGACCACCGCCAGTCTTGGGCAATCTAGTCAAGGGAATTCTACCCCACTCCTGAGTTTAACATAGTGGGCTTTTCTAGTTGGGTGAATTTTGAACAAGATTGAGAAGAAGGTTTATCCAGTGTCTCATGAGCAATGTCCTTTAGGTGCTGGTTGAATAAGCTACAAGGAGGTGATTTCTGAATGAGGAAATAGAACGGTAAAATATCCTGCTCCTAATTCAATAATTGATTGCCAATAAAAGAGAGAAATAATGATTTCTCAGTTCCTTAAAAATTAAAATTGGCCAATTGGGAATGAATATCTCTATAGGACATCAGGAAACAATAAAACAAAGTCAAAAGAATGAAAAAATGTGAAACAACTCATCCAAAAAATATCTGATTGGGAAAATGAATCAAGGAAAATGATTTTAAGAATTATTGAACTAACTGAAGGCCAGTGATCACAAACTCATATTTAAAAAGAAATCATATTTTTAAAAACTGTAAAGGAAAACTGCTTCAATATCTTACATCAAGAAGGGAAAATAAAAATTGGAAGAATCTATTGATCACTTCCTGAAAGACATCCCAATATGAAAACTCCCAGGATTATTATAGTCAAATTCCAGATCTCCCAAGTCAAGGCATATCTTACATTGTGTTTTCTGTCTACCACTTCTCTCCCAGGATGATGGTAGCAGACTTCCACTTTGATCTCTGGAATTATGGTTTATCATTGTATTGATTAGAGTTCTAAGGTCCCTCACTACATACTCCAATACCAGGCTGGAATCTTAAGGATCCATGCATTATCAATCCAGCTTCCACACCCACATTTCTAAAGAAGCAATATTTTCAAAGGTTCAAGTGATATCTCAGTGTCTCAGTGGCTTTATCTGTAAAACTGAAAAGTTGGAGTAAATGATTCTGTAAAGAATTAATTGTTGTTTGAGGTTTTTATGACCCCATCTTTTGGCTAGAGTTTTTTTAAAAAACCTCAGCACGCACAATGGCCTCTGGGGCTCCACAAATGGCACAGTGCTCCACCCACTGGTTGTAGCCATCTCCATGGAGCTGGCACCTCACACCATCACCACTCACCGAATCCTACATGGACCTGGCAAAATGATAATGTTTGGAAGCCTAGTAAGGGCAGTCATGTGACTGTCGGAGAGGCCAGCCAATTGGCTGGGGGCTCTCTGGGGTCTGCTGGGAAGAAGGAGGGAGGAGATTTGCCATTCTAGCTGGAAGGCAACAAGATGCTGCCGTGTATTCTCAGCTGATTCCTAGGCAGTGGTGTTATTCAGGTTGTATAATTTCCCTTTCCCTATTTTATTTCCTTTCCCTTGATCCTACTGATACAGTTTGTGTTTTGTTTTGTTTTGTTTTTTAAGTTTGTTTTTCTTAAATAAATGCTGATCTGTTTTGAGGGAGGCTGCCGGTCTCCTTCCTTGCCCCAATATTGTGGCGAGCCACTTAGCTAACACTCCCCAATTAAAAATTGGTCCCCACAATTCTTAAAATCTATGGCAATATAGTTTTAACTTTACATTAACACTGCACTTAATTTAATTTAATGTCATATTTGACTATGACATGAGTTGTGAAGTAGAATGTAATTAACTTGAGGCCAAAGATTTTAGGTTTCTTGTTTTGTTTTGTTTTATTTATCCCTAATGGCTAGCCTACTGCCCAGCACCTAGTACGCAAACATCAATTCAGTTGAATTGAATTGACATTCTATGATTCTATGACTAGAATTTCTTAATTTTGAAATTAATAAATGTCAAGGAAAAACATTTGTACATACAAAGTAAAACATTAAAAAGTTACAAGTGAAACAGTAAATATCTATTAGGCAAAGCTGGCATTTCAAAAGTCTATGGTGGGGGCAGCTAGGTAGTGCAGTGGATGGAGCACGAGCCCTGGATTCAGAGGGATCTGAGTTCAAATCTGACCTCGGACACTTAACACTTACTAGCTGTGTGACCTTGGGTAAGTCACTTTACCCCAATTGCCTCACCAAAAAAAAAAGAAAGAAAGAAATATAAAAAAGTCTATGGTGGGGGGCAGCTAGGTGGCACAGTGGATAAAGCATCAGCCTTGGATTCAGGAGTACCTGAGTTCAAAATCCAGCCTCAGACACTTGACACTTACCAGCTGTGTGACCCTGGGCAAGTCACTTAACCCCCATTGCCCCACAAAGAACAAAAACAAACAAAAAAAAAAAAACCAAAAAAAAAAAAGTCTATGGTGTTAAATTCAATGTTACTATCAAAGTTGTCATGTTTCTCTACATTTCCTTTTGAAATTTCTCATATTCTCTTTTCTGAATTATTTTTTTTCTATTTCTATTTGGGGGGGCAACACCATCACTAGATTCTCTGTCCCCTTTTAACCTCTTGCAAAAAAAAAACAATATTGAAAAATTAAGCAAAATAAAGCAAAAAACCCCAAAACTGTTCATCCAAAAATTTATCTCATTCTGCATGATGAGTTCATGACCCAACTGTTAATATGACTGTACTATTGTTAAGGTCATTTCTACCTCTGAAATGCTATGACTTATTGATTAGATGATGATTTTATTTTTCTTTTGGAAAGGGGGTATATTTCTCTCTGTTCCCTCCTCCACCCACCAACATATATATTCACTCAAAAGATTGCTTACCCCTGAAAATTTCTGGTCAACTCCTGACTTAAATTTTCTCTTTCAAGAATGCTAACACCTTATCAACTAATTAGTAATGTGTTTTTTTTTCCCAGTCCATGAATTTGAAGCTCATTGTTTTGTCACACAGAGCCAGACTATATAGCTTAAAAAGTCTATTTCCAATTTATTTATTCCATCAGGAAAAACTAAATATTTTGCTGAATATTTTCTTGGCCTATATTTTATGTTGGTTCAAATATGTCAGAGATGATTAGCATCTCATTTTTCTCCTCTGTCACACTTGACTTTCAATTAAGCCACTCACAGGACTTTTATTTTTTCATTGTTGTTGTTCTGGTTACTGCAGCAGGGAGATGACCACCTTTTTGATCTGCCTTGTGCAATGACAGAGTGGAAGAAGTGGGGGAAAAAAAAAAAGAATATTGCTTTGATTAGTAACCTACTAAAGATACCTCAGAAAACTGTCTGGCACTTCAGGTTGAACACAAATTTTTTGAGCTCTATGGAAGTCAAAATTGCTCTTTGCGACTTAGGTTTCTGTGTCTACTTCTAGAATTGCTTGACATTGAAAACCCTTGGCACATAAACATCATACAATGGTCCCATCCTACTCAAGAACCACTCTCCTCCCTCCTACCCACATGTGAAAGAGGTAGAATAACAACTCATTCCTTCAGGTAAATCATATAACATAAATTTGATTCATGTTATTTCTTTTTTAAATTTGATTAATTTTAACAGGCATTCATTAACTGCCTGTTATATAAGGCTATAGAGAATGAGTGGGGTAGGTTTGAATGAGTTCAGGATTTCATGGCTGTAAACCCAGGTGATTGAGAGGATGGTTCTTCCCCCATGGTAGTAGGAAACTGGAAATAGGAGAGAGGATGGAAGGAAAGATAATGAGTTCTATTTTTCATCTGTTGAGTTTGCTATACCTCTTATAATTTCTATGCTTTTTGAAACTTATCTAAAAATACAAATGACTAACTATGTAAATTTGGCTATGATTACAAAGAATAGTTTTTAAAAGAGTATGAGCAAAATCCCTACAGGGGTAGAAGGTTTGTTGTTGTTATTTTTCCCAGTCTTGGCTATGTGAGAATGGAGCCAATGAGAGATTGTTTGATATTATGAATAATTATCCTCTGAGTTTCTGTGCGTCTATGTATCTGTCTGTCTGTGTCTGTGTATATTCTGATAATGTCCTAGACATTTTTTTATTTAAAAAAGTAAAGCAAAAAAGAAACCACAAAATTTGAAAAGATAATGTGAATCTTTCAAGAAAATGAATCTGAAAGTAATATGATAGGGAATGAAACAGTTTGATACCATGTTGTTCTAAGGATACTTTAATGCTAAAGTAACTGAGGCTGCTGTGGCTGTTGCTAGCCAAAGGAAATCTCATGAATTGGAGAATGGTGAAACAAGTTGTGGTATATGATGGGGATGGAATATTATTGTGCTATAAAAATGACAAGCAGGATGATTTCAGAAAGGCCTTGAAAGACCTATATGAATTGATATATAGTAAAGTGAGCAGAACCAGTACAATGTTGAGCACAAGTGACAGAAATATTGTTTGATGAAGAGCTGCAAATGACAACAATTCCCAGCAATGCAATGCTCCAAGACAATCCCAAAGGACTAATAATGGAACATATTATCTACCTCCAAAGAAAGAATTGATATTGATTGAACACAAACTGAAGCATGCTATTTTCACTTTATTTCTTTCATTTTTTATTCAAGTTTTTTATACAAAATGAATAATATGATAATGTTTTATACACTTGCACATGTATAACCTATATCTGATTGCTGACTGCCTTAGGGAGGCACAAAAGGAAGGGAAGATAGGAGGAATAAAATTTGGAACTCAAAACTCTAAATAAAAATGTTTATCATAAAAAAGAAATAGAAGGAATATTTATATTCATAGAAGATCATGAAATAAAGGAACCATAAGAACAGAAATTTTGAATTACTTGCCACATAATATTTTTTGTGCTTCTTACCATGGGTAATAGAAAGGTTACATGAAAAAGCTGAAAATTTCATTTCTAAATTTTAATGTCTGGTTAAAATAACTAATGGAGTGGGAATTTATTTTCTCATCTCCAAAGAAAAATTATTTTAAAGTGAATATCCCAAACCTACTTTTCTTCTATTACTCACAAACTAAAAAAATCATAAAATATGTATAATTTACAAATTGTTTCTGCACATTTTCTTTTCATTATTCAATTTCTGTATTAACTATAATTAAAAAAATAATATAAACGCCTTTCCTTTAATGACTTCCATTCTTTGCAAATTAAAATCAGACATATTTTGAGTGCTAGTGCATAATGCAGCTACAAATTACCATGTTATTTTTTTTTCCAGTAACTTATATACTACTTGGTGCTGTAAGGGCCAAATTTAGTATGGGAAGAGTTCATTGGACAGCTCGCCTTAATATTGGGTAAAAAAAGAAACAGTCACTTTCAAAAACAAAGCAGGTTTATTAAAGGGAACACATTTAAAACAATATCTGAATCACACAAATGAGATTAATAGAACTAGAAACAATGTATAAATCTCTGGCCTAAAAAGGCCCCAGGCACCCCAAACCTGCCTTCAACCCAGCTAGTTCCAAAGAGCTACCTTTGCCTAAAAAAATCAAAACAAATTCACCACACCCAAAATCTGTATCTTTAAGGATATGTACATTAACATATTTTAGCCGGTATCAAATGAAATAATATTTGGAAAGGGCTTAGCTTGGTATATACTTAATAAATAAATGCTTATTGCCTTCCCCTTCCTTATCGCATCATAGGTCTTGTATTTTAAGATGGAAGGGCCCTGAGATGCTATTTACTCCAAAACCATCAATTTATATATTTTTGTATACATACCTCTTCCCCTTTATTGCATTGCAAGCTCTTTGAGAGTAGGGATTGTGCCATTTATCATCTTTATATTGCTTGGATTCAGCATAGTGTCCTCACTAAATTATTTTTTGGGGGGGGGTGAGGCAATTGGGGTTAAGTGACTTGCCCAGGATCACACAGCTAGTAAGTGTCAAGTGTCTGAGGCTGGATTTGAACTCAGGTCCTCCTGACTCCAGCACTGGTGCTTTATTCACTGCGCCACCTAGCTGCCACCTCAATAAATTAATAATATTTGTTTTTTTAATTGCAAAATTGAGTTACATAGTGGTTAGGACAATAATGCCAAACTGATGTCATTTGGCAGCTTCAGAACTGCTTACGTACTGAAGGTATTTTAATTCAACTTGATGCTTCAAATCACCAATAGTAAAAGGAATGCACATTGAGATAACTTTGAGGTCTTACTTCACAAAGAGAAATTTAGCAAATGTGATGAAAGACCAACAAATTTGTAGGGGCCATGGGAAATGTGCACATTAATAAATTGTTGGTTCATCTCTGAATTATACTAGCTGTACTCTCAAAGACCTCAAAAACAGAAAGTTCTCATATGTAGAAAGAGTCATAGTAGCAAGGAAAAATAAAACAAAACAAAAAATTGGAAACACAACAGATGCACATGAAATGATATGCAACATGATGGAGTGGGAAGAGCATTGAACTTGGAGTTAAGAAAAACTGAGTTCGAACACAGATATTTGTGACCTATGCATGTCTAGACACTTAATCTTTATGAACCATAGTTACCTCATCTGTAAATAATGAGTTTGGACTTGTTGAATCTCTAAGGTGAAATCCAGATCTAAATCTATAATCTGATAACTGAAGCATATCTAAACAAATTATAATATGCAAATAAAATGGAATAGTATCACATGAGGAGGAATAATTAAGATGAGCAACTCAGAGAAGCATGGGAAAACCTAAATGGGAAGCAGAAATATGAGGACAATATACACAGTGATGATAATAATGTAAACAAACAAAAAACACTGGATGCCAAATGAACCATATTAAGAACAATGACTAATCCTGGTGCTAGAATAATGACAAAATGTATTCCAATATTTTCAGGAGCAAGGGGTTAGGGGAAATGGATAAATATAAACATGTAAAATGTTGTACGTATTGTTATAAATGATCACTGTCTTGGTTAATTTTGCATAAATTTAGTCATTTTTAAAATAATATTTTGTTTTTCCCAATTACATGTAAAAACAATTTTAAACATTCATCTTTAAAACACTGAATTCCAAATTCTCCCCCACCCCTCACCCCCATTGAGAATGCAGGGAATTCAATATAGGTTATTCATGTGTAGTCATAAAAACATTTCAATATTAGTCATATTGTAAAAGAAAACAGAAAACAAATTTCAAGAAAAATAAAGTTTTAAAAAAGAATTATGGGGGCAACTAGGTGGCACAGTGGATAAAGCACCAGCCCTAGATTCAGGAGGACCTGAGTTCAAATCTGGCCACAGACACTTGACACTAGCTGTGTGACCCTGGCCAAGTCACTTAACCCTCATTGCCCTGCAAACAAAACAAAACAAAAAAAATGCTTCAGTCTATATTCAGACACCATCATTTCCTTCTCTGGAGATATATAGCATTTTTTCATCATAAATCCCTCAGAGTTCTCTTGGATAATTGTATTACTGAGAATATCTAAGTCATTCATAGCTGATCATCTTACAATATTGCTGGTACTTTGTATATAGTACATTTCATTTTGTACCAGCTCATGTAAGTCTTTCCAGGTTTTTCTGAGAGCATCCTACTTACCATTTCATAAATCAAAATACTATTCCATCATAGTCCCATACTACAATTTGTTCAGCCATTTCCCAATTGATAGGCATCCCCTCAATTTCAAATCCTTTGCCTCAAGAAATGAGTTGCTATAAATATTTTTCTAAATATAGGTCTTTTTTTTTTCCTTTTTCCCCCCTCTCTGTGGATGCAGAACTAATAATGGTATTGCTAGGTCAAAGAGTATGCATGGTTTTATAGCCCTTTAGGCATTGTTCCAAATTGCTCTACAGAAAGGTGGAATCAGTTTACAACTCCACAAACAATGCATTAATGTCTCATTTTCCCAAGACTCTTGGGGATGTTTGTCATTTTCCTCTTCTGTCCTATTAGGCAATCTAATAGGTATGAGGTAGTACCACAGAACTGTTTTTATTTGCATCTCTGCAATCAATAGTGAGTTAGAACATTTTTTCCTATATTACTATAGATAGCTTTGGTTACTATATTTGAAAACTTCAAAGATTTTGTCATTTATCAATTGGGGAATGACGTATTCAGAGAAATGTCAATTATTTTTTCACAGTTACTGTTGCTAACTCTATTTCCCTATGTCCTTCCCCCCAACCCTGTTTATTCTATTCTCTCTCTCCATTCACCCTGTCCTTCCTCAAAAATATTTTACTTCTGACTACCCCCTACCACAATCTGCCCTCCCTTCTATCAACCCACTATCTCTTATTCCCTTCCCTTCCTACTTTCCTGCAGGGTAAGATAGATTTTGATGCCCAACTGAGTATGTATGTTATTCCCTCTTTGAGCCAATTCTCACAAGAGTCAGGTTCACTCACTCCCCCTCAACTCCCATTAAAAGCTTTTTCTTGCCTCTTTTATAATTTACTCCATTTTACCCCTCCCTTTCCCTTTCACACAGTGAATTCCTATATCACCCCTTAATTTTATTTTTAGATATCATCCCTTCATATTCACCTCACAGCTCTCTCTATAGATCTAAATAAATATAGATATAGATACAGATCAATAGATATAGATACACATATATTCCTTGCAACTATTCTTATAATGAGAAATCTCTTAAGAGCTGTATCATCTCATATAGGAATGCAAACGGTTAACCTTATTAAATACTTTATGATTTCCTTTTCCTGTTTACCTTGTTATGCTTCTCTTGAGTCTTGTATTAAAAGTTAAATTTTCTATTCAGCTGTGGCATTTTCATAAGAATGCCTGAAACTGGGGGCAGCTAGGTGGCACAGTGGATAAAGCACCGGCCCTGGATTCAGGAGGACCTGAGTTCAAATCTAGGCTCAGACACTTGACACTTACTAGCTGTGTGACCCTGGGCAAGTCACTTAACCCCCATTGCCCTGCAAAAAACAAAAACAAAACAAACAAAAAACAAAAAACAAAAAGAATGCCCGAAACTTCTCTGTATCATTGATTGATCATTTCTCTCCCTGAAGAATTATACTGAGTTTTTCTGTATAGGTGATTCTTGGTTGTAATCCCATTTCCTTTGCCCTCCAGAATATCATACTACAAGCCCTTTTCTCCTTTAATGTAGAAGCTGCTAAATCCTGTGTAATCCTGACTGTGGCTCCATAGTACTTGAATTATTTCTTTTTGACTGCTTGCAATATTTTCTACTTGACCTTAGAGCTATGGAATTTGGGTATAATAACCTGGGAGTTTTCATTTTGATATCTCTTTTAAGAGGTGACTGGTGGATTTTTTCAATTTCTATTTTACCCTCTGTTTTTAGAATATCAGGGCAGTTTTCTTTGATAATTTGTTAATCATGGCTTTCAGGTAATCCAGTAATTTTAAAATTATCTTTCCTGAATCTATTTTCCAGGTCAGTTGTTTTGTTTTTTGTTTTTTTTTTATGAGATATTTCACATTGCCTCCTTTTTTCTTTCATCCTTTTGGTTTTGTTTTATTGTTTCTTCATTTCTCATAAAATCTTTAGCTTCCATTTTCTCAATTCTAGTTATTAAGGAATTGTTTTCTTCAGTGAGCTTTTGCTGCTTCAGAATAGCTGATGATCATGTTTCAGTAGATGCTGATACCTGCTTCTGTTTTTCTGGGTCCTGGGCTGGGCTGGCACTGCCTGCGCTAGACTGAGCTCCACTCTCACTCAGGTAAGGTAGACCTTTCCTCCTAACCTTCTAAGTTGTCTTGTCCTAGAAAATTATTTCACCCTGTCCTTTTGTAGGTTCTACTCCTCTGGGAACTCTCTTATGTCATTATTTAAAGCTTTTTAGAGGGGTTTTGGGGAGATCTCATGTAAGTTACTGCCTTTCTCTGCTGTCTTGTTTCCACTAACCACTCCCCCCACCTTGTATATTTTTAAATGTATTCTTAATAACAAGGTTGAATTTCTGGGTGGAAGTGGGGATATATCAGAAAATGTCAGTGGGATAAAAAAGTATCAATAGACATCTATTTGATGGAAGAAAAGTTCTTTGCTATTTTATTTAAAAAGAGATAACATGGAATAGCTGAACCATGATTTAGTAGCATTATTTACTGCTTCAACATTTGTATTTTAATTTTATTTGCTTCATTAAAAATTCTGATTCTATGGGGCAGCTAGATGGTGCAGCAGATAAAGCACTGGCCTTCAATTCAGGAGGACCTGAGTTCAAATCCAGCCTCAGTCACTTGACACTAGCCGTATGGCCCTGGCCAAGTCACTTAATCTTCATTGCCATGTAAGAAAAAAAAATCTGATTCTAACAAACACCAAATAAAATGAGCATTTCCACATATAAAGGACTGAAAAAGAGAGGATTATATATGAAACTACACATCTCTATTTATGTATACCTTGTTTTCATCTTTAAATGTATAACAAATTCAATATGTAATGTTCAAAACTGTCTGTGGTTCTTTCTGATCAGATTTGAAGGAGAGATGCCGGTGAAGTTCAGATTTTAGGTTAAATAATCTTAGTTATTCTTTACAGTGCAAATATCTCTAGCACATCATGCCTAAGGAGAAATTAAATTCAAATCAATTCAATGATATACTATTGAGAGATAAGGACAGTATGATGGAAGTAGCTCTGAGAGCTGTTTTTTAGGAAAGACCATTGAAAACTATTCAAAGGAATGTCACCGATGATGGCATGACATTGGCCTAGACTGCAGAAGGGAAGGCCTGGGATTTAGGGTTAGGATAAAGTTTTTCAAGTACTAGAGTATAGAGGAGGGCTATATTTATTGTACTTGATCCCATCAACAAATCTAGGAGCATGAATAGAAAACTGAAAAAAAAACAGCTTAGTCTTGATGTAAGAATATGTAAGGAATTAATTATGATTTGGGGTTTTTATAACCCTATCTTTGCTTTATTATGGTCAGATTGAAAAAATGTAAGCTGAAAAACTTAAGAGAGGATGGGTGTGTACATTGGGAGATAATTGAACACATAAGAGGAACTCTAACCACAGGTAACATTTATTGAAACTAAGTAACTAGAGCAGAGCCAAGATGGTGGAAGAAAGACATTAAATGCACAGAGCTCCTGATACAATCACCCCAAAACAGCAATAAAAGAACCCCTGGAGCAGAAAAACACACAAAAATACGAGCTGAGATTATTCTCCAGCTATAGATAGATCTCAGGGGGACATGCTGAACCATGAGTAAAGTCTGACCCTGCGATCGAGCTAACAGACACACCAGACAGACCACTGGAGAAAGTTACCCTGGAGCCTCTGAATTGCCTACAGTCCTGGAGTCTTCTGGATCTGAGCTAGTGGTCTGGTGAGAGGGCAGATCAACAGGATGGGGGGCGAGCAGAAACTGAAGGAGTACCAGTGGTATGGGGAAGAATTTGGCTGTCCCACCCCAGCAGGAAACCAGGAAGGAATTCTGAGTGGCAGGAGACTCAGGTGGCAGAGGTGCACAGCCTTGTGGAAGCTAAGAACCACACCACAGAAAGCTTTGCTAGTTGATTGTTTAATAAGTAGACTTGAGGTTATCTTCAGACCAGAGAACAGGCCAGGTGAGAGAAAAAGCTGCCCTCCCTCAAACCAAAACACTTGGGACCCTCTGAAGCTGGGAACGGGAGTAGAGCCAAGAAGCACCCCCCCCCCAGTAGAGAGTTTAAAATCAATTAAAAGATGAGTAAATAAAGAAAGTTCAAAACTATAGAAAGCTTTTTCAGTGACAAGGAAGATCAAGGTACAGCCTCAAATGATGAAATCAACCACAGGGACCCTACATCCAGAGCTTCCAAGAAAAAATATAAACTGGTCTCAGGCCATGGAAGCTCTCAAAAGGGACTTTGAAGAGAAAATAGGAGAGATAGAAGGAATATATATATATATATATATATATATATATATATATATATATATAGAGAGAGAGAGAGAGAGAGAGAGAGAGAGAGAGAGAGAGAGAGAGAAAGAGAGAGAGAGAGAGAAGAATGGAAAGAGAAATGAGAGCAATGCAGCAGAGTCATGAGAAAAAAGTCAAAAGCTTGAAAAACCAAATGGAAAAGGAGGTTAAAAAACTGTGTTGAGGGGCAGCTAGATAGCGCAGTGGATAGAGCACTGGCCCTAGATTCAGGAGTACCTGAGTTCAAATCCGGCCTCAGACACTTAACACTTACTAGCTGTGTGACCCTGGGCAAGTCACTTAAGCCCAACTGCCTTACTAAAAAAACAAAAACAAAAAAACTGTCTGTTGAAAATAATTGCCTAAGAATTAGAATTGAGCAAATGCATGCTAGTGACCTTATGAGAAACCAAGACACAGTAAAGCAAATCCAATTGAATGAAAAAATAGAGGGCAATGTGAAATATCTCCTTGGAAAAACAGCTGATCTGGAAAATAAAGCCAGGAGAAATAATTTGAAAAGTGGACTACCTGAAAACCATGACCAAAACAAGAGCTTAGACATCATCCTCCAAGAGAGTGTGAGAGAAAATTGCCCTGATATTCTAGAAGCAGAAGGTAAAATAGAAATTGAAAGAATCCACAGATCACCTTCTGAAAGAGATCCCAAAAGGAAAACCTCCAGGAATATTATAGCCAAATTCCAGAACTCCCAGGTCAAGGAGAAAATAATGCAAGCAGCTAGAAAAAAGGAATTCATATACTGTGGAACTCCAATAAGGATAAAGCAAGTTCTAGCAGCTTCTTCATTAAAGCACCAGAGGGCATGGAATATGATATTCCAGAGGGCAAAGGAACTGGGACTACAGCCAAAAATCATGTATCCAGCAAAACTTAGCATATTTTTTCAGGGGAAAACATTGAATTTCAATGAAAAAGAGGACTTTCAGGGCTTTGTGATGAAAAAACCTGAACTCAATAGAAAATTTGACTTTCAAATACAAGACCCTGGAGAATAATAAAAAAATAAACAGGAAAAATAAATTATGAGGGACAATAAAAGATTAAACTGTTTACAGTCATACATGAGAAAATAATACTTCCAACTCATAAGGACTTTTTCAGCCAAGGAATACACAGAAGACACAGGTCTGAAATGAATATGAAATGATGGTCTTTGTAAAGCATTTATTTTTTGTATATCCTTGTTCTTTGTGGAGCAAACCAGGTGGGTTGTCTGATGTCTGGGGCTGGATTTGGACTCTGGACCTCCTGGGTTCAGGGCTGATGCTTTGTCCACTGTGCCATCTAGCTAACCCATGATGACATCTTTAAAATAAGGGTGAGGTGTAGGAGGAATGGACTGGGGGAGGGCGGAGGGGAGAGGTGGAATGGGGAGAGATACCTCATAGGAAGGAAACAAGAAAAAAGCCTATGGAGGGGAGGGGAAGAGGGGGAGTGAGTGAACTTCATTATCATCAGAATTGGCTCAAAGAGGGAATAACATACATACTCTACCGGGTATAGTAATATATTTTTGCCCTAAGGAAAAGTGGGAGGAGAAAGAGATGGTCGAGGCCAGGGAGAAGAGGGGAATGAGGGAAGGGAAGTTTGGGGGAGGGAGCTGTGAAAAGCAAAACATTTAGAGGAAGGTGAAGATGTTTGGCATAACACCACATGTATGACATATATTGAATTGCTTGATTACATAGGGAGAGATGAGGAGGGAGGGAGGAAGAAAAATTTAGAAAACAGAATTAACTCCAAGGCCATAACCTCATTTAGAGCAGGCTCAAGGATGGAATAACACATACATCTAATAGGGAAGAGTAATCTATTTAACCATTCAGGAAAGTAGTAAGGGAAGAGGATAAGGAAGGAAGAGTGAATGAAGGGAGGGTAGAGCAGGGGAGTGGGCAGTCAGTAGCAAAACACTTATGAGGATGATTAGGGCAAAATAAGGTAGACAATGGAATTAATATCATTGGAAGGGAATAGGATGGAGGGAAATAGTTACATTGATTGACTACAATGTCAAAACATATGGTAACTACTCTGCTGGGCTATTTTGAAGAAAATTCTCTGTCATGTTCAAGGTACTACATAGAAATTGTGATGAAAAGGATGCTATTAGAAAAACCTGGAAAGACACACATGAACTAAAGCAGAGAGAAATGTACTGTATACAAAATAACAGCATTAGTGTAAGATGATCTATTGGGAATCACATGGTTATTTTCAGCAAGGCAATGATCCAATATAACTCTGAAGAACCTAGGAAAATTGCAGTACATCTACAGAGAATGAACTGATGGTATTTGAAAACAGACTGAAACACATTTTTTTTTGAAAATTCTTTAATCTGAAGTTTTGTTTTTATCTGTTTCCATTTACAACCTAGATAAGATAGAACTGTTGGACATGACTATTCATGTATAATTTATGGTGAATTGTTTGAGTTCTTCAGGTGGGGGTAGGAGGGGAGGGAGGAAGAGAAGTCGGAATACAAAGTTTAAAAAAAAATTGATGTCAAAATTTGCTTTTACATGTAATTTGGAAAATAAAAGTCTAAAATTTAAAAAAAAAAAAGGAAAAAAGAAAAGAAATGAAATGAAACTAAGTAACTAGCCTTTCTCTAATAGCTTCCCCATGCGCATGTGGGTCTGGCTAGATTATAATGGGGACAGCCCATGTGGGTGCGCTGAGCCAATCGGAGACTCAGCATGGCTAAGAACCAACCCTCCCCTTCCTGTGAAAAAGTCAATTAGATAAAGTTGAGATTCAGTTAGAGGGAGTTAGGTAGTTGGAGAGTGTTCTGAGAGAGACAGGAAATGAAGGCAGACATTTAGAGGAGCTGCTGGTGTTTTGACCTTCAGACAAAAACAGAAGAGACAGCACAACTGATTCTCCTTAAAGCTACAGATTTTGGGTGTGGTGACTTTGTTTTGTTTTTGAGGTAAAGCTGGGCTGAAGGCAGGTTCGGGTGCCTGGGGACTTTTTACCCCAGAGATTTATACATTGTTTCTAGTTCTATTAATCTCCCTTGTGTGATTCAGATATTGCTTTAAATTTGTTACCATTATTAAACCTGTTTTGTTTTTGAAAGAGGCTGTTTCCTTTCTTACACCAATATTAAGGCAAGCCACCCAATTAACACTTCCCATACTAAATTTATCCCTTACAAATATATGCTCTAACAATTAGACATTAATAAATATTAAATGGACTGCTCCAGAAGGTAATGGGTTCCCCTTCACTGTAATTTTTTTTTAAGGGCAATGAGGGTTAAGTGACTTGCCCAAGGTCACACAGCTAGTGCCTGTCAAGTGTCTGAAGCCAGATTTGAACTCAGGTTCTCCTGAATCCAGGGCCAGTGTTTTATCCACTGCGCCACCTAGCTGTGCCCCCTTCACTGTAATTTTTTAAGAAAACCTGGATTATCCCTTGTTAGAGATGATTTTATTTTCATCTTTGTATTCCCATAATATATCATAATAGCTGACAAAAGCTTGTTGAATGAATGAAGGCCCAAATTACTGATCCCTAATCAATTCACAAGCATAGAGCCCTGTACCTGGCGTTAAGAAGACCTGAGTTTAAATCCCATCTAAGAATAACTAGCTGTATGACCTTAAACAAGTCATTTAAGCTGTTTGCCTCTGTTCCCTCACCTGCAAAGTAGGGACAATAACAATATCTAGCTGTCATGTGAAGATTGCATAAGATAATATTTTAATTATGTAAAAGGTGCTATTTTTTCCCTTTTTTCTTCTCTTCTCCCACTTTAGAGATGCTGCCATTGGACATATATAGATATATATACACATATGTAAAATCATTCTATTCATACTTCTATTTATCAGTTCTTTCTCTGGATGAAGATAATATTTTCCTTTAAATGTCATTTGTGTTTAATTTGAGTATTTCTAACACTACTCCAGATAATACAATCTACATTCCAGTCAAATTGCCCTACTTCTTCCCTATACATAACATCCCACATCCCACTTGTGCCTTTAAAAAGAATTGTCACCTATGTCTTCAATGCTCTATTTTATCATATCTGCCCCATTAGAATCCATATCTTTATCCAAGTGTGAGCTCAGATGCCAACTCTTCTAATCATTTTCCAAACTTTATGGTTTTATTAGTACCGTTCTTCCTTAATTACTTTATGAATGAATGAAAAAAATGACCTTTCATAGTTATGAGATAACCCTCCGTTAAGCTTTGCTTACTTATAAAGAACTTTTGTAGGCAAATGATCTGATCTTTCTTATACCTTAAAAAAGCCATATTCTAGAAGTCTCATACCAAGATGGCTTACCTGAAGAATAGGAACAGCTACACTTCCTTTCCATTTTGCTTTAAGGATTAATTAAAACTATACAGATTGTCATGTTGCTCAGTTAAGATGCCCATGTGGCCTAAGCTTATTTCATTAAACTATAAGTTCCTTGAAAATATGGATTTTTTTGTTTAGTTTGGTTTGGTTTGGTTTTTACCCTTCTTTGTATGCCCAGAACTTAGCACAGTGCGTGACACTTAATAAATGATACTTGACTAATTAATCCAATTTTATACTGCTATTTTGTTTGAAAATTAAACCAAATGAAGGCAGAAATGGCTACACTTACTCAATTTCATATCAATAATGTCTAACAAGTAACATCTTATACACTCAAGTATCATTATAATATTTTTTTCCCTTAGGATCCATACCCTTATAAATAAAAGTATCTTATAATAAATTCTGCCTCGTACCCAAATAATTAAACTTCCCTGAATGGGGAAAATGCCCCCATTTACCTTACGTTGAATTCTATTTCATGATGAATAGTATAGTAGAATTCCATATTGTTTATAATGAATTAGAAAAAGTGAGTAAATTATACATCACCTTTCTTCATCCTAGGATAAAAAGTGAAATGGCTTCTACATTGTCTCCATTTTGCTCCACTGCCCTCTTCTCATGTGTAGATTTTAGGGTATAGAATGCAGGAGATAATGTATCTCCTCCCCCATCGACCCTGAACAATGAACAAAAAAATAGGCAACTGCCAGAACAAAAAAAAAAAAAAGAAAGAATACAAGTCATCCTTAACTTTGCCACTGTGCTGTCTGGCAGGTCACTTTCACAGAAGACAGATGCATGAAAAAGGAATGCAGAGCTCAGAATCTTTGCAAAAGAAGGAGGCTTGTATTAGGAACTCAATCCTGAGTGAGACAGAAAAAGAAGAATCAGATTGTCCTTGCCACAATCATAGCTACTTTATTGGCATGAGAGAGATAGTAAAAAGACGAGATAAGTTTGAAGAAAAGTCTGTTTATCCCTGCTACCCTGGAAGAATTTGTCATCCAGATGAAAGTTATAACCCTTGTATTATAGAGAAGGTCACTACCATCTGAAGAGGATTGTGACTATAGCTTGCTGTGCAAGTCAAATTGACCTCAGGCTTGGTTATGATTTGTGCTATTCATCTTTGAAGCATATTCCCATGGTGAATGGTCTGATCCTGAAATATAATAGCTGGGCTCCTTTTTAACTTACTAAAATCAACAAGTATTTATTAAATACCACCTATGTGCTAGGTACTTTCTTAAATACTGGAGACAGGCAAATATAATTCCTGGTCTCAAGCAGCTTCCAGTCTAATGGAGGAAATGAAATGCCAAGAATTATGTGCAAATGAGATAGATATGTATAGAATAAATCAGAAGTAACCTCAGATCTGGGGCAACTAGGTAGCACAGTGGATAAAGCATTGGGCTTGGAATCAGGAAGACTTATCTTCCTGAGTTCAAATCTGGCTTCACACATTTATGAGCTGTGTGACCCTGGGTAAGCTACTTAAATGTTTGCCCCAGTTTTTAATGTATAAAAGGAAATCTAGAAAGTAATGGCAAACACTCCATTGTATTTTACCAGAATACCCCAAAATAGGATCATGAAGAGTTAGACATGACTGAACAACAACAAACCCAAAATCTCAGATCAATTATAATCATTACCTCCTAGGAACAAACCACATATATTGTTTTCTGGAATTCCAAAACAATAGTAGGCTGACTGTCAGGGTAATAGATTCAAATTCTAGCACTATGTGATGTTAGGCAAGTCTCTTGATTTCTGTGAGTCTCACTTTCTCATGGATTAGAAACCTTATCATAGCATAACATCATAGCAAATATAAAGCTGGATTCAACTTCAACAGCCACTTCTAGAATGCCAAATTGAGGACCAACTTCATCCCAGGTCTAATGGTAATTCTACCATAGTCCTAGAAACACAGAAAGGTAGAAAGAGGAAGTTCAGTTTCTCCCATTTACTGATATTTCCTTTGTGGTTTGTTTTGTTTTGTTGTTGTTGGGTTTTTTGTTTTTGTTTTTGTTTTTTACAATTGCCTAGATAACCAATGGGTGTGATAGCTTAAAAAGAGGATGAGAAGGGAAGAGCCCTGGGTTTTAGATCCCACTTAATCTTGGATGAACTGTGTGATCCTGAGTAAGTTACTTGGCTTCTCAGAAATGTAGCTTCTTCCTTTGCAAAATGAGGACCAAGTCAGATAAAGGGTAAAAACTTTGCAAACTGTGCCCCACAGATATGAATTTTGAGAACATTATCTTAATCATCTGGGATTTCAGCAATTTATTTCAACAATGTGGTCTATATATTTGGTTTTCCTTTGCTTTTCAGGATAAAAATGCTAATAATAACTATAACATTCTTTTGTATAATCCACCAACAAGCATTTATTAAGTGCCTACTATATGCCAGTGTGTAATTTAAAATTCTAAATGTGAGTTCTAATCTGTTCCCCCAGTTTTGGGGGAAACTGACTAAAATCACTGATAAAACGAGTTTAGGTTTTTAAGGGTTTATTGAAAGATAGAAAGAGAAAGATTGAGAACAGACTTCCTACAACCTGCCAATCCTATCTTTCCTCAATTTCCCTGTGAAGTCCTCTGGAGTCTCTCTCCTCCACCTCAGTGAAGTCAGGAACCCAAAGAGACAGAGCTCCCTGCACAGGCTCTCCATCCTCCTTCCTGCCCCCTCCCAGAAAAGGAAGGTTCTTCAAACTGGTTGGTTGACTGGGCCAGAAGTTCAAAGTTTGTTAGCTTCTGAGAACCATGCTTTCTTAAGTACTCTCAAGTACCAGCCAGGTGTGCTTAGAATCTAGTCAACTGTAAATCACCAGTAATCCACTCAGGTGGGCTCCTGAGTATCTGCCAAATCTCATCTATCACATTCCATTATCTTGACACCAGGCAATATGCTAAGTTATGAGCTTAGAATGTTCATTTCACTGACCATTGTTGTTTTTCTAATAAATGTGTGTCAATTGCTTAATTGATTGCTTTGGATTTTTTAAAATATATAGAGATTCTCATTTGCTTCTCATAGTACCTCGATGAGGCAGGTAAAAAATTATTGCTCTCTCCATTTTTCTAGATAAGAAATCTGAAGTTCAGAGGTATTTTTCCAAGGTCAAACAATTTTATCAATGGCAATGCTGCTAATCGAATTCAGATCCTCTGACCCAAAATGCAGTGCTTTCTTCAATGAAAACAACTCTCAAAATAACAGAAGATGATTTTAAAACTGCTTCCCATCCCCACACACCATTTATCAGTTGTGTTTCTCATAACAATCCTATGAGGGGGCAGCTAGGTGGCACAGTGGAGAAAGCACCGACCCTGGATTCAGGAGGACTTGAGTTGAAATCCAGCCTCAGACGCTTGACACTTACTAGCTGTGTGACCCTGGGCAAATGACTTAACGCTCATTGCCCCTCAAAAAAAAAAAAAAAAAAGAACAATGCTATGAGACAGGTGGTACAACTTTTATTTATATATTTATTTTTTAATAAAAGGGGAAATGAATACCCATAGGAAATGAAGTGGCTTATCCAAGATCCCGCTACTAGTAAGTTTGGAACTAAAATTCAAACCCAAGTCTTATAACTTATATTTCTGTGCTCTTTCTACTAAACCATAAAGACCTTGCTATTAATCCACATTTATGAGTTAGAAAAGAAAGCCATAAATTTTCATTTCCACATGCTATAATCTACATTTCTTTGTTTAAGCAAAATTTGAAAAGTAATGCATATTTCATTATGTCTAAGTGTTTTACATCCTCTAACTTCTTTTCTTTTAATGCTACAAAATCTCTAATTCTAACTCTCCATCCAAAAGTTACATAGTTTCAAATGGCACAGTGCTTATTTTGAAATGTTTGGGAGATTTTTAGGTGCCTTTGAAAATGTCACCTGACATTGAAGGGCTATAGAACTGACACAATATGATATGTGTAACAGAACAAAAGGCTTTAAAAGCATCATATCTTAAGAGTATCCACAGGGCCATTATAAAAATAAGATATAGACAACTTGACTCCTTGTATTCCCAGCCTTTTTCCAAGAAGCAAATCACGTCCTTTGATTATCCCATGACATCCAGTGAGGGCACAAGATAGGAATTACTTTTTGAAACACTCTGTCTTTTTGTATTTACTTGATTTGAGGGTAATTTAAAAGAGGATGCATATAATTAATTGCTTTGAGTAGTTCATTGCCTATGACTAGTGCATAGACTGAAGCGAGAAAAACATACCAGCCTGGAAACCAAACTGGAAAGAGGGAAGAAAAAAAATATTTTTATCTCTACTTTCTTTGTGGCCCAAATGATAATCCTTAGTGCTATTACATTGAAGGTAGAGACATTTAAGGGCAGCTAGGTGACTCCATAGATAAAGTGCCAGAACTAACATTAGGAAGACTTATTTTCCTGAGTTTTAATCTGGCCTCGGATACTTACTAACTGTGTGACCCTAGGCCAATCACTTAACTCTTTTTTGCCTCAGTTTCCTCATATGTAAAATGAGCTGGAGAAGGAAATGGCAAACCACTCCAGGATCATTGTCAAGAAAACCACAAATGGGTTCACAAGGAGTTGGACATGATTGAACAACAAGAGAATTTAAGGAGCAATTATTTAGCACTCGCATGTTTTCCAAAAGAAACTCTTAAACATGAACCATTAGCTAACAAAAGTTAGGGTGGTATAATGTATACTGATATAGCCTTGAGGTCAGAAAGGCCTTTGTTCAAATTCATACCCAGACAGACAGATATAATTTTGGTCACTATTAGGCTCTTGCCTGATGGAGAATTTTTAAATGACCCAAACTGATAGTGTTTCTTCTTTTAGAAGTGTATTTATTATATGTCCCTAGCTCTTCTTGCCCTGTTATACCATTCTCTTGTGGGAAGGAGAACAGGACATGAAAAATCAAGTTCTATTCCTCCTCTGGGTCCTGTTTTCCAGAGAGAAGAGTAACAATCTGGTATGTAAAAAGAGAAAACAAAGGATTCTTATTTGGAAAAATAGAAAATTAGATGAAGTTTGGCCATGCTTCCTAAACCTTTTCAGTGTTCTTCTCTGAACTGGCAGTGGTCTAGTGTTCTCAAGTTGACCACTTCTTGCCTCAAATTCTCTACCATGGCCAAGTCCCTTTGTGAGCCTGTACTCTTTCTTAAACATAATATCCTATATTTCAACATAAAAATTCTTTCCTACCCTATTACTACATAAAAATTTTGATTTATTCGGTACAACTGATCTTAGTTATATGTTAGAGGTAAGGAATCTAATTTAGTTATTTTACCATAGGACATGAATCACTGCTAACCTAACAACTCTTCTAGAAGACTGGGGACAATCCATGAAGGAAACTGGTTCTTCAAAATAAAAGGCCTATTTTGTTGCAATTACAGAAAATTGATGGGCAAATGAAAGGGGCAAATAATTTGGCATTATTTCTTCCCCCATTATTGAATTGTGTGATATGGAAGCTAAAAGAGTTTTGTGTGATCATAAATTATGTTAAAAATAAAGCATTCAGAAGGAAGAAGATTCTATCTCCACTGTACAGTAACCTGCTTGCATAATAGTATATTGTATCTAAATCTGGAGGCCATATTTGAACAATGACATAAAAAACTGGGTCACATCAAGAATCATAAGGGAAAGAGGGATCATGCCACACACACATGCATAATAAATTGAAGCAATTGGGAATGTTTAACCTGGAGAACAGATGACTTGAGTTTGATATGATGATCATTGCCTTCAAGTAATTAAGAGGTGATATGGTAGAAAGGGACTATGTTGTGGTGGTGCAGGGGAAGAAGAGTTGTTTTTTTTTCTTCTTAGTCTTTGGGAGAAGCAGGGGCTCCCACACCACAGGAGAAAAAGCATTAGATGTTCCTAAGGTCGAATTGGTGTCCAGGAAGTTGCCTCACAATTTATGGACCACCTTTAAGTCATGTAAATCAATGGACTTGAATGCTACCAGTCAATTAGCTTGGAGCTGTGAGTGGGGACCACCCTCTTCCAGTACCACAGGGAGCTTCCCGACAGGCAAACTGACTAGGATTCAGTCTCTTTGGAGGAGTGAGTGGTGAGAACTAAAAAATTTACTGAGAACTGATTCCCCACCCAGTCCCCTCTTTCCCAGACAAATGAATTGCCTGGGGCTGACTGTCTTTGTCATTTCCAGACTCTTATGGACTTATGGACCTTTTCCCAAGTAACTTATGCCCTCTCAATGTTCCCCACCTTACTCCCTGGACTTTATGTTATTATGTAAAAAGAGTCCATCTGCATTAAGTCTTTTCTATTCAGAGTCAGTAGTGACTATACTTAACTTAGGAGCAGTTCTATTATTTCTTTTGTTAAAGGTTCATTTACACTAAGTAGCAATCTTTTAGTTCCCTTTTTGTTCTGTTACCTCATAAAAACCCTGTCCTCTGTTCCCATCTTTGGGTATTCCTAGCTTCTGAGCTTTGTGATACCATGAGCTATAGTTCCTCTGCCCAGATTAAAGACCTTATTTTCTCCTATATTGATTGTTTCCTTACTTTCTAGGTTAACCGAGGCTAGGTGAAGGAGGTTCTCTCTCTCTCTCCTGCATAGATCTAAACTAGGTTTTTCTATTCTTTCAGACACATGTGCTCTCTCTTTGCTAAACCCTAATACACTTTAATAAAAGCATAAGTAATTACTAGCTAGTTTCCCCCCAACACTGGGGGGTGGGGATGGTAAGGTGATTAAGTTTTACCTGTCACAACCTAGAGGATATAATTTGAAATAACAGAATTTGTTTTTAAGTAAAGAAGAAAATCTAACAATTAGAGTCAAAAGGCTTGCTAAGTGCTTAATGGGATGGAGTAAATTCACTATCATTGGATGTATTTGAACAGAAGCTGAAATTGTTCAGGAATGTTGTAGAGAGTATTCATGCTTTAAGTAGAGTTGGATTAGTTGACCTCTGAAATTCATTCTAGATTTTAAATCCTTAGAAGCAGAACAGATTTCCAGTAAAATCTAAATCAGGCTTTCACAGTCTAATCACATTTCTTTGTTTGAAATTAATTCCCCAAATCTATATAAATGTAGCCTTATTATACTCAGGAATGAATCATTATTCTAACTCCCACTCACCGTGAGAAGGGAAATTTTCTGGGGAAAGGCTATATGTCCCCTCTGTGGGACTTCTAAAGGGTTGGGATGTCTTTCTACTGGTACTATCAAATGACTCCATTCTGGTGTGGTTTTCCCCCAATATCAATCAAAAGTGATAATTATTTCCTTTTGTCATGAGGAAAATGGGGTAGGGGGGTTTGGGTAGGGATAGGGGTTTGGGGTCCTTAGGAATTCCTCTTTAAGAATTACATCCTGGGGCAGCTAGGTGGCACAGTGGATAGAGCACCAGCCCTGGAATCAGGAGTATCTGAGTTCAAATCCGGCCTCAGACACTTAACACTTACTAGCAGTGTGACCCTGGGCAAGTCACTTAACCCCAATTGCCTCACTAAAAAAAAAAAAAAAGAATTACACCCTCTTGCACACAAAAGCAATTAGAATAAGATAGTAGTTTACTTAGTGGCATGGGAAGGGAAGGGAAGCCATGAAAGAAATCCTTGGACTTCTTATGGGGAGAAAGGCATGGCAGAGTGTGGCTCTGAGATACCAATCTCTTTGAGCAGGAGACAGGCAGATACTTTTATAGAGGACTGATGGGGGTGACCATCTGACTGTGGAAAGTTTCCTTAGTGAGGGAGGACCATCCTCCCCGCCATTGGTGGTGGCTGGAGGAATTGGTGAGGGGTGGCTGCAGATCTCTCAAGCCATCACCCCTCAGGACACAAAGGAAGCAGCCACACCCAAACTTATCTCTCCAAGGGTAAGGGAGACTAGAATGAAGGGTGGAGGTCCCAAAGCTAGCTCAGTCTCATCAGGTTCCACTTATCTCTTGAGGTGTATCTGTCCTTTGGATTAGTTTCTCAAGGAGAAGGTTCTTTGATGTACTCCAGAGAACTTCTGGGGGGTGCTCTGGGCCCATAACACTTTATATCACTGATTGACCCAGTAATTGATACTTTAAATTATTTAACCAATTAGTATCAAGAAATTCTTTCAAAATGAATATTTCCTTACTTGACATAGCAAGAAAAGAAGTTTCTAACATATCCCCCTGATGCAGGGCCACATTCTCCTCTATACCATCCTGGTTCCTGGGAACAGAACATTCAAACTTAAACATTTTCTACAAAGCATTCCCACTGACAAGTATACTGCTAATTAAAGGATTGGCTATAAGCAGTTGCTCTTTTGTTTGCAGGATCCAGTATCTTGACTTCTGGGTCAATCTACTGGTAAACTGAGTCAGAACAATTCTTCAAGGCTGTTCTTGGGGACTAGCTTCAGCTATCCATAAACCCTGACATTGGTAGCAGCTTTTTTGGGGCCTCTGGTACTTCTTCTGATCTTTAGAAACTTACAAAGTCAAAGCCCAGTCCTTTCCATCTCCAAATTTATTTTTATCTAAGGCAGGAAACAGTAGACACTACAAAGACAAAAACAACAGCAAGCAATGTACTCATGTTTTCAGAGAAGAGCAAGCTATGAATATTCTCCCTGCCTGGAGGCTTACAACAGGACTTGCAAGAAAGAGAAGGACCAGATCTTGCTGACTTTTGTATTCAAAATTTTAACTAAGACACCCATTGAAAAACATTTTCTTACTACCTGATAAGTATCCCAGAAAAGTTTAGAATGTCTTTACATACTCCAAAGTCTTTTTGGGGATTGCTTCAAATTAAGAATGTTATGCATATTCATAAGGGCTGTATTGTCATTGGTCAGGCCCCAGCCACATCAAAATGAATAAAATACAGTTCAAAGTTAAATAAAAATGATTTGTCAAACTGCTCATGCTTCTTCTACTTTTCTGCACCCATGCAGACAACTAAATGCAAGTTTTGCTTTTTAGTTTGCCACACAGCTACCTTTCCAACCTCATTGCCTACTACAGACATGTAGAAAACCTTTATCCAACTATTGTGGTGTACATCTTGTCTCCAAAAACCGCTTAAATCTTCTTACTTGTATGCGTTTGTTCATTCCATTCACAGTACTTAAAATGTACACTACATTGATTTCTATCTAAAAAACAAAAGTCCTACATATATTTTAAAGTTCATTTCTATTCTAAAACTTCTTGCTATTTCCCTCATGTACCAAATTCTATATTATGCACATAGTAAACAATTTCAGAAGAATGGCAGAAATCACTTTTTTAGTAATTTAAATGCTAGAAATAGGGAGCAAAGCTAACATCAGTAGCTGCTTATTTGGAGTCTACATTCAGCTCTATATCAGCTTCATGAGACTGGCCAACATATTCTAACTTTATACTAAGTGTAGCTTTGATGAATACAAAAGAAGAAGAAAAAAATATTTTATTGCCAACAATTGTTTGGAACAGATCACAGCATAATGTTCACACAATTGATTAAGAAGTATAGGTATGACAAGATCCCAAAATTTTTTGCTAATTATTTTTTTGAATAGAATTTTATTTTCCAAAATATATGTAAAAACAAATTTTAACATCAATTTTAAAAAAAAAATTGTTCCAACTTCTCTTTCTCCTCCATTCCCACCCCTCACCTACTAGAACTGAAGCATTAAAAAATGCAGCCTTTTAGCTCTCTGTCAAGAAATTGAGGTAAATATGCATCTGTGGTCATATGGATTTCCTCACATGCTATGAGAGATAATTTTGCTTCAAATTCTCTGAATAGCCATATTAAATGAGGCACAAAACAGATAGATTGAGGCAGAATAGAGTGGTAGGTAAGAGGGATGGATTTTTAGCCAGAAAGACCTGGGCTTAAGGCCTGTTTCTGATATATAGAAATTACAGGAAACCCAATTAAGCTCTTACTTCCTCTAGTCAAATATCTAAAACTTTTAAGTAATAAATGAGTTAGGCTGACCTCTGTGGAGAAATTTTGGGAAGAAAGAGACAAGAATCACACAAAATGAAAAATGCATGGCTGGGTTGCTGTTTTTCTGATTATATCAATTGTAAGTTCCTTCCCCCATAAGCTTACATTATACATTATCTTATGTACATTATACATATTTTATTTATTCAGTTTATATTTATAATCTAAATATTTACATGGATGCTTATTATTTACTTTACTAGCATGTGATCTCCTTCCAAGAAGGGATTGTTTCATTCTTTGTACTCCTATCCCAAATGCCTAATACCTCTAGCAAATATTATAGTACATTACTTAAATGTTGTGGGCAGCTAGGTGGCTTAGTGGATACAGCATTGGTCCTGAGCTTGGGAGGACCTGAGTTCAAATCTCACTTCAGACAATTAATAGTTGTATAACCCTAGACATGTCATTTAACCCCAGTTGCATTAAAAATATCTGGGTCCATCTCCAGTCATCCTGATGTATATCTTGCCACTGGACCTGGTTGGTAACCTTGCACAGCCCTCCTTCTCTTAAATCTAATTCACTGAAAGCCATGACATCACCTCCTGACCTCATGGTCCTCTTTGAGGATGAAGGACAAACAAAACAACAAACTTAAATGTTGATTGAGTGACTGATTGATTGTATCAGTGAAGGGAGTGCCCACAGTGAGGCAATCCCCTGAAGTATATAATGTAATAAATAAATATCAAGAAAAATGTATAAAATGGATATAGTGGGTTAGAATGGAGAAGATAGCCTAAGGATTGCAAGTTTTCACATGTGGGGGCTGGAAAACATGGTTTCCATTAAAGAATGGGGTCTTTTTATCAATATAAAGAGAGGGAAATCACTTTCCAAATATTTTCTCTGGCTGTCCCCCATGCCTTGAATGTTCTCCTTTCTCTGCTCCAACTAAAATTCTGCCTTCTACAGAAAGCCTTTCTCTCAATTCTATTGCCTTTCCTCTGTTAATTATTTCCTATTTATCCCTTATATAGTTTCTTGCTTTGTATGTATTTTTTTTCTTTGAACATTGCCTCCCTCATTAGATTGTAAGCTCCTTGATGGCAGGGACTTTTTAGATTTTTTTTTTATTCCCATTGCTTCATATAATGCTTGGTACATAATAGGTGTTTAATAATTGTTTATTGATTGATTATCACATAGAACCAACATACTGGGCTTTTGAAGATTTCATACTCCCTTTCATTTTTCTGCAAATTGCTCCTTTTCAGATGGAGACATTTTTCCAACTGTGGTAAAAATTATTTGGGGTGAAGATTAATATTCCCATTTTTAGCTAACTTATTTGGGAGGGGCCACACCTGGCCCTCCCCGAGGTTACAAAGGCAGCTTTTTGAAGGACCTCCCTTTTTGGTGAAGGGGACATTGAATGCTCCCAGAAAGGAGGTGGGCTACTTCTGGTAGGGGAGCTCACACTGGCTCTTTTGATCAGGGTCCTTCACTTGGCAGCCTGTGAGCAACTTTAGACTGACTGGTCAGGCATTGGGTGAGTTAATGAGGGATAACCCTAAATTCCTTTGAACTAGCTTGATTGGGAATGGTCTGGGATTGCATAGGCTAAGTTTAGAGTTAAGAATATCTATCTGTATTCTTATTTTTCCTATTTCCTTATCTTTGATTTTTTATTAGTTTCACCTTTGTTGTTTAATTAATTCCCAAGTAATAAAATCTGATCCTTTTCTGAACTAAAGCTTAGAGGAGCCTTTCTTATTGGCCTGGGAGCAATATCTAAAAAAAGGGCTGTTCAGAGGGGAGGATTAAACCTTAATGGTCCCTCATATTTCTGAGACCACAATATTAAGGCGAGCCACCCAAATAACACTCAGTATGTCAAATTTTGGCCCTCACACAACGCAGATTTTTCAAACTGTTAAGAAAATTAAAAAAGGAACAATGGCGATATAAATACTGATAAACTTTTCATTTCAACTTACATTCAGAAACTGCTTTCTAATCATAGGTCCATCCATGTAAATATAGAACTAGAAGGGACTTTAAAGGCCATGTAGTCCAACTCCTTCATTTTACAAATAAGAAAAATGAGACCCAGGGGTGGTGATAAGCCTGGTCATACAGGTAGTAAGTGGAAGAGGTAGGACTTAAACTGAGGTCTTCTGAATCCCGAACCTAACAACATATTTTCTAGCATCTCATTAACATGGGCATTTCAATGATAGGATGTCAAAAGTTTTGAAAGTTTCCAACTGCCATATAAATGTACATAACAATAATGATTATTTTTAATAATCCAGAGATTGTGCTAGGAATCTTTATCTTCATTTTTTTTTTGGAGACAATCACTGTTAAGTGACTTGCCCAGGGTCACACATTTACAGCTACTAAATGCCTGATTTTGGACTTGAACACACGTCCTCCTGATTCCAGGGCCAATGCTTTATCTCCTTCACCATCTAGAAACCCATTTCCCTTAATACTTTGATGGATAAGTATTCCCTCTCTTTCATATTATATATCTTTCTGATGACATCCTTCATCCATTTGTCCCACATAAACTCTCACTGGCAAAATACTGTAAAATATTCACATACAATCATTTGCCTCTCCATTGTCCATTGAGTAAATTCCCTTTTTTAATTATGCTTAGGTAGGTCAGTGTACACAGATAATAAAGAACTAGTTGCTATGTCAAAGAGAGAAAAACTCCTCAAAGCATCCCTCTGGGAACACATGGAATCTCTAGAAAGTACTGGAGATAAGACATAATGACCTCAATCTAATATAATTCTTCTATCTTTGCTTCTTGTCTTATATAAGACAAAGAGGCAGAAGGAAAGTAAATAAGTGAAATTCAGTCATAGAGCAAAAGGCTTTTGGTTCAAAATTTGCTTCTCCATCCTGAATGATGAAGAGAGAACAAAACATCTGGGGGGAAACTGCATGAGTCTAATGTGACCATATGAAATAACTTTGGCAATGAGATTAGATTTTATTCCCTCATTAGAAGTTTGCTATTCCAACATTAGAAAAATGACTGTTACGAGTGATAATAGCAAAGCTATGGGAAATTCACAAATAGCAGCATGACAGTGCCAGTGTTGTGAAGCCAATCTCTGCCCTGAGACTGAGACTTATATTTAGAAAAGTGCCAAGAGAGAAATAATTTCTTTCTTATTTGACTTAAGAAAAGAAAAGTTACAAACTCCATTGTGTGTATATCTGCCATGTTAAGTTAGATTATGTCCCATCAAGTCATATACAACTGGTGTCTAATCTAGTTTTAGCCAAAGGTTCCTAATACATTTTTGACAACCATCAAGATGACAGTGCTCTCATTCCCATGGAGGGAAAAACAAATTTAGGTTGTATCAGCAATTTGGAGAATAACCTGACATCAACAGCCCATTTGTGTTTTAAGAAATATATTGTGTTTCCTCCACACTTGGATTAACTGAGTACCCATTAGTCTGAAATGTGTTTTATGTAGGTTTTGCCCAGGATTCTTACTGAGAAAAGCACCACTAATGAGAGTATCCCTTCCTCCATCCCCCCAGGCTAGAGATATGTTCACATTATTAAATGGATCTAAAGCACTGAGATCCAGGAGACAGTTCAATTTGCTCAGTTCATTTGGAAAAAGAATCAGTGCTGGTCTTTGACCAAATGGTGAAGTGTCACCTCTCTTTATTGAATCTTTCCTCTGTACCACCTCACTAAGCTTTAAAGTGTGACTGCCACAGAAAAAGCATTAGATAATGCATTCATATAAAGTTCTAATTTCTTGGTTTTTATTCCTTCTTGGAGTATGTGCATGGCAAATTAACATAGGCAAAGGGCTAGAGAACCAACTTTAGAGTCAATAAGAACTGGGTTCAAGTCCTCTAACATGCACTGAATATGGGGTCTCTCAGTGCTCTGAGAAACTCTTAAGAACATAAGTTACAGAGCAGGTGTTGACTAGCATGGATTAAAGTATTTTCCTTTTCTCAGAGTTCACTATACCAATGAAATCATAGGCCCAGTCCAAAAGCATTTAAAAAAAAAAATCCACACTGACAGAGAGTCAGTGGAGCATCAGATAAAACGTAAACTTTGAGTTAAGTGTATTCTTTGAGATTGATTTAGTATTGTTGGAATTTCAGGTGCATTGACACTTAAGTAGAATGTGTGTGTGTGTGTGTGTGTGTGTGGGGTGTATCTAGACCTGTCCAACATTTTAACAGACCACACCCCCAAAAGAATGATTAATTTAGTCACTGTGACAATAGTATATCGTTCAATGGAATGCTGAACTTTTCCCAGAAATATGAACTATGGTATTGCCAAGATAAATTGCTTTTAGTGTAGACTGGCTAAAGAATTAATATGCACCAGTTCTATGTTCCTCTCTAATTCTTGATATGCAGTAAATTTTAGTCCCTTTATCTATAGAATCACCTCATAACCCTCTGATTACTTTTCTGCTTTCATACTGGCCTATAAAATGAATTTCCCTTTTACTGCTCATCAGCTTCATCATCTTGGGTCATGTCACCTTTGATCCACTAACTGAGGCCTGAGAAATACCTATCCTTTCTACTAAATAGTTAAATGTCCTAGGATAGAGTTATTATTGGCATCCCAAAGAGATCAAAGAAAAGGGAAAAGGATGTTTTTGAACAAAAATATTTATAGCAGCTCTTTTGTGGTGGCAAAAAATTGGAAAACAAGGGGATATGAACCAATTGGGGAATGGATGAACAAGTTGTCATATATAATTATGATGGAATACTGAAATGACAAGCAGGATAGTTTCATTAAATCCTGGGAAGACTTATATGACGTGATACAAAGTGAAGTGAGCAGAACCAGGAAAAAATTGTACATAGTAACAACAATATTGTAAGGATGATCATCTGTGAAAGATTTACCTATTATTATCAAGAAAATGATCTAAGACAATTCCAAAGTGCCCATGTAAAAAAAAATTACATAAGTGAGAACTAGTAAACTCAAAATTTAGACTGAAATATACTTTAAAAAATTTCTTTACTTTTATTATTCTATTTTGTTTTTTTTTCTTCTGAAACATGACTAATATGAAAATGTTTGGCATACCTTCATATGTATTAATCAAAATCCAATTGCTTGCCCTCTTGAGGAGGGATAAAGTTATGGAGGGAGGGAGAGAAATTGGAACTCAATTTAAAAAATGATTGTTTAAAATGTTTATATGTAGTTGGAAAATGGTTTATTAAAGAAACAAACAAGTAAATAAATAAGTAAAGAGATAAATAAATGTTAATAATCATAACTGGCATTTGCATAGCCCTATAAAGTTTGTGAGGCTCTTAAATATATTATGTATTTTAATCTTCACAAAAAAACAACAACCACCTTATGGAGGAATAACTAGAGTCAATATTAACCCCATTTTACAAACAACAATTAAATAAAAAACCTTTTAAGAAAGAGCTTTTTTGGTTTCTTTGTTTTGCATAATATTCTGGGCAATAATTATGCCAGCAATCACATTATTGGGCCAAAGGGTAGATTTTGTTTTCTTGTAGTTTTCTACTAATACGTTAGTTTGTAATTTCACCAACATTGAATGAGTATACCTGTCTCTTTAAAATCTTGCCAGGGGTGATTTTCATTACTTTTAATTATTTTTGCAAATTTGTTGATGGGATGACAAATAGACATTCTTTAGACTGTATCAATCAAATAAGAGGCAGGGGAGGGCTATAAAAGTATCTAATAGAAATAGGCAGCAAAAACATTCAACAATACAATGGAGACTTTGCCAATGTATGTGTGATGTTAGTATGAGCAAACACATATATGTGATATGTATGCATGCATGTATGCATGTATGTATATGTGGATATTGTGATAATTGGTTTGACATCCCCTACTAGAGAGATACTGTAGGGAAGCCCCACCATGAGGAGAAAGCATGTGATTTAGAGACCATGTGACTTTATCATCCGGAAGTTACATATATAGAGCCACCTGAGGGACTTGTCAATCAAAGCTACCAGCCAATTAACTTGGAGCTGTGTCTATGTGGACAGTCCTGGTTTCCTTTGGAAAGGAGGTTTCTGGGAGGAGGAAGGAGTAAGTGAGCTCTCTTTTCTCCGGGGACCTTGGTTTGAGTGGAGCTGAGATGCTGGCTCCCTGAGATAGACAGATGAAGGAATCTTGGCCTCTTTCTCTCTGA
Organism: Dromiciops gliroides; assembly: GCF_019393635.1. Classification (NCBI taxonomy): domain Eukaryota; kingdom Metazoa; phylum Chordata; class Mammalia; order Microbiotheria; family Microbiotheriidae; genus Dromiciops; species Dromiciops gliroides. The sequence continues at coordinate 714,918,615 of NC_057861.1, forward strand.
TCACTAGATCCTAATGTACCTTAATAAATACTTAAAAGTCTAAACTCTTGCTAAAGATTTTAATTTATGGTGACCACTCATTAGAATTTTAAACAGTATAGATAGAATTTTAGCCCCTTACAGATAGCAACTTTACAATATGTAAAACATTAAAGATTAGATATCAAACTGTACAATTTCACAGCAATTGTAGCAATTTTGGGAGCTGTGGGGACCAATTTTTAATTGGGGAGTGCTAGCTAAGCGGCTCGCCACAATATCGGGGCAAGGAAGGAGACCGAGACCCGCAGCCTCCCTCAAAACAGAACAAGATTTATTTTAACAAGAACAAACTTAAAAAAAAAAAAAAACACAAACAGGATCAGTAGGATCAAGGGAAAGGAAATACAATGGGGAAAGGGAAATTATAATACCTGAAAAAATACCACCGCCCAGGGATCAGCTGAAAATATGCAGCAGAACACCTGTCCCTTTCCAGCTTCCACCTAGAAAGCCCAATTCTCCTCCCCCAAACCCAGAAAACACCCCACACAGCCCCAGCCAGTGGGATGGCAGCTCTGACAGTCACATGACTGCCCTCACTAGGTTTCCAATCATCATAATTTTGCCAGGCCCCTGTAGGCGTCAGAGAATGGTGATGACCTGAGGTGCCAGAGCCCTGGCAAGGGAGCACTGTGCAGTGGTTTGCGGAGCCCCAGGCCAGTGCACGCAGAGGCATAAAAACCTCAAATAACAATTAATTATTTACAGAGCATAGCAATGTAGTTTTGAATAAACTGTGCCCAAGACTCTTTGCAGATATCTTTACTCTCATTGCATAGAGATTGTTGATTCTAGTGGATGGTCTCAGCCATAACACAGGCAAACAATGTCAATTTTCTTCTCACACTATAAAATTACCATATTGATTTTTCCCAAGTAGGAAGAAATGATGACTCTGAAGACAGCAAACTATGTCCTTTGGGACATGCCATAATTAGAATAGTATCCACTGATTTTGATATTTTAATTATGTAAAGCTATGAATTTAGTAGAAAGCATGCAAAAGGATGTGCTTGGACTAGCTAACTGGACTCTAATCTTCTGCTGTTTGGAAATTAAACGTACCAGAAGCAGATTTGGAGGCCGCTTTAGAGATCAATTTGTTCCATTCTCTATGTGACCAAGACTCCCCTTCCCTGGCATCCCTAACAAGTGGTTATTTGGCCTATGATTGAAAATCTCCAATGAGAGTGACTGACTTCCTCTTAATCATGCATTCTACCTTTGGGAAACACTAATTAGTAAGATGTTTACCTTACAACTTATATCTTTGGGAGAAGGGAGGTGGCTGAGTGGATAAAGCACCAGCCCTGGATGCAGGAGGACCTGGCAAAATTATGATGATTGGAAACCTAGTGAGGGCAGTCATGACACTTACTAGCTGTGTGACCTTGTGCAAGTCACTTAACTCTCATTGCTTCTACCAAAGAGCACAGCTTAGTGCAGGCATTGTCCAGGCTAGCTATTGGGAAGTGCTTAGCCATAATAGAAATTGAGGCCCCTTGGTCCTGTCTCACCAGGCCAGTGGCATAGTAGGCCAGCTGTGAGGCCTCCAGCCCCATAACAAAAGGTACATTGCCAGCCTGGAAACCAGGCAAAACAGGTGCAACTAGGTCTGGCCAAGCCAGTGAATTGGACAAACTGTGACCCCAGAGGCTATAGCACAGAAAGCCAATAGAAATGCTTCTGGCCCCCAGTACGAGAAGATTAAGACAGTATACCACATACCCCAGGAGCACAGCTCGATTTTAATGGTCACAAAATAGGCTAACAAATGAGCAAAAAAAAAAAAACACAGAGGAAAAAAGAAACCCTGATGATAGAAATTTGCTATGGCAAGAGAGGAGATCAAAACATAACCTCAGAAGAAGACAATGTCAAAATGACTACAAGTGAAAGCTCAAAGGGTTATATAAATTAGTCTTGAATGCAAAAAGCCTTGGAAGAGCTCAGAAAGGATTTAAGAATCAAATAAGAGAAGTAGAAGAAAAACTGGAAAAAGAAATAAGAGTTATTCAAGAGAAAGTCAACATCTTAGAAAAGGAAAACAATTCCTTAAAAATACAATAGGGAAAATGGGGGAAAAAAATCACTAAAGAAAACAACTTTTTTAAAAGTAGAATTGGCCAAATGGAAAGAGGTAAAAAAGATAACTGAAGAAAAGCATTGCTTAAAATTAAATTTGGGCAAGGGAGGGGCAGCTAAGTGGCACAGTGGATAGAGCAATGGCCCTGGATTCAGGAGGACCTGAGTTCAAATTCGACCTCAGACACTTGACACTTAACTAGCTTTGGGACCCTGGGCAAGTCACTTAACCCCAATTGCCTCACAAAGAAAGAAAGAAAGAAAGAAAGAAAGAAAGAAAGAAAGAAAGAAAGAAAGAAAGAAAGAAAGAAAGAAAGAAAGAAAGAGAAAGAAAATTGGGCAAAGGGGAGCTAATGACTCTATGAAACATCAAGAATCAGTGAAACAAAATTTTTAAAATGAAAAATGTATTTTAAAAAATGTGCAGTACTTTATTTGAAAAATACCTGAACTGGAAATATATCCAGGAGAAGAGTTACTGGGGGAATGGGGTAGCTATGTGGCACAATGGATTAAGCACTGGTCCTGGATTCAGGAAGACCTGGGTTCAAATTTGGACTCAGACACTTGACACTTGCTATCTGTATGACTCTGGCCAAGTCACTTAACCCTCGTTGCCCTGCCAAAAAAAACTCAAAAGGAATTACTGGGGGCAGCTAGGTGGTGCAGTGGATAGAGCACTGCCCCTGAAGTCAGGAGGAACTGAGTTCAAATCCGGCCACAGCCACTTAATATTTACTATCTGTGTGACCCTGTGCAAGTCCCAATTGCCTCAAAAAAAAAAAAGAAAGAAAAGAAAAAAAAGGGAAAAAAAAGAAAAAGAAAAAAAGAAGAAGAAAAAATTAGTAAGCTAAGTTGGGGCAGCTAGATGGAAAAGTTGGATAAAGCATCAGCCTTGGATTCGGGTGAAGCTGAGCTCAAATCTAGCCTCAGACAGTTGTCACTTACCAGCTGTGTAACCCTGGGCAAGTCACTTTACCCTCATTGCCCCACAAAACAAAACAATAGCAAAAAAACCTCTCGTTTAAAAACAAAACAAAACAAAACAAAAAAGAATTATTGGACTACCTGAAAGACATGAAAGACATGATCAAAAGAAAAGCCTAGACATTATCTTTCTTTTTCTTTTTTTTTTTTTTTTAGTGAGACAATTGGGGTTAAGTGACTTGCCCAGGGTTACACAGCTGGTAAGTGTTAAGTGTCTGAGGCTGGATTTGAACTCAGGTCCTTCTGACTCCAGGGCCGGTGCTCTATCCACTGTGCCACCTAGCTGCCCCTAGATATTATGTTTCAAGGAGTTATCAAGAAGAACCGCTCTAATATCCTATAACCAATCACCTCCTCATTTGTGTTTTGCTTCTGACCACCACTTCCCTCAGTCTGCCCTCACTTTTATTACCTCCCCTCTCTTTTCTTTCCCCCTTTCCCTAGGAAAAGAGTAAACATATGAAAGAGGTACAAAAGACTTATTATATTACAGGGAAAGAAGGGAAGGGGTGACCATTGTTTGAACCTTATTCTTATCAGATTTGGTTCAAAGAATGAATATACATACACACTCAATTGGGTATAGGAATTCACCTTTAAGGAAGTAGGATTGGAGAGGGAAAGAAAAAAAGGAGGGAGAAGGGAACTGATAAAATGTAGGGCAGAAGGGAGGGAAAAAATAAAAGAGATAGGGGGAAGAAAAGGATGGGGAAACTAATAGAAAGGAGGACAGATCTAGGGAGGTGATAATCGAAAGTAAAATACTAGTGAGGAGGGAAAGAGTAAAAGGAGAGAGGAAATATAAACAAGGGGAAAATAAAACAGAGGGAAATACACAGTAATCATAACTGTGAATGTAAATGGAATGAATTCTCCCACAAAATGGAAGCAAATAGCAGAATGAATTAAAAGCCAGAATCCAACAAATGAGACGTTAATACTGTGAGAATTAGAATGACACCCCCTGCTGGGAGAGATATTACAGGGAAACTCTGCCATGAGGAGAAAGCATGTGACTTGGAAACCATGTGACTTTAGTGTCCAGATGTTACCCAGACCCCGAAGTTGCCCAGTGTCCAGAAGTTACATCTATAGAACCATCCGTGGGACCTGTCAATCAGAGCTACCAACCAATTAGCTTGTAGCTGTGTATAAAGCCCTATTTCCGGTTTCATAAGGGGGATTCTAGGAGAAGCCCCTGAGGAGGGGTCCTTTGGGTTCCTGACCTTGGCTTTGGCAAGTGAGATGTGGGGCGCTCTTAGAGATAGTTAGATTTTTACCTTTCTCTCTCTCCTCACCAACTTCTGATGCACTTTAATAAATACTTAAAAGTCTAAACTCTTGCTAAAGCTTCTAATTTAAGGCAACCACTCATGAGATTTTAGACATCATAGCTAGAAATTTAGGCCCTTACAATACACTCTTGGCAAAGTTGTAAACTGATTCATACATTCTGTAGAGCAATTTCTGTAGAGCAAAGTATTGCCAAAGGGCTATAAAGCCATGTATACTCTTTGACCTAGTACTACCACTGCTATGTCAGTATCCAAAAACAGATAAAAAACAAAGAGTTGAATTTGAAATTGAGGAGATGCCTATCAATTGGGGAATGGTTGAAAAAATTGTGAGATGAGATTATGATGTAATGCTAGTGTGCTATAAGAAATGATTGGCAGTATGCAAAGTGACATGTTTTATATACAAAATAACAGCAATATTGTAAGATGATCAGCTGTGAATGACTTAGTTATTTTCAGCAATACAATGATCTAAAACAACACTGAAGGACTTATGGAAATTGGGATCCATCTCCAGAAAAAGAACTGATAGTGTCTGAATATAGATTGAAGCAAAAAGTTTTTTAGTTCCTTTTTCTAAAGTTTTTTTTTTCTGTTTTCTTTCACAACTTGACTAAAGTGGAAATGTTTTGCATGACTACACATTATAACTTATATTTAATCACTTGAGTTTTTAAGGGGGTGGGGAGGAAGGGAAGAAGAGAATTTTTGATGCAAAGAATTTTTTTTGGGGGGGGGGGTAATGAGGGTTAAGTGATAGCCAGGGACACAAAGCTAGTGTCAAGTGTCTGAGGTCAGATTTGAACTCAGGTCCTCCTGATTCCATGGCCAGAGTTTTATCTACCACACCACCTGGTGCCCCCAACACAAAGGTTTTTTTTTTTTTAAATCAACAATAAAATTGTTTTTAAATTTAATTTGGGAAAATATTCTAAATAAATACAAAAAATCCTCATTATTAAGTTTAGTCCATTCTTCTAACCTAATTTTTGCTACTATTTTTGTTACACTATAAGTTAGTTATCACTCATCATTTCAAATCATGAGAAAATGTTATACATGTATTATCTATTCCTTAATCCAAGTTATTAAAAATGATGAAAAATTTAAACCTTGTATCACAGATTTGTAGCAAGCTAGCACAATCAGCATGTTCCCACTTACAGGAAGAGAAGAAGAATGAGACTAATGGAGGCTAACCCTTTTGCCCCTTTTTATAAAAGGTAAGATTCAGTGTGCAAAATGGCCCATTGGAATAAGACTATTGTTTCTTTTTAAGTTGAGTAGGTTTAGTAAAAAACAGATTAAAAAGAGAGGTAGTTAGATTTTTAAAAATTATTATTATTTCTGCATTAGTCACGGTTGTGTAAGAAGAATCAGAACACAAAGGGAAAAACCACAAAAAAAGAAAAAAAACAACAAAAAGTAGAAAAAGTATGGTTCAATCCACATTCAGAATCCACAGTTCTTTTTTTCTAGATGTGGAGAACATTTTCCATCATGAGTTCTTTGTAATTGTCTTGGATCATTGCGCTGTTGAGAAGAGCCAAGTCTATCACAGTTGATCATGACACAATGTTGGTGTTACTGTATACAAAGTTCTGCTGGTTCTGCTCACTTTACTCAGCATCACTCCACTTAAGGATTTCCAGGTTTTTCTAATATCTGACTGCTCATCATTTCTTACAGCACAATAGTATACCATTTTATTCATATACCACAAGTTGTTCAGACATTCCCCAATTGAGGGGAATTCCCTAAATTTCCAATTCTTTGCCACCACAAAGAGAGCTGCTATAAATATTTTTGGACATGTGGATCCTTTTCCCATTTTCTATTATCTCTTTGGGATAGTAGACCTAGTAGTGACATTACTGGGTGAAAGGGTATGTACAATCCCATAGCCCATTGGGCATAGTTCCAAATTGCTCTCCAGAATGGTTGGATCAGTTCACAACTGAGGTGGTTAGATAGTGAGACATGTAATACTTATTTTTTTATCAATATTATAGAAACTTCTTTCTGGTTGACAATTTTAAGATGAATTACTAAGATTTGACCATATCAACTTTGTCTGAAAGTTAAAGATATTCCCAGGACTTGAATTTCAGCTGAACAATACAAGATCAAGACTTTGAGTATATAGTAAGATCTTCCCCCTTGGAAGTGTGCCTTAGTGGTATATTGGCATGCACCACGTCAGTGCCTGGAGTCAGGGACCTTGCTTTGTACTCTGGCTCTGCTATAAAGTGCCTTCTTTTTTTACTCTGAGCAGATCCTTGAGCCTCATTGTACATCTGTTTCCTCATCTATAAAATGAGAACATTGCAAAAGCTACTCACTAATAAATAAATCTACAAAAGTTATGAACAAACAGCTTTCAGAAGAAGAAATAGAAATGTGTAATTGTATGAAAACAAAAATGCTTCATATCACTAATAGTAAGAGGAAAATGCAAATTAAAGCAGCTCTAGAGTTTCATTTAATGCCATTCAAATTGGCAAAGATGATTAAAAAGAAAAAAAAGAAACAATCAATGCTGAGGAGATAATGAAAAAATAGACACACCAGTGCATTCTTGGTGGAGCTATTAATTGGTCCAAGCATTTTGGAAAATATTTTGTGACCAAGAAATGTTACTATATTGTTCATATGCTTTGTCTTAGCCATAGCTACTGTGTTTAATCTACCATGCAGCAGAAAAGTGATAGAAATAAAGGTGAACTTATAGTAAAACTTCTATATGAGTACTCTGTGTTAGCAAAAAAAGCTGAAAACAAGTCATATACCCACTGATATGAAGAATGGATAAAAAATCTGGGAAATATAGATATAATGCTATACCATTGTATAATCAGAATGGAAAGAAATATCAGGACTTCAAAGAACTACAGGAAGACATGTATTTTGAATTATACTGGAAGAAAGAGAGGAATATACCCAATGGCCATAACAATATAAAAGAAAACAATACTAAAAACATCAGAACTCATATCAATTCCGTAACTAATCTTGAGCCCAGAGGCTTAAGAATGATGCATCTCTCCTCTTGGTAGAGGGAAGTCATAGGCTGTAAGTAAAGAATGAGGCATATGCTTTCAGAAATACTCAGTGCATCAGTTTGTTTTCTTTCTTCATTGCAAAGATGGTTTCTAAGGAGGGAGAAAAATATTGAGAGATTATAACAATGTGAGGAAAAATATTTTAATAAGGACTAATCAAACCCTAAGTTCCATAGAGCTCTAAATCTTTGATATTACATCTAAATCATAGTCTTATGCCACATTCTTCTGAAAAACTTTATGTCATCTCTTCAATCTAGAAAGCAACGTACAGTGGATATGACAGTATTATTTGACCATGATGATAAATCAAGGAAATATTTAAATATTTGTATGGAAAGGTGTGTATGTGTGTGTGTGTTTAAAGTACAAAGGATATCCCTTCAAAATTCTCTACATTGGCATGCAATTTAGGAGAACAGAATAATGAAGAAAGTGTGCTATCTAAGGCATGGGGATTTCATGAAATTTTAAGGGAGATATCATTAAGAATCTTCTCAATTATTTCCAAAATAAGATGATGTTTGCAACATGACTTGAGAAATTAGAGGACAAAAATTAATTCATTCAAAGAAGTGCATCTCTACAAATGTGATCATTTAAGAAAAAGAGGACAGAGAACACTCATTACTCATATGCATAAGATTATAGATGGAAAAAAAAAAACTTTCATGTAACCTGATACAACTCCCTTATTTTATAGATATCAAACTAAGTCCCAGAGTAATTAGTTGACTTGTTCAATGTCAAACAAACAGCAGATATGGGATTTGATCTTGGGTATCATGGTGCCAAATCCAATACTATTTCCTGTATGTCACACTGCCTCATTATTTATATTTAAATTATTTTGGCAGATATTCTTATCAATCAAAAAGACTAATTTCAGAAAACACTCCAGTTAACTCAATAGTCCTTGTATAGAAATAAGTTCCATAACATGGAAAAAAAATGTCTCTAATTAACCCTATGCCATTCCGTCTCAGTAAACTGCATCCTTTAACACATTAAAATTATTCACTGGCCAGATAATGATTATGTCTTTGGACACTATTAAGTGAATAGACATGAGAGGTAAGATAAGTTCAGGTCAGCAATGTTTTGTGTTTTGTCTGTTAGTTTCTCTCTCTCTCTCTCTCTCTCTCTCTCTCTCTCTCTCTCTCTCTCTCTCTCTCTTTTTAGTGAGGCAATTGGGGTTAAGTGATTTGCCCACGGTCACACAGCTAGTAAGTGTCAAGTGTCTGAGGCTGGATTTGAACCCAGGTACTCCTGACTCCAGGGCGGGTGCTCTATCCACTGTGTCACCCAGCTGCCCCTATCTATCTTTTTGCATTAGCAAAATTCAATTCCAAATAACTCCAGAAATGGGATAATGAAATTGGATGACATTCTCAAAATACATAAAAGAGTAAAGCTCAAAAAATGTCTCCAATTTTTCCTAACCCTGAAGTTGTCATGAGCCCAGGGGAATTTGTATGTATGTTCAGAATAGGGTAAACAATGCTAGTCACATCCAAATGAAATCACAAAGTTTTTGAATAGTGAGCAAGATCTATAATGACCCATAGCTTGAAAAAAAGTCATTTAAATATAGCAAGGTGAAGAGTGCTTAATTTGAATTGAATAAAATAGTTTGGAAAAATAGTTTGGCTATTAAATATGTGAGACCATGGGTATGTTATTTAACAATGCTAAACAGGGGCAGCTAGGTGGTACAGTGGATAAAGCACCGGCCCTGGATTCAGGAGGACCTGAGTTCAAATCTAGCCTCAGACACTTGACACTTACTAGCTGTGTGACCCTGGGGAAATCACTTAACCCTCATTGCCCCACAAAAAACAAAAAAACAAAAACAAAAACAAAAACAAACCAAAAAAATGCTAAACAATTCTCTTTAAGTATCTATGAAATGAGAAGATTGGATGAAATGACCTCTAAGGTCCACCCTTCTAAAAATCTATTATTCTCTAATCTTTCAGGATAGTTCCAGGAAACTAAGCTAATTTCTTCTAAAAGTCCATGATCATTTACTAAATTGAATCTAATCCCTACACTTCAGTTCCCAATAAGCCTGACTTTAACAAGTCCCTCAAGTGAAGTCACAGTATACCTTGCTATATACTGTCATAGGGCACAAAATATGGAGTAAGAGCTGAATTTCAATCTTAGGTGTGGCATATTATGAAAGAGTAGAATGAGCATGCTCTCTGGAGTCAAAACATTGGTTCAAATATAATCATTGTTCAAACATAGTAAAAAATAATCAAATATAGTAATAACTCAAAAATAACTATTCAAATGTGGTTGATTACACTACCTGTGTAACCTTGTTCAAGTAATTTGTTTCTTTGGGATTCAGTTTGCTCATCAATAAAATAAGGGATTGGACTAGAAGGCCTTCAAGAACCCTTCCAACACTAGGTCTATGATCTTGATCCTCATCATATGAGGATATGGACCTTAATTCCCTACTTGGTTAAATGAAATGTTACATTAAATGATTTTAATATAAGTCTTAGCTCTTAATCCTGTGAACCCATGAACTTCTAGTTTTGTTATGTTTTGTGTTTTGTTTTGTTTTGTTTTGCAGGGCAAGTGACTTACCCAGGGTCACACAGCTAGTAAATGCCAAGTGTCTGAGGCCAGATTTTGAACTCAGGTCCTCCTGAATCCAAGGCTGGTGCTTTATCAACTGTGCCACGTAACTGCCCCAAACTTCTAGTTCTTAAAGAAAAATAAATATGCCATTAGAGTGTCCCAAATTCTTCATACACTTGTAACCTGATTTATAAACAAGAGAAATCTAATTTCAGATGGTGATTCCTTATATATGGTAGAAAATCCAGTGATTCTTTTAAAACCAAAATATTCCTGCTTTGCATTTATTTAATCCACTTTATTCTTCTGGGCAACCTCAATTTCCAAAATAGCTCCCATATTGTGTTAAGAAACTTCCAAGCATGTTCTAAATAGATTTTCTCACCTCAGATGAAAATTAAGTTTTGAAACATCAAGCAGAAACAACTCCTACAAAAAGATTCTCTGATAAGTATTTGAAATGTAGAAGTCATTTTCAAAACCCATTTCTTAGTCTGACAATTGTAGTCTGTTTAATTTACAAGTATTTACAATAACAGAATCTCCTCCCTCACACAAATTACTGTGGAAAGGGAGATAGAGACATAGACAAACAGAGAAAGAGAGACATAGAGGAGAGACAGAGAAGACACAATTGGTGACCTTGACCTCCAAGAATTTCTAAAACTTACATTTGCATCAATTACATTCATGAATGGTATTATATATACTAGAAATTTTCACCTCCCTGGTTCATTATGTTGAAAGAACACTTGTCTTAACAAAATTTTGATCACATACACAACTTTTTCCAGAGTCAAATGAAAATCTCAGTAGCTCAAATTATTACAGATTAAAGATGGGAAGCCATGTGGTGGAGGGCAACAACAGTATTAAAATACATTCAACATGAAAATGGACACTGTTTAACAAAAATGAGCAAACATATTTACTTCTGATGAAATTTGATTGTGATTGTTTAGACACAGACTTGGCATGATTTCCACATACCAATGCTTAATTTTAAAAAATGTTTTATATATATTTCTTGAATGAATGGATTAAATAAGCCAATGGGGGAAATTTTCAGTGGTGCTGTAAAATTAAGAGGTTGGATTAGATAGTCTTTATAGTCTCTTCCATTTCTAGGACATTATGATGCTCTAATAGGGCATGTGAGGATTCATCAGAATGAAAATGATGATTCAACCGATGGGGGTTAATAGGGTTGCCAAGTGAGAAAGTACAGACATAATACGAGGGGCCAGGATAGTCACAGTTAGTGGCCATGTCATAGAAGATGAATTAATGAAGGGTACTAAAAAAAACTAGTGATACAGATAGAAACATTACTGGAATAATGTCATTTAAAAAAAGAGAGTAGGAAGTGTATATAGGAGGCAGGGTGTGGTTAATAGTTCCTATCAATTTCATGTATAATGTGATCGATTATTATACTATTTCTACAATTCATTACCCTTTTCCCATTATCTTTAGCTTACTTAAATGAATCAGGATTTAATAGTTTCAAATTTACTTCAACCTTTTCCTTCTCATTTCTTTTTTCTTGCTGCTTCACATTAACATATTTTGTTTATGCAAAGATAGCTGATTTAAGAATGACTCCCACATCAGTGGTGAATCTTCTGTCTTATATGTTATATTCTATTTCATTTTATGTTACCCAGTGATTGTCATGAACACAAGATCATTGAATAGCAAAATGTCTTTTCCCAATGAGGCATAAGGCTTTCATATCATCCTACAGTCTACATCCTAAGTCTTTAGAACCACTCATTCAGCATCTGCTTATCTTTGAACCATAGTTTTCTATGGATCTCCCCTTCTTATCTACTTCTACCTTTTTGTTGAAGTCTCTAAATATCTAAGTATATATTTGGAAATTCTTATCAAGCTGACTAAAGAATTCCTTTCCTTCTTTATTTTCTACAGTCATTGTTCATGCATAAACTATAATTATTTTCTTGCTGGTCTTATTTAGAAATACATATCATAGGGGCAGCTAGGTGGCGCAGTGGATAAAGCACCGGCCCTGGATTCAGGAGTACCTGAGTTCAAATCTGACCTCAGACACTTGACACCTACTAGCTGTGTGAACCTGGGCAAGTCACTTAACCCCCATTGCCCTGCAAAAAAAAAAAAGAAAAAAGAAAAAAGAAATACATATCATGAACACTTTAAAATGAGATGACCAAATAAATGTCCCATGAAATGATGATCCTTGATGCCTTTGGGCATGCAATAAAACTAATATCACCAACATTTTGTATTTACTTCTTCAAGGAAAATCTTATGAACCATAATTTCCTTTTTTTGTACTGATTTTATTTATATTGAGAGTTTTATTTAATGTTATTCAGTTCCTCTAGTCATTGTTCACTATGAGAGTCATTGATCAAATGTGAAATCATGGGTATCTTGCAATTAAATCACAGTCCATAAAAATTCCAATATCAATATGATTCTTAGCAAGCTCTTCCCCTTTTATATGCTCTTCTGTCATTAACAGAAGTGGAAGGGAGACAAACAAGACTAATGGCCATTTTGTATTTTTTTTCTTTCTTTTATATTTCACAAAGTCCTCCCCTAATGCCTCCTTAGGCAAGAAATGTGTCTGGCTTCTGAAAGCTAATATTATAGCACAGCACAAATTGCAGCAAGTTCTGTCATTCTCCTCTGGTCTATGCTCCTAATTCCCAAGATTTCTTTCTTTACCACATTGGTGGAGATGTGAAAAGATCCAATCATTCTAGAAAGCAATTTGGAACTATGATCAAAGAGCTAGAGAACTGTGCATACCCTTTGATCCAGTAGTGCCATTGCTAAGTTTATATCCCAAAGGCATCCCAAAAAAGAGAAAATGTCTTATTTGTACAAAAATATTTATAGCAGCTCTTTTTGTGGTGGCTAGGAATTGGAAATCAAAGGAATACCCATTAATTTGGGGATGGCTAAATAAGCTGTGCTATATGATGATGATGAAATATTATTGTTCTTTAAGAAATGACAAGCAGAATGATTTCAGAAAGGCCTGGAAAGACATCTATTAACTGATGTATACTGAAGTCAGCAGAACCAAGAGGATGTTGTGCACAGAGACAGCATTATTGTTTGATGAAGAATTGTGAGTGACTTAACTATTCTCAAAATTCAATGATCCAAGACAATCCCAAAGAACTATTGATGAAATATACTATTCACCTCCAAAAAAAGAATTGATATTGATTAAACACAGGATGAAACATGGTATTTTTCACTTTCTTTCTTTTTTTCTTTTATTCAAGTTTTTGTGTACAAAATGATTAACATGGTGATGTTTTACATAATTGCACATGTATAACCTATATCTGATTGCTTACTACCTCATGGGTTGGGCAGGTGAGGGAGGGCAGGAGGGATACAATTTGGAACTCAAACTTATAAATAAATTTTTTAATTATTTTACAAAAAGAAAAAGAAAGAAGAAAACAGTAGCCTTTTTCACCCTAAAAAACATTCTGTACCTACCTATGGAACCTTTTTCTAATTGGTCATTTCATTTTGAAACACAATTTTAAGAAAAAATATCCAAGTCAGAAACATTTCCTCCTTCGTTCTTGTCTGGATTCTGTACCTGCTTCCTGACTTTCTTCCTCCATCATATCCACATTCAGGTATATTTCCACCTCCCCCATTAACTTTTCAGCTTCATTTTATATATTTTCTTTACCCATTGGATGACTACTTCCTTAAGACCAAGGACTGTTTTTCTTTTTGTTTATATTTTCATTCTCAGTGCATAGCCCAATGTCTAGCACATAGTGAGTATTTAATAAAGACATTGACTTGGAAAGACTTTAAGTATTGTTCCAGATACACTAATGCACTGACGGAGTTGTGAAACTAATCCATCCATTCTGAAGAACAATTTGGAACTATGCCCAAAGGGCTATAAAACTGTTCATACCCTTTGATCCAACAATACCACTGTTAGGTCTATATCCCAAGGTATCAAAAAAAAAAAGTGGAAAAGGCCCAAATTGTACAAAAATATTTATAACAGCTCTTTTTGTGGTGGCTAAGAATTGGAAATCAAAGGAATACCCATTAATTGGGGAATGGATAACCAAGCTGTGGTATATGATTGTGATGGTATATTATTGTGCTATAAGAAATTATAAGCAGGATAATTTCAGAAAAATCTGGAAAGACATGAAATGATACATAGTGAAGTAAAGAGAACCAGGAGGAGAACATTGTATAAAAGAACAACAATATTGTTTTATTAAGAACTGTGAATGACTTTACTATTCTTAGTAATAAAGTGATACAAAACCATCACAAAGGACTAATAATGAAGCATACTCCCTGCCTCCAGAGAAAGAACTGATATTGATTAAATATAGACTGAAGCATGCTATTTTTTCATTTTATTTCCTTATTTTTTCCAGGCTTCTTGTACAAAATTACTATGAAATTTTGCTTAATTGCATATGTATGACCTATATCTGATTAATTACCATCTCAGGGAGGGAGACGGAAAGGAAAGAAGGATCAAATTTGAAGCCCAAAACATTAAATAATTTTTTTTTTGTTTTAAAGTATTGTCCCAGATATAAACCAGGCCCATTTCTCAAGGGCCAACCTAGGACAGAGAGACTCAATACCAGTAAATTGCTTGCTTGTTGATATATTTTTGGAACTCAGGAATTAAAGAAAAATATTTAAATGTATATGAATGTTAAGCACTTCACATAGTAAAAACATTTCCTTAAGAGTCAAGAAAACCATATTCTAATGCCACCTCATCCAAGTATCTGTGTTTTCTTTAGTAATTGAATTAACCTTTCAGGGTTTGTTTCATTATCTTTATTTTTTATATATATAATTAGAAAATTGTCAATGCTTTTTTATTTATTTTTAATCATAAAATATTTTATTATCTTCCAGTTACATATAAAGATAGTTTTCAACATTTGTGTTTATAAGAATTTGAATTCCAAATTTTTCTCCCTCCTACCCTTCCCTCTCCAAGGCAGAAAACAATCTGATGTAGGTTATATATGTATAATCGCATTAGTCAGGATATGAAAGAAGAATCAGAACAAAATGGAAAAACCTCAAAAAACAAAAACAAAAAAAATAGGTACCATATCTCTGGGTGAAGCTGAGATCCTGGGTGAACTGCATATATGAATAAAACTATGTGAAGCTAATTTTTAGGGAGCAGCAGCTTAAGAAAGATGATGATGGTGGTGGTGGTGGTAGTGGTGGTGATAGCATTTATACAATACTTTGCCAACCTTTGCATATGTTAACTTATTTGATCATGAAAAATAACAAGCAATTTATTCAACAACTGCAGCAAATAGAATTATATTTTATTGAGATCAATGAAATGAAAATTAATCTAGATATACAAACTAAATATCTTGTTAGAAATAATTTTTACCCAATCGATTTTGTATCTGAAGATAATAGTGATTGGCACATTTGTCTAAATTTGAGCTGTGATTTTGTATCACAGTGTTCTAACATGTAACTATTAAATACCTTGCCTTTTCAGTGAATTTTATAGGAAAGACTTGTAACAACTCAAAATGTTATTCATTTTTTCCTAAAACAAAATTTAAAATCTTAGAAAGCAATTCCTTACAGGTAACTAGAAAATAATAAAATATTTTTTTTAAAAAAGAAAGCAATAGCAAAACTTAGTGAATAATTTAGAATATAGATAATTACACATAGATTAGACAGAGATAGAGATAGAAAGATGGATACATACATACACACATATATACATACATACATACCAAGATTTGGAACATATAGCTGAATAATATCTACATATTCACAAAATTCAAGTTTGTATCTCTACCAGAGAAGAAAGTAAAAGATCTAGAGCAGAGATTTCAAAAGCACAGCCCGGAGGCTCCATGAAGCTTGTAGCACTCCAGATTGTGGCCTCAAACCAGGTGAAGATGTAATTGGGAAATACCTCACAAAATAAAAACAAAATACAACAAAACAGACAACATTACATTTTAAACTAAGTCAATAAGCAGCTGTATGGAGTCTTATCTATGGATTAGTGTCCTCTGTTTCTATTTTTCTTTGAAACCACTGGGCTAGAGGACCTTGTCCCTTCTCTTCAGTCTCAGGATAAATTCAAGTATTCCTTGATTGAAAAGCAATAAGAACTTCCAAAGGAAAACAAAAGTTATTTAAAGAGGGAAAACCTGTAGCAAGAGCTTAGATGATAAAATAATGACCAAAATAAAATAAGGGATATGGAACTTTGCAGTGATGCCAGAGATGAGAGATTGAAGTTGGAAATAGAACCCGCTGAGGAGGAAGTAGCATCTTATGGTGCAAAGTGTAGATACACAGTGGACCCCAGGCAAGAAAATCTCTAATATTGGTAAAAAGAAGAAAATGAATAGAGGCCTTTGAGAACACCTTGCTGAGATGTATTAATGTGGCAATATTGAATAATAAAGAGGCATATTGCCTTTCTGAGCATATATCTGGGATGCAGCACATCTTGACATTTCTATCTCCAAAGTTCTCCTTTCATGATTCTTTTCTCCCAAAATAAACAAAAACAAAAACAAAAAGCTGTGGTCAGGGACAACTGGCACCTCTTATGTGAGGGCTTGCTGAACCCTTTACAATGCTGCTCATTCACCTTTGATGTCCAATTTTCACCCAACTCTCACCTATGGCTCCAAGAAGCCACAGAATGCATAACAGCCACACCCTGGTTAAACTGTTTTAGGAGATGGGCAAAACCAGGTTAAGTGTAATCTTGATGATGATCAAAACTTAGCTAAATTTCTATATATGTACATTGACAGTTTTTAAAATTACTTTTAGGGCATGATTGTTTAATTGTTCATTTCAATTTGACAAACATTTATCAAAGAGCTATTAAATGTATGGTCTTATAGACATAAGCTAATAAATGTTCCTTAAACCCTATAAAATGAACTAATGCTAGATAATGGTAGGCAGCAATTTCTGGTAGCTATGGGTAACTGAAATTGATTGACTGATGGCTTATGAGATAATAAATTTTGTTCATGCTGGATTACACAAATTAAATGGCTATTTATCCAAACATTCTGAATACATGGCTTGTCAAAATATATTAATACTATGAATTTGTTATTCATGTTTTCTTTAGTTTAGCATCAAAAGTTCTCTTGATTTTGTTAAATATAAAACAGACATTTGCATATATCAATGTTTACATTTGAAATTAAAAGTTAATTTGGTTTCCATTTTAAGGATAAAACAAGTTTTTAAATTAGGAGGATTTGTTTCATGAATAAATGAATCATTGGATCTTAGACTTAAAGCTGAAGGTACCTTAGAAATTGCAGAATTCAATCTTTTCTTTTTATCAATAAGGAAATAGATTCACAAAAATTATTTCCAGGGTCATGCAAGGAATAAATAACAATATTTAAATAATAAAGGCAGGATTCTAACAAAGATCCCCTGATGCTAGGTACAAAGCTCTCTAGAAGTTATTAGTTTTAAAGGACTATGTGAATTAAAGGTCTTTAATATTTTAAGACTAAATGTAAATAAACAAATAACTGTGTACCTCTGTCTATCTGGTTCTACTTAAAGGTAGAAATTAGTTTATTTTCCTCTTCTAGTATGCTGTAAGAACAATTCATTTCAGGTGTCAAAAGCCTGGTTCCCACCTTCTTCCCCTGACCTGCCCTGCCTTGCCCTGCCCTGTTCTCCCTTGCCTTCCTAAATGAGCTGATACAAAGCTAAGATGGCAGGACTCAGATCAATTTATACAGCAGCATAAATAAACAACAACAATTAAGGTCTTTACAATTCTGATCATTGCAAGAATAGAACAGAAATCCAGAGGACTGAATATAAACATGCCACTAACTATTGGCAAAAAGTAGAAGGACTTGAAATGTGAATTAAGCAACCATTTCTGTACTCAGCCTTTGTGATCATTTGTTTTTTTAGAATATGGATATGTACTAAAGGGTGTTTTTGGGTTTTGTTTTTGTTTGTTATTTTTTTTTACTATTTGGAGAGAGCAGTTGGAGAGACAAATACATATTTATAAAAATAAATATTGATTGATTAGCATTAAATTTTTCTGAACAGAGATCTGGTGAAATCTATTGGCACAGTGTCCTGAATCCAAATATAGCATTCTATCCATTATCCTCTGTAAGTACCTTAATCCTTAATTTGTGAAGGAAAACATCATAGTAAAATAGTTGTGTGCTTCATGGGGGCAGGAATTATGTCTGAACTTTGAATAGAAGGGTATAAAAAGTACTGACACTGGATATAGGAAAAGTCAGTGAAAATTTGAGCTCCATTATTTACCATCTATATGACATTAGTTATGTCCCTTAGAATCTCTGGATTTCTCATTTGTAAAATTATGTTATAAAATTGATAAAATAATGAGTCTGGCCTTCAATAGCACCAAATCAAGGAGCCTTTCTACCGTGACAAGTATTCTGCATGGAGAAGGCATGTAACAAATGGCTATTCAACCAAATAATGTAGAAGTCAACAAAGTTTTATTTCCTGAGTCCTTAAAGCTTAGGTCAATAGACATAAGCTAGAGAAGGCTTTACCATGCCAGGATGTCCAATCCTGGCAGAACACTTCGTTTACTTCCAAAGACTAGTCTAATTCTTTAAGGATCCATTGCCAAGTGATTAGTTATGTATGGCTAAAGAATTTTTTGTCCCTGGCAACCCAGGAGACAAATTAAAATGTAAAATGACCTTCACTTCTACACAACTTTCCTGTTTCTGCAGGGATGGTGACAGAACAGTAGAATAAAGACAAAAAACAAGGAAAAAAATCAGTTTTGAGACCATTTACAAATAACTTAACTGATAGTTTTTCAAAATTTTAGATGCTTCTCCAATAACCAAAGAGTGCATATACTAGTGGAGGAGATGAATCATACCAAACTTGAGCTTCTCTCTAAAAAAGGAATACAGAGGGGGCAGCTAGGTGGCACAGTGCATAAAGCATCGGCCCTGGATTCAGGAAGACCTGAGTTTAAATCCATCCTTAGTCAGACACTTGACACTTACAGAAAAAAAAAAAAAAGGAATACAGAAAACAAATAGAATTGGTAACTAAATTGAAGGATGTCAGCGAGGTTTTCCTTTGAGGGGCAAATAAAGAGGAGAACGAAGTTGAATTTTCCATTTGTCCACGGACAACAAGAAGCATCATTTCCTGGCTTGTTTGGTCCTCATATCATATTGCTTATGAGAAAGGTTTGTAAGAAATCTACTATACAATGTAATGATGTCTTGTGAGCCAGCATCTAATGAAGAGGAAAGAGATTAAAATCTACAAATAAATTTATGAGGCTCCCAATTAAATCAAAATAAATTTTAATGTTCAGTGTCATCAATTAAAAATAAAAGTTAAGCATAGAAAAGGATGCTCAAAATAAATTATGATGGAAAAATGGTTCATTTATAAGCAATAAGAGAGGCTAATGGTTGTACAACTATACAGAACCATCATTTCTATATAGCACAAACACTTTCTTCAAGAAAAGACTTGTGAGGCATAGGACATGCAAAATAATATCAAAACAAGCAATTGGATTTTTTTTTTTTAACAAGCAAAATGATTACTTACCAACATGGCAGTCATTTCTTAATGAGCTATTTGTTAAAGTAAGACAACTTACAGACTAAATAAAAGATTAAAGTCACCAATAAACTAAAAGAAAGAATAGAACTCATATCTCTGCCTGTGGAAGGCATAAGTGCAACCTGTCCTATTTACAAAAATCTTTGAAAATGAGAAATAAGAAAACAGCTAAAAGACAAAACTGTGATGCTAATTGTTAACATTACCTAAGGAGTTTTAACTAATAAAAGAACAGCACAAGAAGACTAAAAGAATTTAGACCCCTCTTCAGGCATCAAACCCTTGATCTTTTTGTGAAATCGAAAGACACTATAGATAAGAAAAATACTGATTTAAGGCATACATTTTTCCATAAGATCATACTGAGGAAAATGGTGAGAAACAACAAACAGTGGCACCTCATAAAAGCACAATGAGAAGTAGAAGGATGCACACATTTTCAGAAAGCTTGGCAAGAAACATAACCAATCAAATTTATCCGGAGGATATTTACGCATAAAACTAGGAAGATTAAAATGGACTAAAAATGGAGGGAAAATTACCTAAAAATTTTTTTATTACCAGATTGTCACTTTCTTTTTTTTTTTTTTTTTTTTTTTTTTTTTTTTTAGTGAGGCAATTGGGGTTAAGTGACTTGCCCAGGGTCACACAGCTAGTAAGTGTTAAGTGTCTGAGGCCGGATTTGAACTCAGGTACTCCTGACTCCAGGGCCGGTACTCTATCCACTGTGCCATCTAGCTGCCCCCAGATTGTCACTTTCAATGAGAGTGGACCCATTTGCAATTAAGCTTCTAATCTTTGATATGTTGTATAAGAAAGTAGAGATGACACTAAAGGAGACAAAAGATAAAAAAATAGTTGTAGTAAGCCAAGTAACCACAAGTTTATTTTAGAGGTGACACATTCTGAGGGCATTGAGAAAATGATCAAAAAGGTATCTGAAGGGGGCAGCTAGGTGGCGCAGTGGATAGAGAACTGGCCCTGGATTCAGGAGGACCTGAGTTCAAATCCGGTCTCAGACACTTAGCACTTACTAGCTGTGTGACCCTCGGCAAGTTGCTTAACCCCAATTGTCTCACTAAAAAAAAAAAAGAGTGATAGTTTTGGGGCAGCTAGGTGGTGCAGTGGATAGAGCACCAGCCTTGGAGTAAGGAGTACCAGAGTTCAAATCTGGTCTCAGACAGTTAACACTTACTAGCTGTGTCACCCTGGGCAAGTCACTTAACCCCAATAGACTCACTAAAAAAAAAAAAGGTATCTGAAGGAGGGAAGGACACAAAATGTTTGGGGGTAAATCTCAGATATTACTGTCATTCTGCCCCCCTCCACTAAAAAAAGGTAACCTAAAGGATGTAATTATAAGTTATAAAATAAATATATAAGTAACAGAATGGTATAAATGGATAAATATAAAATAAGCTATAATGTAACTTCTTTCCCATTTCCATAAAATTTGTATGTCAACAAGCTAGAGATGGATTGAGGACATCCCTGATAAAGATATGAGCAAGGAACATGAATGCTTTTCAGAACTTTGTTCTACAATAAAGCATATCTTTAAAGTTACTTATTGAATAGGGTAGAAAAGTATAAAGTCATACAATGATTATTTGTTGACAATACAAAGCATTTTATGTAATAAAGCAAATTTCTAAGATCAATGATGTCCAGGACACAGTCCAAATTAAAGTATTCAATGTAGTTTCTGAGATCTTCCATTTGCTTCTGTTTGTGGATGCATTACAATAATTGTAACAATTCCTAAAATACTTTCCACCCTCCTTAAATCACACCTATAATCACTCAAAAGGGTTTGGCCTAATACATAGGAAAAAAAAACAAGTAGATAAAAATAGGTATTATTCAAGCTATGTGATGCAGTTAAATGAACAACCTATTCAAACAGTAGCTCTATTTGGCATAGACATTGCATAATATCGAATCTGGACCCAAATTTGCACTAAGGAGTGACAGACAGCTCCACAATGTTACCAACTGAGAATTATACAAGGGAAGATATGTAAATGATGTCATAAAAGATATATGAATGTATGGCCTCCAAAAAAATAAAAATAAAAAAAATAAAAGAATGTATGGGCTCCAACGGAATCCCATGCAATATCCAGAGAATCAGAACCTTACAAATATATACAAAGAAAAATATTACAAGTATCTACTATTTCATATTTTAACAAATATTTGTAAAAAGAAACAATGATGTAAACAGTAGTTGTACATGACACCCAAAGAAAAGGAAGCATATTCATTTTCAAATTAAATTCATGAGTTTTACTTTCGATACCTATAAGAAAACCAGCTTGTTTACCAATTAGCTATGCTCAGAAGGTCTTTAGTATTTTCTCCATATGTTTTCAATTAAGAGGGTTTTTTTTTTCTCTTGTTGTTGTTGTTGTTTAACTACAGCTGACACTATCAGCTATGCAAAGAAGCATGCAGTCAGATGTGTGTGTGTGTGGGGGAAATGCAGGGACCCCACTTCAGAAAGCATAGTTCTTAGAAACTTTAACTAATCTCTTTTGAGACCAACTCAGGAGCCTAAGGGTAGATTCATAGAAATGGAGATTGACGAGATGAGATTAGCCACACCTGGATTTCACCTGCCTTGCCCTTCAGAAAAGGTCTTTTTGCAAGCTTCCCCATTAGGTCACTACTTCATTAGGTCTTGGGTAAAACTCATTTAAATGTGAACTACACTCAAGTCATGGCAATCAATGTAATTGAATGATGCTGACCAATGAAGCTTTGATCAATGTGAAGAGACATACCTCTATCAAAAGAGGATGAAGGTCAAGTTGAGAGGAGACTCCTGGCCAGCTCTATCTTGGAACTCCCTTTTGGTCTGAACCTTCTGTTGGTGGGGGAGCACTCTCCTCATTAGGTAATGTAGGGCTTGAGGCCATGTGCTCTTTTTCTCTGAGAAATATAGTGCTGTTGGGGGCAGCTAGGTGGTGCAGTGGATAGATCACTGGACCTGGATTCAGAAGGATCTGATTTTAAATCTGGCTTCAGACACTTGACACTTAATAACTGTGTGACCCTGGGCAAGTCAAGTCACTCAAGCCTCATTGCCCTGCAAAATAGTTAGATAGATAGATAGATACTGCTGGGAGGGTTTTGGTTTGGGTTAACTGTCATGCAGTCAATGCTCTTCTAGTATTTAATATACTTTAAGAATAAATACTTTCAAAAAAAAAAAAAGAAGAAATGCCTACTGCCAAAAATGGGCACAATAGCCATTAATTTATCAGTAGCAATATCTTAGAAAACCCAGCCTAGTTCCCCAATAATTTAGACAGAAACACCTAGTCCAACAATACTTTCAATAACACACCTATCATGTTGTCGAATGAAAACAAGCAACAGTCTTCTAAAAAGAAGCCTGGGTTTCCTGATTATTAGGGTTTCATGAACAACTTTGAGATTGTGTCTACATGAAATTATAGGGTTAACTTGTTTCACTCAATTAACCAAATTAACAAGTTGTTATTACATGGCAGAGAGCCATTGGCCAGTTTCAGAAAGGACAAATGTAAATCTTATGAGCCCATTGTACCACTTGTCAAGTCTGGAGAGCTATTTCAAAGACTTACCTAAGAAACTCCAACTCTTCTAAGTCACAGAATGTTATTCTCCTTTGTAATGGTTTCAGGCTAAACATTTAAATTTCCATCTGTGCTAGAAATAAGAAAGTTAAAGCCTGTAGGAAATAGCCAACATCTGTGTAAGTGTTGGGAAATTCTCTGTGGCTTTTCATGGATTTCATGTAATTAACACAGTACTTCCTGGGACTCAGTGAAAGACATAAGGGAAATTCTAACTATTTGAGAGCTCCACCCAATGTTGGCTTGACATCAAATGTCATCAATGTGTACTAGAAATGAAAGGCCTACATATAAATTATATTGTTTTATGTAGAATGTGAATGTTTAAGGTAAATTTGTCCAATAATTTATATAGTCCTATTAATAGAAAGAACTTACTGGCTGTGGGTGGGTTGGAGACAATACTATTGACAGTGAATAGTTAAAAGAAAGTCATTTCACCTAAGTAAAAAGAGAGAAAACAATGGTTGAATCAATAAATTTACCACTTATCTGATTTATTAGAGTGGGAGAAAATTTTAATAGGAAAAACATATGGACTCTTTTCTTCAATTATATAACATAACTAAATGTATTTTAATCTTCTAAATGAAATTTCGTATTCTAAATAATAACTTTATATTTTTAAAGGCTATTTATTAAATATTCCTACCAGGACAAAAATGATCTATGGCAAAACTTTCCTTGAAGGAGTTTCTTTTCTTTTTGAAGTAGGAAGAGTAGACAAAATGAACATATAAATGAAATATAAAATATACACAAATAATCTTCCTAATGAAAAAAAAAAACTAGAAAGGATTTTAGAGATAATGTAGTTCAATTTTATGCTCAAACACTAACTCATTAAAACCTTCCTGAAATGGAACAATGAATACTTAGTAAATTTCACACATTAAAAAATTTAATCTATAAGAATTTATCTATCTAGGCCACTTAATAATTATTGAATGAATTAAATTGAATTGGAAACTATATTTGGGTGACTTCTCCATTTCTACCTATAAACCCTGACTTTTTTTTTTTTTTTTGCAGGGCAATGGGGATTAAGTGACTTGCCCAGGGTCACACACTAGTAAGTGTCAAGTGTCTGAGGCCGTATTTGAACTCAGGATTTCCTGAATCCAGGGCCGGTGCTTTATCCACTGTGCCACCTAGCCGCCCTCCGACTTTTTTTTTTTTTTTAATGAACAAAGTTAAAAAAATACAAATCTGGATTTTATTTCATTTTGGCGAGGATTTTCAGAGGCAAAAACTGCCTGCTAATTTTGTAGAGTTAAGTGATTACTGAAGGTGTCCATAGCTACATTTCATTTTTTAATTTATGTGTATGCTTATCTACAAGAGTTTTATTTAAATTCTTGTACAAATATAACAAAGTTAATATTTTTGTGACTCCATTGGAGATTGATGCAGTATTCCAACAGTCTATGCATCTCAAAGTGGCTACTACTATTAGTTGGTGACAACCTAAATAGGTATGAGACCTAAAGAAAATGTTGTAGAGAATTAAAATCTGAATTTGAGATTTCCAGTTATAGACCGGTATCACAAAACAGACATCCCACCTATCAGTTGATACTTCCCACTTTCAACTAACTGTTCTTCCTTCAAATAACTGTTTATTGTCAAAAGAAACAACAGGGCTTCATTGATCAATTGATGTCAATTTTTTTAAAAGAACAAGCCTTTGATTAAAGACCTCCAATTAGGAGACAATCACTATCTCTCCTGAGTTAGCCATTTAGGGTACTGCTTCCTCCTGTTCCACTTTGGAAAGAGTTTTAATTTTTGTCCCAAAACTAATTATTCCTCTCTGGGACTTCTACCTTACAACCCTACATATAATCTTAGCTTTATAAAGGAGGAAAATATTATATGTACTCTTTCTTTCATATGAAAATTTTTTTTTTGGCTTGAACAAAGCCACTTAATTTCAAGAGAAAAATAAATAAGAAAAAATAAGCATGAGAATCACACTTAGCTTCCTCTCTTTTCCAGAAAAAGATGGTGGCTAAGTGAATAGGATACTGCGCTTTGAATCGAGAAGAAAAGGCCTGAAATATTTACTAGTTCAGTGATCCTGGGCAAGTCACTTAAACTCTGTCTGCCTCACTTTTTTTTTTTTTAAACTCTAAATGGGGAACAGAATTGCTCCTACCTAATAGACTTGTGAGAATCAAATGAAATATTTGTTTGTTTGGAATAGAGTAAGCATTTTTTAAAATTCTTGCTTCCTCCCCTGCTTCTTAATGCAGCCCAAGGTCATAATAGTTTATTTGGCCACCACCTCAGTGTTACCTCATTTGGACTTCAGCTAGAGTCCTCTATAACCTTCAGGTTTTTTCTCAAATAAATTCCTATATAGCCAATCCTCCTTACCACCACCTGTATTCATGATGTTCAGTTTTAGTACAAAATATATAATTTTTACATTAATCCATTTACATTTCATCTTATAAAATGAGGTTCATTGTTCTGTCTGGTGATGTCATTTTTTTAGTCCTGTCTCTTTAATAGAAAATGTTGGTTGTCTTTCCTGGCATGGTGTCATCTGCATATTTTAAACACATCCCATCTCTGTCTTCATCTGAGAAACTTCAATTCATAAAAATATTGAACAGCCTATGGCCAAAGTAAGATCCTTGGGATACTACAGTGGGGTACTCTTTACCAGTTGAGGTCAACTCCTTAATTAAAACTATTTGGGTCCAGTCAATCAAACAATTGTAAACAATTGTTACCTAGTCTTGCCCTTGCTTGATGACTTCTGAAGTCATAGAAAGTAAGAAAATAAATTATACCTTATTAGAACAGTTTATTAAACCTACCTTCATAGTTTCAGTTAAATAAGGAAGGATACAGTCTTTCTGCTCAGAATGATCTGAGTTCTCATCCCCTAGGGTTATAATTCTTCATAATCATCTGTCCTCTTCCTCAACCCTTTGGAGACACTCATGAGCATCTATCATTAATCCGTCTTCTCTCCTAAGATATATCACTCATGATTCTTGCCTACATCACTCCTACTACGCATACCAGAAACCATGATTTTGAGGAAATTCAGCCCACATATGGGCCCTGATCATCTAACTGAATAGTTGCCTCAACCTGACCACTATGTCAGGAAATATCTAGTTAAAATTCAACTCACTTTCTTTTCCAAAGTCTGACCAACTCCCCTCCCTCTCTTCCTTCCTTCTTTCCTTTCCTTATTTATTTTTATGGGGCAATGAGGTTTAAGTGACTTGCAGGGTCACATAACTAGTAAGTATCAAGTGTCTGAGGCAGGATTTGAATTTAGGTCCTCCTGAATCCAGGGCCAGTGCTTCAACCACTGTGCCATCTAGCTGCCCCTCTAACTCCCTTTTATTTTTATCATGCATATTCCATATGTGCACATACACACTGAGTTCAAGAAACAAGGACCATTATTAAATCAACTCTGCTATGATTCTTGAATAAGTTGTATCAGTCTATTTCCCTATGGCCACATTCATCATCCATGCAACTTTCAGTATTTAGGTGTTTCTGAGATGACCACCACTCCCGTCCATAATAAATACATAAATACACATGTACATGTATATGTACATTCATATATGTGTGTACATTGTTGTTGTTCAATCATTTTCAGTCATGTCTGACTCTCTGTAACCCCATTTGGGATTTCCTTGAGAGATACTGGAGTGGTTTGCCATTTACTTCTCTAGATCATTTTGCAGATGCAGAAACTGAGGCAAACACAGTTAAGTGACTTGCCCAGGGTCACACAGTATCTGAGGTAAGATTTGAACTCAGGAAAGTGATTATTCCTAACTCTAGGGCCATCACTCTATCAACCATTAAAATGTAAGCTCCTGGAGGGGAGTGACTATCTTTTCTTTTTTATTTGTATCTGTACCTCTTAGTACAGTGCTTAACACATAATAAGTGCTTATAAATGTCATTTCTTTCATTCATTCATAAATTCTTTTCTCCATTGATTATTTTTTCCAGAGGTACTGCCTGTGCTGTGTCTGTGCTGTGTGTTGTAACTGACATCATCTTACACATGCTCAATTTATGGTCAGGTTCTACTGTAAGGGCAACCTTGTACCTAAATTCCAGAGTCCAAGCTTTGCTTAACAATTTGAGCATTTCTCCCTTGTTGCTGACTTTATACTATCATGTTCATTTCTGGGTGCAGGGTAGCATGTCTTCAGTTGTTTGGCCAAGTTTCACAAGGAAGAATCTGACTTCCCATTCATCTCATTGCCTAAGGGGAGTTATATGTGCATGCACATCTTCCAGGCTCACTGTTATACTGTTAGCCCATCCTTGACAGTTTGGAAGACTTTCTGGTTTCCCAGGGAGTATAGGTGGAGTGGGGGAACCAAGACATGCACAGCAGAGTATCTCAATAATGAAGGGCACTATGTGCTGCTCTAATAGTATATTCAGTGTATCCTAACCAACCACAGGGAAGTCATGCAACCTTTTGACCAATCAACCTCTTGAGCATGTGCCCTTATACATCTGATTCATGCTTCCACAAAACAAGAGGGCTTTCTGCCAAGAGTGCTTATATAACTTAAATGTATAAAGACCAGGGAAGTTTGGGGAGGAATTTAATGGGAATTCCCATAATGTCCACCAGCCATCCAGGAGACTGACTCCCCCTTTAAGTAAGTCTCCTTTGAATAAATTCTCTTTAACCCTGGAGCTGCCAATGTCTTTCTTTGGTATTGAGTTTTTATCTAGGGGGTATGGGAGCTATATACACCTGAGACCCTGCCCATACCCAACACTGGATCTGTATCCTCTTTCCATCATCCTTGTTTCAGCATTCTGGCCTTGTTTTAGCTGTCTGTGAAGCATTTGTATCTAGTCTATGCATTCTTTTGTCATCCAAATGTAAAAGTGAATCTACATATCTCTTGAATATGACACATCTCATGTTACTACCACCACTACCATAGTGGTGAACAAGCCTAGAACAAGCACATCAGTTGTTTCACTAATGTTAATTTAACATTTCTTTTTTTTGGTGAGGCATTTGGAGTTATATGACTTGCCCAGCATCACACAGCTAGTAAGTGTCAAGTGTCTGAGGTCTGATTTGAACTTTGCTCCTCTAGACTCCAGGGCCTGTACTCTATCCACTACACCACCTAGCTGCCCCAACTTAATACATATTTCACTATAAATCACTTTTTCACTCCTTATTACAATAATATGAGATATATCTAGTCATATATTTAGCCACATCTCATCTCCTTTGCCGGGAGCACAATGTCAGAGAGTTTGTCAATTTCATGTCTAAAATCTAAGTATACTATGTGTATAGTCTTCAGTATTCTCATAATTAGGCAGTCTAGAAGCCCTGCAAAAGGAAAAGAAAAAATGATCTTAATATGTGCTGACCTGTTTATGATCAAGATTTTTAGTGATCAATGCTTTCCTTTCCTAAATAGAAAAAAATATTTCTTTACTAAATTAAAAAAAAATTGTGAGAATCATAGAAATAGAGCCAGAAAGGACCTTGTGGGATTATCTCATCCACCTATATTATTTTGCAGATGAACATTCTGAATACTAGAAAGGTTATATGATTTGGTTGTGCTCACACAGGTAGTAAGTAGAAGAGGCAGTATTAGAAAGCGGGTCCTGACTTCAAAGTCAGCACTCTTCCCATACTAGAGGCACAACTGAAGAAATATCATGTATTTGTCTTTCACCCTCAACTCAGGTCACTCTTACTGAGGGGAAATCTCTTCCCATGGTAGAGGCATAAAAACTGGAAATCATGATCTCTTCTTCTGTCACCCTCAACTCAGAATCACTCTCACTGAGGAGCAATCTCTACCTTCAGCTAACATCTACCAAGACACTAGGCATTGCGCTGATTAGAAGAGCTGGAAGGATACCTTTTTTAACAATAAATCATATTCCTCCTACACACCAGCTGCTTAGATTATTTCCATTATTCTGAAATTTTACTAATGAAAATTGACCAACAAAACCACTGCCCAAATATCAGGTGTTTTTTGTTTGTTTGTTTTCTTTTAGCAACAACATCCAATGTTTTAGAACTTGGGAAGATGAGAGGGATTTAACTCATTGCACAAGATGAACCAAAACAGTTAGCTTAGGTAATCAGTGTTAACAAGAGATGTTTATGCATAGAGGACATCTTAGCTGGCATCATGGAAGGATAGGAAATAAAAACAGGATAACCTCCAATAAGCAAAACCTTACCAAAAGGAATCCTTCAATTAATCCCTGCCTTTGCTTCTATTTTTAGAAGAAAAATGCAAATTAAAAAATTCAAACGGAGTGCAGAGAAACATATGTGTGTATGTGTATGTATATATGTATGTAATAGAATATAATCCATATATGTAATAGAGTTTGACTACCTGCTTATCTATTCATCTATCTAATTATCTTTCCAGGATATGCATTGAAATATCTATCTATCTATTTAATATATGCATATCTGTGGGTACATGTGTATATATAGTTTGAAATGCATTGGAATGGCATGCATATATTCTCCAGAGCATGCTATATTAGAAGGTTAATATTGCTTCAAATCTTTAGTCTCTCTATGATCTTGGGTAAGTGATTTAACTTCTCCAGCCTCAAATTTTGTACTAGTAAAATTAATATAATAATAGCATCTGTCTCATAAGGTTATTGTAAAGCTCTGATGAGATTATATATACATAAACATACATATAGATACAAAAATGCATACATATACAGACAGATGTGTGGGTGAATCTATCTATCTATGAAGTGCTTTACAAACATTAAGGTAATGTACATGTCAGCTATGTCTGTAGAGTGTAGCATAAGACCTTGATAATGAACACTGATGATCAAAGTACCAATCTAGATACACTTCAAGATCCTCAGTCAAGGACCAGGCATTGTAGCACATGCCTGTGATCCCTGATCTGGAGACTGAGGCCAATGGATCACTTGAGCAGTGGAATTCTGAACTATAGTATGCTTAATTCATCTGATGTCTATACAAAATCTGGCACCAATATGACAATCCCTTAAGAGTGAGAACCCATGGGGCAGCTAGGTGGCACATTGGATAAAGCACCGGCCTTGGATTCAGGAGTACCTGAGTTCAAATCCGGCCTCAGAAACTTTACACATACTAGCTGTGTGACCCTGGGCAAGTCACTTAACCCTCATTGTCCTACACCCCCCCCCAAAAAAAAAGATGAGAACCCAGCACACTGCCTAAGGAGGGGCTAAAATAACCCTGGTGGGAAATGGCCAAAGAAAGACTCCTAGGCTGATAAGCAGTAGATAGGGCCTGTGAGGGTCCACAGCACTAATTTGGGTGAGATAGGGAGACCCGATCTCAGAACAAAAACATTACAACAGAAAGGATCATCAACCATGAAATCGAGTTCTATCAATTTCACTATGCTGCCCTCAATAGGGCAAGAAAAGAGGATTTATCTTGTTTCGCAGTATCTTACCCATTGTCCACAATTTTTCAACAGTCATTGACAATTGCTCAGCCATTATATCCACCTGTGTCCTTCCAGTAAATAAATATTTATTTAATCTGGTCTTGCTGGCATCAATATAATCAAGTGAATCTAGATTGGCTCTTATTTGGATATCTACCCTCATTGCACATGCCGTGGTACACCCTGGTAAACTGGCAGATGGTCTAAACCATGTTAAGGGTAATCAACATGCCTCAAACCTGCTAGTGAATTAGAAGATGTCAACCCCAAGTCTGTGAAAACTTTCCCTGGCAGAATGAGAAAATGAGAGTAATTTGTTCCAATGGCCATAAAGATGTCTTAAGCAGGC
Organism: Dromiciops gliroides; assembly: GCF_019393635.1. Classification (NCBI taxonomy): domain Eukaryota; kingdom Metazoa; phylum Chordata; class Mammalia; order Microbiotheria; family Microbiotheriidae; genus Dromiciops; species Dromiciops gliroides. The sequence goes on from NC_057861.1 coordinate 714,949,794, forward strand.
ACTATGGAGCACTTAGAACTTGATTAGATATTAAAGACACCAAGGATCCACTGCTTCCTGGGCCATCACTAGTTATCTTGACTTTTGTATTGCTACTGGGCTTTGATGATTCAGGAAGAGAAAGTGAGGGTGACAACTTTGTGCAACTCTGTCTCACTTAAATTCAATTCAGGCAGGAGTCAAGACATCACCCCATAGTGTCATTGGTCTTCTTAAGGAATGAAGAACAGGGGAAGCTAGGTGGTGCACTGGTCTTGGATTCAGGAGGACCTGAGTTCAAATCCGGCCTCAGACACTTGACACCTACTAACTGTGTGACCCTGGGCAAGTCCCTTAACCCTCATTGCCCCCCCCAAAGAAAGAGGACAAATATCAACATCAAAGATATTTGATCAATTCCTTATATATCCCAAGACATGGATTAATTAGAGATATCATGCCCTTACTGCTAAAAGTGTTTTCTTTATATAAATAAATTTCAATACTCATTCATATAAATAAAGATTTTGACAAATTATCAGAAATCTTATGCGAATTGTTCTCTGTTTGAAATTCTTTTGGACAGGGATTTCTCTTCCATAGTAATACTCTTATGGGCTCAGCCAACCTTTATTTTTTTTTTTTAAGAATGTACTATCACCTCCTTCAGTACACTTTCTTATTACAGCCCTTCTATTACTTTTTATAATTTCTTCTTAAGAAACTGAGAATGAATTTTGGTTAAGATAAGACTAGAATGCAAAATAACCTTTGTGAACAACGATCCTTAACTTGGTCAGATACAGGAGAAATCCAACTGAATAAATTTAGCAATTTTATTGTTCTACTTCCAAATCATACATTTTTAGGAACCCTCAGCAAGTCAGGCTTTTTTATTGTTATCGATGTGTGAATCCACCAAGACATAGGAGTTATGACTTTATGTAAGCATTTGTATCTTTAAATATGAATGGCATTTTCAAAATACTATGACCCTGATGGAGTGTAATCCATCTATGTTATAGTTGTTTTTATAAATCTATTCATGCTTTATCTGTAGAATAAAAGGGTTGGACTATCAGAGATTCTTTATTTTTTTTAAATTTTTTTGCAGGGCAATGAGGGTTACGTGACTTGCCCAGGGTCACACAGCTAGGAAGTGTCAAGTGTCTGAGGCCGGATTTGAACTCAGGTCCTCCTGAATCCAGGGCCAGTACTTTATCCACTATGCCACCTAGCTGCCCCTATCAGAGATTCTTAACCTGGGGTCTGAGAACTTTTAAGAATATGTAATTTTTAAAATATATAACTTTAAAAAAGTGTTGCTTTTCAATATAACCAGTTTCCATTATCAACCTAAGTATTATATTTTATTCATTTAAAAATATTTCTCTAGGAAGTCTACAAGTTTCAGCAGACTGCCAAAGGACTCCATGATCCCACCCCCAACCCCGCCTCCACACACATATACCAAAAGTTATAATTTCGTGGATTCTATTAACTTGAAGGTGTAGCTCAGCACTCAATTATGCCACTCTTACCTTAGCAATATTTAGGAGAAATTCAACCTAATCCTTTTTGTAGTAGAGGCCAAATCAGATAAACACCTTTCTTTTTCTAATTGGAAATGGCCTGAAATCAGTTACTAATAAACCTACTCATGATAAAATGAACAAATTATAATATTTTGGGAGATTGACCCAGTCCATTGCAATAGATTTTAGAACATGGAGGTTTTCAAACAATAGGTGGACCATCCAGTCCACACAGTAGGAATGGCCATCTATACAAACTAAGGACAAGTTTTTTTGGGAGCACTAGGACCTCAGTCTGGTTTCTTATTTTTATATCACAAGTATGGAATAATGAATTAGTGAAGTCATAATGGTCATGAAGTTTCCAGAACAACAAAGAGGTTGGGGTGGGGGAGTTCTAGAGAAGAGGAGGGAAGAAGAGTACTACTGAACTACTAAAGAGACTACATCAACAATGAAAAAAATCTCTGTGTCTATTTCATTGTTTTGGGAAGAAGAAAAATTGAAGCAAGTTTATTTTGTTTTGTATTGTTTTCATTTCATGACCACAGTGATACACAAGGCCAGGGAGACTAAACCTATGCACTGGTAAAAGATATCCTTTTTTTCTGAAACACTAATTTGAATCTTGCTATTAAATGGCAAGTAAAAATTTTATATTCATTCCTTTTTATTGAAAGAATAAACAGAAGACTGTGGCAACTAGCAAAAACACTTGTTTCCACAAATACTTGTTATTTATTACTTCTCAAGTCTTTGCATTCATTGATTTCTGAAGGGTTTCTTTTTTTTTTTAGTTTCTCTTTTTCTTCTCATTTTGGAATAAACTCTAAGACAAGAGTTGTGTTGTTTAAAATTTATTTAGCTGCAGAAAAGAGACTGAAATTGTTAGAACCATGAATGTTCACAATGACATCCATCATTTATGGGGGTGTTAACCTCTACTCTTCTTTAGATAAGTGGCATATGTAGTATTGTACACTACATTGTGAGAGGCAACCTGCACTTAATTTCAAAAACAGTCTCTTGTCCTCTGATTCATGTACCTTCTTCCATGGGCAAAGTTATTTCTTTTCCCTTGTTGTTCTAATCCTCCATATATCTGAATTTTGTTAGACTTTTTACATTTTTTTATTCTTTTGCAAAGACTTCACTACTTGCAGTTGATATTTTGTTTTCAGATTATCAGAAGGATTCAAGTGTCAACAAGAGATATGGCAATAGATCACCTTCTCAGCTTAGGGCCCCTTATAATTTATTATCTGTAAGGGATTGTCCATTAAGAGGTAGTTTGATATTCAGCCAAACCCTGTACACAGAGGATGGAATTAGACATTGTGAGGAGATAGGTAGTTGTCACTGGGAAACTAAAGACCAAATGAGAAAGATGGGACAAACATGGGAATAGCCAATCCAGATGTGAAGTCAAAAGTGAACAATTGAGTGCATGGGGAAGACTGTCAGATTTGGTGTTAGAAAAACTGGGTCAGATAACAATTGCAAGCTGTGTAAATCAAGGTAAACCTTCTAATCCCTTAGTTTGGGTTTATTCATCTATTAAATACAGATGAGGATACATCCTCTTCCCAGCTCACAGTATGTTATGAGGGAAGCGAATTCTAAAGTCAGAGATAATATTGAAAGTTAATATTATGCATAATTAATCAGAATTTATTTTAGGAAATATGACAGTAAAACCCCCTTTACAAACTTTAAACAAAAGTGCATAATTCATGCATCTGAATAAGTGACCTTCCCTTCAAAATTGTCACATTGGAAGGATATATAATTATTTCAAAGAAGGTAGCATTGCTACAAACATTTTTGGAGCTCCTTCTCAGAATCAAGGTATAATGTATATAAAAAACAATCCTCCTACTTTATAATTCTGTCTTATTTTCTCCCTAGAATACTATTATGTATTTTATCATTCGTTTTACTTACCAGAAGAATACCTTCTGACTATCTCCAAAAATCATATCCAGGCTCAAAACATAACAAGGTGCCATTATTGAGGTCACTTGAACCTCAAACTCAATCATATACTACTCCAAAATCCTGAATAACTAAATGAACCTTTCTGATCACCCTCTTCTCTCCTTCTACTTCCTCATTTTTTCTTCCTGAATCTGCCATCCCCCCCCTTCTCCTAACCTCCAGTTTCTTATTTTTTCTTTCTTCTCTCAATCGTTGGCAGTTGGGTTGTACCCTCTACCTGGAGGTTTTCAAGCTAAGGCTGGATGAATGCTTTGGGGGTCTGTTAAGGAATGGAAGATGCTCCAGGAATGGGTTGTTCTTGTTGGCTACTGAGATGTCTTCCCACTCTGAAATTCTGTGATTCTGTCAATCATGTCCATTATTGATTCTGTTTGTGTGCCCAGGATAGCATAGCTATAATGTATCTGGGATAAGATTAGAACCCAGGTCTTCCTGACAATATGTCCATGACTCTATCCCTAAAACTACAGTAATTTCTCATAGTATCATATTAATCTTGCAAACCTTCCAACTATTGTTCTATCTTTCTCCCTACCCTCATTTCTATTTTTATATAAAAAGTAGTCTACACTCACTGATTATATTTCATCAATCATTATATCCCCAGCCTCACCCTTGCCATTTCCTGAAATTGATTTTTAGTGCCTGAAACAATTGTTATTTCTTAGCCTTCAAACTTTTTTTTGAATTTTTATAAAGGTGAATACAAACCTATTCCTTGGTTTTGTGAAAATAGATACCTTGATTTGCTTGAGTACCCTGCTTATCCAGGTAATGAGAAAAACTTATGATGATTGGCTGCATTAGCTAACACACCAACAATCCTTTGCAATGACCAAAGTCAACCTAGCTGGAGAAAGCAAGTCTGAAGCCCAATAAGCTCATAGTACCATTAAAGCAGATCCTGAACTTTTTGGTAATAGTGGTTTATGGACTTTCAAGAGATATTTCTATCTTACCTTATTGCAAGTTAGGAGACTATGAAAATATCCTGTTTATGGTCTTATTGTCTTCAGCTCTCCCCCAACTTTGGTTATGGGACTCTCAGAATTATCCTGTTTTTTTGAGAGATCTTCTTTATCTGGACACCTCCCCATCAAACCTTGAAATGTGAATTGCTTATCACCAAGGATGTTTTCTTATCTGTGTATCAAAGGCCACCTCCTTGACCCATGGAATTCCTTACTTCCCTTCCCCTTGAGAACAGAACCCACTTAGTGCACCTCCAAAATTTCTGCCTTTGTTTAAAATGTATATAAACCCAAACAATCTTATCTTCCCCTTTAGGGAATAAGAGATCCAAATTCTTTTTTTTTTCTTTCTTTCTTTTTTTTTTTTTTTTGCAGGGCAATGAAGGTTAAGTGACTTGCCCAGAGTCACACTGCCACACAGCTAATAAGTGTCAAGTGACTGAGGCCTAATCTGAACTCAGGTCCTTCTGAATCTATTTCTGGTGCTCTATCCACTGTGCCACCTAGCTGCCCCCACTAAATTCCATTTTAGAGAGGTTTGCCTTGGTTTTACAGTTTCCATGATACTGTTGTCTCCTGGTTCTGCTCTTACTTGTCACTTTCACTGATTTGCCTCCCTTGTTTCCCCTATACCACCCTCCAATCTAGATATGGCCTCTATCCTCACTACCTTGGTGAATCCATGCCTTTAGTTATCACATCAAAATATGGATGTAGGCTAGGATAGGGGCAGTATCTGTGATTGTATCTGTATTAGGAAGCCCAGATAAGGAAACTTGATCTACCATTGAAGTCAGGGACCTTGTTTGTGACCCACTGTCTTAGATAGTTAACCTGGGATCACTGAGAAATTAGGTGACTTACCCAGGATCACATCGCCAGTAAAAGTCAGAGATGGGATTTGATGAGATTTGAATCCAGTTGTTTCTCATTTCAAAGAGAGCTTTATACCTAATATGTATCACTGTTCATTTCTTTAAGTACCTCCTATTTCAATGTTTTATGTTCCAAAATGTCCACTAAAATCCAGTCTTGCATTTTAACTGCCTGACAAATATTTAAACTAGATACGACAGTGGCAACTAAAATTCAACAGTAAAACTGAACTAACCACATCACTCCTCAAACCTGTACTTCCTCTCAAATTCCTTATTTCTATTTAGGTCATTATTACCTTCCCAGGCACTGAAGTTCAAATTTTTATTCATCTTTCACTCTTACTCCCTCATTACCCCCATAAAATCAGTTGCCAAGTCTTCTTGATTTTACTTTTACAATATCTCTCTTCTCTTTCCTTTTTTTAGACTCAAAATCCACATAGGAGTTTAGACTTGAACACCTCTCACTAATGTGAATGAAGCCTCCTAAGTATATTAATCCCCCTGCTTCCACTGTTTTCCCATTCAAGTATATCATTTTTACAACTACCAAAAGTGACCATGAGATCTCCCTGCTTGGAAGACTACTGTTCTTTGAATAGGAGAATTGTTATCCTCTATTGCTTGTAAAACAAAATTAAAATGCCTTAGGTTTAGCTTTATGTCCTACAGCATTCATTGATGTTTTCAACCTTATCTCATTTGATTCTTTACACATTCTACATTCCAAACTCTTTATACTAGTTACTCCTCTCATTTCATCTTAGTATCTCTACCTTCACATTTCTGACTTTTGAACAATCCCTCTTCATTCAAAATCCATCTCTATTTCCAGTTCTTCCATGAATCCTTCTGTAATTCCCTTCACCACTCCTCTTTCTCAGCTGAAAAGAGGTTTCCCTACTAAAATACCTTGAGAATATTCTCTCATGTCTTAATTTTTATTAACATGTCTTTTATTCTACATTAAGCATGTTATTTTTCACATTTACATCCTGAGTAATAAGTGCACATATCACTTGATACATAGAAGTATATCTATCTATCTATCTATCTATCTATCTATCTATCTATCTATCTATCTATCTATCTATCTATCTATCTACATGATTAAGGTAAATAAACTGAAGCCACCAGCATAGTGATTCTCAACTAATAAACTTAGGGTTGGGGGGGGGTTGAGACAATGGTATTAGAGATTTCTAAGGATTACCCCCTAGAACTCTTAGGAGGAGATATGTGACTAGTTCAGGGAACCTGACTATTCAGTGGAAGTTGTAGTTGGGGTAAGGAGGACCCACATCTCAGTTGAGCATGAAGAATGCAGAAAAGCATGGGAATATATAGATGAATTGATGAAAAGTTAAGTAATTTAAACTAAGTAACTACATAAAGAATGACTAGAAATTAGAGGGAATAAAAATAAATGTAAATTTTCTATAATAATAATGACTAAAACAAATGATCAAAGAAGATATGAAATGATGCATGTACTTTCATTCATTTAAATGTTCTTATTGATATGGAATCTTGCAGATTCTTATCAAACATATTTCTCATGTTGATTGGTTTACTGGAACTGTTTCCCGCCTTTGATGCAAAGCAAGACTATCTGCATAGGGAAAGTAGCTAGATTACATTCAGAAATTAATATGATATAAAGGCAAAAGGGAAAATTATAATATGACTGATTTGAATAATCTCATCTAACTATAATAGAATATTCATTTTAAAATGTCCCATTTTTGAGTGAGATTTTCCCTAACCCTTAAAGGTAAGTGATTAATTATGATAGTAATCAGTATTATAGACTACAAATGGTGATTTACTTAATTTTGAGTCTTCTCTAATCCTTTCAGTTAATAATAATATAGTACAGAGCACATATATATGTATGTATGTGTGTGTGTGTTTATATATATATATATATATATATATATCTATCCTTTAGTTGATTTCTTGTAAACTTGTCCTTAACTAATGTCCCTCTCCATGGTGGTTCCAAGATACATTGTGGTTAACCACAATACTAAAAATATCCTTTCTAAGCTGAAGTAGCCAATCAGCATTGAGAATCCTAACCACAACCCCATTTGGTTTACTGACTTGATCAAAGCCCCAACTTGGCTGTCTGCCAAGTAAAACTATGCCCATGTCCCTGTCCCGTCCCTGTCCCCATGAGTCATGTGGACACCCTTGATCATGACTACTATGTCTCAGTTTCTCTTCTCTGTATAATTTAGATTGTATAATGGGAGGGTTTGTCTAAATTTAGTAGTGTATAAATACTTAGAAGCCCTGTTAGGGGTATAAAAACCCCTGGATCCTTAGGCTCAGGGTCTTTCAGGTCCTACCCCTGACTTAAATGTGAGATAGGCCCTCTCTCAATAAACCTATTTTCTACAACTTAGAGACATTGCTCTTTCTTTTCCTTCATTGGACTTAAAAATTTTTGCAACACATCAAGTTATGATTACACTCCATAGAGTCACTATAAATTTCCAACTTTCTAGTAGAGCTTATACACAATAGTTTTGGCCTCACAAAGTAGTAGTTTAGTCATCACTGAAAGTTTTAAATCAGAGACTAGTCAACAATCTGTTCAATATGCAAAAGTCTATAGTTCTATGTCATAGAAAGTATATCTTAATTGGTTAGGAACTTGAAATAAGTGATTTCTAGAGTCCCTTGCAACTACGAAATCTTATGAGTCTCATAATAGGTTGCTAGGGTAGTTAGAGTATTAGACTTAGAGGTAAGGAGATCTGAGATTAAATCATGCTTCAGATGTTCACTAGTTTTATGGCCACAGACAACTCAATTAAACTCTCAGCCTCAGTTTCCTAATCTGTGAACTGGAGGAGATCAAAGTACATCCATTACAAAGTTGTTGTCGGGATCAAATTTGTAAAGTTCTCATAGCCTTAAAGTTCTACATAAATGTTAACTGCCATTATTTTTATAATCATCTTTGAGATTGATTGTACTATTGATAATATAATCATATAACATTTCTCTTTCTTATCTTCTAGGTGTTTTTTGCTCAGTTGTACCTGTACCAGAGAGTAGACATGCATAGAACCAAAACTCATTTCATCCTTAATAGCACTTTGGGTAAAAAATATAATTGAGGAGAGAGTTGACAGTCCCGTGTAAAATAATGTCTTTGATTACCTATTACCTGAAGATGAATTTACCTTTATTATTCATGGGGCCTATCCCCCAATTTCCCTCTGTAATTAAGAATCAATTATATCACTTCACACCAGGGCATTTTTAAAAGTCTTTTCTGGCCAGCAGGTTAAATTTTCCAAATGGAAAATCTAAATCATTCTAATTTGCCAGCCTCCCTCATGAAGGTAAGTTGTAGCATAATGAATCAAATTAACAGGTGTTTTTTCCCACTTGTATGCCATAAATTATAATTCATCCTAAGGAGAGCTTTTTCTCTTTGCTCTCAGTGCCCTCCCTGTTCCTATAAAACAAAGAAAAATGTCCTTGTGACTTTCCTTAGGAAAGCTTTTGTATCTTGACCTATTAATATTATTTAGCACCCAAGTATGCAGATATTTTATGTTAAGAATATGCAGGGAAAATTCCAATGCAGATTATGCCAAATATTTTAAACCTGCTAGAAAATATATTGCAAATTAATGAATAAGTGAATAGCTTCCCATCCCCTTGTTTAGTTGTTGTTGTTGTTGTTGTTGTTTTTACAAATTAGAGCCTTTTAATCCCATTTGAGAGCTTTATCATTCTCTTGTCCTACAGATAGGACAAAAAGTTGGAATATCCATTTTTCAAAATGCTCTCAGTAATGTCATAAATCCCCCTGGAAATGCTCTCAACATCACCTCCTCCCCTTTCATACTAAACAACCACAGAACATAAGTGGAAAATGGAAGTGGGATTCAGCTCAGCATCACCTTCGACCTCTGATGATCTTTCTTCTTCAGATATTTGGGACTTATGTATTTATTGTGGCTATGGATCACAGATTTGTGAAATAATTAGCTTTGAAAGGGTTTTATGAGTCTCAAAAGAATCTTCTTATATCTATGAAGGATTCTATCTGAAGCAGTGATGTAACACAATGCATTGGGAAAAATCCACTATATTATCTCATCCTACTAAAATAAATAAATAATGGCCAGGACTCTAGTCCTAAGCTCTTCTCTTAACTGGCTGGACTTTATTACTTTGCTTTATAACCTTGGACAACTGACCTCTGGGCATCTGTTTCTTTTTCTATAAAATAAGTCTTAGACTTCATGATCTCTAGTGTCCCTTCCAACTCTGCTGCTTTTATGTTGTTGTTTTTCAGTCATTTTCAGTCAAGTTCAGTTCTTTGTAACCCCATTTGTGGCTTTCTTGGCAAAGATACTGGAGTACTTTGCTATTTAATTTGCCAGCTCATTTTACAGATGAGAACATAAGGCAAACAGGGTTAATTTATTTGCCCAGAGTCACATAGCTAGTAGGTGTCTAAGGCCATATCTGAACTCAGGAAGCTGAGGCTTACTAACTCTAGGCCCAACATGCTATCCACTATGGTTATATAATTATGTCTCTATTGGTTATTGTCTGTACCTATGCCAAAAGTTCTTAGATGGAAAGACCAAAATCTGAGCTACACAGACATCCTTGTACCTACCAATACTTAAATAACCTGTAAAGCAAGGATAACCAAAGGGTGAAGTACATTGTCCATGTGATTTAAGCACAATACTTAATAATGAATGCCCTAAGGAAATCTACTTAATTCAGAGGATCCTCATTTTTATACAAATGGAGGACATCCTTGATTGGTTTCCTTGCTTAGAAGCTAATGAGTCTTTACAGAAATAGAGAGAAGTTAGTGATCTCTAGAAAAAGCATAGTTAATCTTTCTTTGGGTCCTGGGTCTCTTTTGTGGTTGGTAAAGCCTATGGGCCTTTTATAAGAATAATATTTTAAATGCATAAAATAAAATATAGAAGATTACAAAGAAAATTATGCTGAAATAGTTATCTATATCTATATAGGCATAGATATAGATATACATTGTTTGTCCTTTTTCTATGAGGATCAATGACACCACGATTGGATGTGTGATGTCTTGACTTGCATGTGAATTGGATTTAAGTGAGACAAAGCTTCTTTTACTCTTCCAGAGTCATCAAAGTCCAATGGCAGGACAAAAGTCAAGATAACTGGTGACAGCACAGGATACAGTGGATAGACTTGACATTTGCAATGTCCAACCAAGCTCTAAGCACTCCACAGTGCCTGCTGCAGCTTCCTTTGTGTATGTTGAAACAAATTACTCTCATCTTCCCATTCCATGAGAAGTCTTCATATACTTTGGGTAGACTCCTCCCCCCACAAAATCACCAACAAGATATAGATATGTGTATATGGATGTGGAAAAAGATTATATAGTTATCTATCTATATTGTGAGATAATAGATTATAGATAGATAGATAGATAGATAGATAGATAGATAGATAGATAGATAGATAAAATAAGTTCACAGACCCCCAGGTATAGAAAACCCACTAGATGATGCTAAGTAACCTCAGCTATTCTGCATAATTCCTCTCATCGGAACTATCCCAGGTCTTAAGTTTAGGAAATTCAGTCCCAGGGGTCTGTTCTAAAGAGTCTGAGACTTCTGTCAGAGCTGAGGAACCTACCCTTTGGGGAAATTTTTAAATAAATAGGAACTTGGATCATTTGTAGATGGGACTTGAAATGAGATAAACTCATTTCAGCCACTGTTAGCCCCATAACATGTCATCTCTAGCCCGGGGTGAAGTATAAGGTATATTTTCAAACTTTCTGTCATACACTCAGGCTAACAGACATAAGGTGAATTGAAGGAAATATAGGTATGTGTCTACATTAGAGCCCTACTCTTATACTCCTGTCCCCTATTATGGCATGACAGTGACCTTGTATGTATATTTGTAAATTGAGGGTAACTGACAGGCCTCAAACCCTTCAGTGAGTTAGGAGAATGCTTACTTCAAGCCTATGAAGACTACTGGCAGAATGAGATGATGAGAACAATTTGTTCCAGTGGCCATGAAGGTGGCTTAAGAAACCTCTGTGGAGTGCTTAGAGTGGAGTAAGACATCAGAGATGTCAAGATCATCCACTACATCCTGAGTCATCACCAATCTTCCTGACTTTTACCTTGCTTCTGGACTTCAATGACTCTAGAAGAAAGAGGCTGACAATTTATACGACTCTGCCTCACTTAAATCCAATTCACATGCAAGTTAAAACATCACCATTGATGTCAATCGTCCTTTTCAAAAATGAATGACAATTAAAAACAATATATTTGCATACATATTCTTACAGCAATGAGCATATATATTTATTCACCTGTGTATGTCTATGTACATACATGTATAGATGATGTAGATATAAAAATCACCTATGCCAAGGAGAATGGCTTTTAAATTTTAGGATGGAAACAAAGTGCCTAAAAAGGAATTGACAGCCGAGATGAGTTCGTCACCTGGACTACATGAAGTATATTCTCAGTTTCTAAAGGAACTTCAAGATATGTTTGATGAGCTTCTATCTGCGATTTCTATATCATAACTGTAGGCAGAGTGCAACCTCTGAACTGGAGAAGGGAATATATGTTATTCTGATTGTTTTGTTTTGATTTTTTAATGGAGGAGTGGAATTTGCACATCATAGCTCAGTGCCCTTGACTACCTCTCCAGACTTATTGCATATCACTCCTCATTTGTCTCAACCAACCTGGTCAACTTGATATTTAATCTATACAATGCATTAAACGCTGTTTTTGCCTATACACACATGTTTTGAATGTGCTTCCTTCTCAATGCCACATTGTAGAATTTCTCAATTTCTTCACACTTTAGCTTGTCTCTCCTACATGAAGTCTATCCTGATCCCCCCAGGTGCTAATTTCTTCTCTTTAAAAGTGTTTTGCATTTATTTCATATAATTTTTGCATTTGCTTATCTCTGTACATTTCATTCCTCCATAAGGAAAGGAACAATTTCATTTTTTTCTTTATATCTCTGTTACCTACCAAGAATTTTGGTATATAGTAGGTGCTTAATTAAGACTTGTTGCATGCATGGATGGAGGGATAAATAGAAATCAACAAACTATTATGGTAGCATGAAGTTATTAAAAACAACAACAACAACAAACTAATAGAATCTTTGAGATAACTTGCAGGAATAAGGAAATAGTAACACTATGTTCTAAACAAATGTGAGCACTTTGTTTATTTGTAATATGAATAAGCATTTGTATAGTATCTATTATGTTTCAGGAACTATGCTAAGTACTTTACAAATATTATCTCATTTCATCCTCCCGACAACTGTAGAACGTAGGTGTTATTATTATCCCTATTTTATGGGTGGGAAAACTCAAGTAGACCTAGATAAAGTGACTTCCCCCAGATTACATAGCTAGTAAGTATCAGAGGTCATATTTGAAATCAACTTTTCCTGACTCCATGCCTAGAACTCTATCCATTGTGCCACCTAAATGCCTAGTTCTGGTCTCCACATTTTAAGGAAAATATTGTTAAGCTTGATATGAGAGCCATCAAGATTGTTAAGGGCCTTAAGTTCATAGCTAAAGAAACTGAACATTTTAACTTAGAAAAGTGAAGACTCAATGGTGACATGGTATTTGAAGGTCTGCTATATGGAACATCAGCAAAGATTGATCTTTGCTGGGAAACAGCTAGAAGATGGCTGCACCCTTTCTAACTACAAATCCAGAAAGAATCTTTATTTAGTCCTTCTTCTCAGTGGTGGGACACATATCTTTGTGAAGACCTTGACTGATAAAAACATCAAACTTGAAGAGATGCCTAATCACATCATTGAGAAGATCAAGTCAAAGCAGGTGGAAGATAGGAATATCCTGTGTGACTACAATATCCAGAAAGAATTCATCCTGCATTTGGTCCTACACTTGATGGGAGGTTTCTAAATTCCCTAAAGGTTCTTTTAAGCTTTGGAGTAATTTCACTGCACTTTTCTTTCAATAAAGTTGTTGCATTCCCTCCCCATCCCAGTATCCCCTGTCCAAAAAACAACAACAACAACAACAAAAACCCGAGAAAAAAACCTTGGGGAGGAAACTGATGAGTTGAGGAATTATTAAATGGTGGATTTTCCAAGGTTTTATGTGGATGATGGTACTTCAGCTGAGCCTTGAAAGAAACTAATGATACTGAGAGGTAAAAGTGAGGAGTAAATATGTTCCAGGTATCAGGAACAAGAAATGTGGCCTTAAAGATATGGGAGTTCCATGCCATGCATTCTTTGAAATTCTACTTGCTCAAGTTCTACTGGACATTATGATATCCACACTCACACACATCCTGAAAATTTATTGGACCATTACCCTCATATTGATTTGCATTCATTTACTTTCTTGACTGAGAATGGCAATAAAGTTCAAGTTAATTCCTTTGTCACCAGAGGATTTCTACAAAGTAACAATATGTGGCATATTAGGAAAACTGAAGAGCAGTATGGAAGAAATAAAATTTATATGAACATTTCACAACTTGTACAAAGATAAGCACTGAATGGGTACATTATCAACAAATTAGAGAAAAATTAAAAGATCTGTGTTTAGGGAAAAAAAGTCTATGACCAAAAATAATGGATTAGACAGTATTAAATTTTGATTACATATATTTTGATTACATAAAATTTAAAATATTTTAATAAGAATAAGTCTAATAAAGCTAAGATTAAAAGGTAAATAATTATCAGAGGGGAAAACCTTTGCAGCAAGTTTCTTTAATAAAGTCCCCATTTCTGAGAAAAATAAGCATCTTTTATTCAAATTCTTAAGAATAAAAGTGATTCTCCAATTGATGAATGGTCTAAAGATATGAACAGACAGTTCACAAGGGAGAAAAAAAGTCAGACTATTTATAGTCATGTGAAAAAAGATGCTCCAAAACACTGCTAATTAGAGAAATAAAAATTAAAGCAATTCTGGGATTCCATCTCACATCCATCAGATTGACAAAGATAAAAAAGGAAAATTATCAATGTTGGAGAGATTTTGGGAATATAGACACATTGATACAGTCTTGGTGGCCCACAACTTTTAGAGGGAAAACAAAAGAAATGCCAAGAGCAGAACACAGGTCTGTACACAAAGTTCATTGTTCTGACCAAGGCATTTGATACCATTAGTCTTGAATGCTCCATTCTAAATGTTCATGTTCACTATCTGTACCTGACATGTGGTAGAGCTTTCTGAACTCATATTGGTCTGATGATGTACAGTTGGACACATTGTATATTGACCCCACATAGTAATACCATTTTTGTCTTCTTTGAGCATGAAAGACAACAACCTATTGGGTGCACCAACTGCTGGAAAGCAATTTGAAATTATACTCAAAAAGTTACCAAGTAGTACATGCCCTTTGATCCACATATATCTGCTAAATTTATACCCAAAGAAGATGAAAAAATAAGAAAAATGTCCTTTGTTTGTACAAACATGTATAGTAGCTCTTTTTTGTGGTGGCAAAATATGAAAAATAAGGTGATGCCAACCAATTGAGAAATTCCTGAAGAAATCATGTTATATCCAGGTGATAAAATATAGCTAATAATAACTGACACATATAATACCTACTATGTGTGTAAGTACTTTTCAAGTATTATCACCCTAAAAATGAAGTAGATTGTTTCAAAAAGACATAGAAAGCTGTACAGGAACTGATTCAGTGATATAAACAGAACCAGATCAATTTGTACTATATTATCAATATTGTAAAAATGAATAATTTAAAGGAATGTATAAACTAATGAAGAATGAATTGAACAGGACCAAGGTAACAATGTATATAATAATATCACTTTAAATAGACAACTTTGAAAGTTTTAAGAACTATGATCAATACAATGACCATTCACTATACATGACAAAGGAGTGATGGATTTATAGTACAGAATAAGACATATGTGTGTATATATATATATATGTGTGTGTGTGTGTGTGTGTGTACATACATATAGACGTGTACACACACATAGACATGCATACATATAGACATACATGTGTGTATATTCATTCAGTAATTGAAGGAATTTGTTTTGACTATGTATATTTTTAAAAAGGAATTTCTTTTCTTTTTCTTCCTTTTCCCAATGGAGTGGGGTGGCAGGGAGAAAAGTAGGGTGTGCTTTTTATTTTCATTTTAAAAAGAGAGTTAGGGGATGCCACAGATCTCAAATGTTGCATGACTTTTCAGATGAGATCACAATAATATTAGATTTACTTTCTTATTTTGCTTTCTCTCAAGTGACCTCTTGCACAATGGGGATCATTTATAAAGGTTTATAATGTTAAAAAACATATAAAAAGTTAAAACAAATATGTATGTGTGCTTTCTCCTAGCCAGTTTCTAAATCTGTATCTCGTGGGAAATGTATTACTTGCCTCAGGTAGATAAGTCTATCACTTAACAGAGACAGCAAAGTGTTTCTGAGAATAGGCCTAAATCTTTTCATGATTCTCATCCCATTACTTCTAGTTATATCCTACTGCACCATTTTAACTACTGTTATTTTAATCTCATCTGTTTTTATATTTTTCAAATATTCATGGGCTGTCATTATTTCCTCTATATTTGTCCCTGAACTCTTTTAATCTTTCGTTATAAGTTGGTCCCCCTATTCCCTTCATCATACTTTTTCCATCTTCTCTGAAGACATACTGTAGAGGTATAAGGGTACTTTTCATTTTTCTTCATTCTATAGAATAATAGGGCTCATTTATAAAAGTTCCCTAGGAGATAAATCATTTAGATCAAGAGGTACTGGAAAGTTTTGACAGTGCATTACTTGCCCTGAAAAAAAAAAAAAAAGCTTTTTGGTTTCAGGGCCACTCTCCATCTCAGTGGTGTCATTTCCCAGTGTTATCCACCCACTCCCCAAATGATGGACAGCTTGGAGGATTGCCCAAGAGGTAAAAATGGGTGACTGTAACTCTATGCTCCAAGCCAGATAGTGGTATAGCTATCCACAACATGGGAGAAAATGTATCCTTAAGGAGAACAGTAATTGTGTAGGACATATTGGCTCAAATATGCTTAAGTTTAGGCAAACCAAAAAAATGGTGGTTTAATTGTTTAAAGTATCAATGATCCTTTCTCTCTTTTGGTAGAACTCAAAAAAAGGTTCTTAAACCAAGGTCCACAGTATTGTGTGTGTGTGTGTGTGTGTGTTTCCCTTGGAATTATGATAACTATTGCAATATCATTGATTTCTACTGGGAAAGAATTTTTTACACAAGTATCTCTGATAAAGACCTCATTTCTCAATTATATAGAGAACTGAGTCAAATTTATAATAATGAAAGTCATTCCCCCAATTGATAAATGGCAAAAGGATATGAAGAGGAAGTTTTCTGAAAAATAATTCTAAGCTATCTATAGTCATATGAAAAAGTGCTCTATATCAATATTGATCAGAGAAATGCAAATTAAAACAATTCTGAGGTATCTTCTCACACCTATCAGAGTGGCAATTATAATTTAAAAAAGGAAAATATTGGATTTTGGAAGGGATGTGGGAAAACTGGGACACTAATCCACAGTTGGTGGAATTGTGAAAAAATCCAACCATTCTGGAGAGCAATTTGGAACTATGGGCTATGTAAGTTATATAAGGGCTATATAACTATGCATACCCTTTGATCCAGCAATACCACTGCTAGATGTATATCCCAGGGACATCCCCAAGAAGAGAAAAAGGGAGTATGTAAGACTAATAGAAGGGAAGGCAGATTGGGGGAGGGGAGGTAGTAGTTAGCAGGAGAACACTTTCGTGGATAGACAGGGTGAAAGGAGAGGGAGGGATAAAGGGGGGAAATAGGATAGAGGTAAATATGCAGTTAGTGAACATAATTAATTGTGAAAAACTACAGCAAGTTTCTCCAATAAAGACCTCATTTCTCAAATATGTAACAAACTGAGTCAAACTTATAAAAATAAGAGCCATTCCCAAATTGATGTCAGCAGGCAGTTTTCAGATGGTATAATCAAAACTCTCTGTAGTCATATGGGAAAAATGCTCTAAATCACTATTGATTATAAAAATGCAAATTAAAACAACTCTGAGATTCTACCCCATACCTATCAGATTGGTGAACATGACAGAAAAGGAGATTGACAAATGTTGCAGGGACTGTGGGAAAATTGAGACACCAATGAACTGTTGGTGAAATGGTACATTGAATTCAACCACTTTGTAGAACAATTTGGAACTATGAAAACAGGACCATAGAACCATTTGATCTTTGACCAAGAAATACCAGTACTAGATCTGTAACCTAAAGAAATAGAAAACAACAAGAAAAGGATCTATATACACAAAAAATATTTATAGAACTTATTTTACTATGGGCAAAGAATTGCAAATTGAGGGGATTTCCATCAATTCGGGCACAGCAAAACAAGTTGTTGTATATGATTGTAATGGAATACTATTTTGCTACTGAAAATGATGACCAGGATGCTCTCAGAAAAACCTGAAAAGACATATGTGGATGCAAAATGATATGTTTAGAACCAGGAGAACATTGTAAACAGTAACAACAATATTGTATGATGATCAACTATAAATGAATTAGCTATACGCAGTAGCACAATAATTCAACACAATCCTGAAGAACTTAAGCTGAAAAATGCTACCCATCTCCAGAAAAAGAAGTGATGAAGTGTGAATGCAGATCAAATTGCATTTTAAAATTTTTATTTATTTTCATAAGTTTTTGTGTTTTCTTTTTTCTTTTTTTTTTTTTTTGGTGGGGCAATGGGGCTTAAGTGACTTGCCCAGGGTCATACAGTTAGTAAGTGTCAAGTGACTGAGGCCGGATTTGAACTCAGGTACTCCTGAATCCAGGGCTGGTGCTTTATCAACTGTGCCACCTAGCTGCCCCTGTGTTTTCTTTAACAACATGAATAATGTGGAAATATGTTTTGCATGACTGCACATACATAACCTATGTCAAATTGCTTTCCTTCTCAATGATGGGGAGGAGATAGAGAGGATAAGAGAATTTAAAACTAAAATTTTTTTAAAATGATCAAAAATTATTTTTACACGTAACCTGGGAAATTATATATATATATATATATATATATATATATATATATATGTATATGTATATGTATATATGTGTGTATGCATGCATGTATGTATTTATACATATTTGGGGCTCTTATAATGAGAGTACTGGATTTGGAATTTGAAGCCCCTGGTTTTAATCCCAGCCCTGCAACATACTGTCGAAGTAACCCTGAGCAAGTCATTTAACTCTAAACCTCAATTTTTATCACCTGTAAAATTAGGATGGGGTACTTACACTCCTTCCTCCACCTAAGTGACAAAATGGATAGAGGGCAAGGCCTGGAGTCAGGATGACCTGAATTCAAATCTGGCCTTAGACACTTGCTGTGTGATCCTTTGCTTACTCAACTCTATTATGGGAATAATAATAGCACCTACCTGTCAGGGTTGTTGTGTGAATCACATGACATAATGTTCATAAAGAACTGCTACATATTAGGTTCTCAAAAATGGTTGTTTTCTTCCTTCTGGACCCTTCTCCCAAGGGTAGTTGTGAGGATTACACATGAAAAGGAATATGAATGTAACGTATACTCACTAAGTGCCATGAAAATCTTGATGCTGCTCTTCTGAAAAATGTTGACATTCCTATGATGAATGTGTCTAACTGAAATCCATCTCCTCCGCCTCAGCATTTGTCAGAGTTGGACCATGGGAGGAGAAGAGAGTGACACATTCTTTTTATTTGAGTTGTAGGTAGGTAGGCAGGGGTTATAAGAAGATCCTTAATGTGACTCAGAGCAATGAGACACATGACTGACTTATTGAAAAGGCAACATCTGAAGTAATTTACATTACTCAGAAAAAAGTAAGTGCTATTGTCAGGGCAAAGAACATAGCAGACACTAAAATATGGTTCATCCCAAAATCTGGAAAGAAGAAGGAAGAATTGTATGATGGGGAGATCAGTGGATCTACAGTCATAAGATGTAGGATTCCATCCCAGTTCTGCCATTTGCTACCTATGTGTCCTTTTGGAAGTTAATTAACTCCATCAAGGCTTCAATTTTCTCATTTCAAAAATGAGAGTAAGACTCAATGGCTGTCCACTCCAACTCTAAAGCCAAGATGTAATATATGTTTTAGAGATATTTTTTATACTTACCACATTTTTAAAATAATTCTGAGGTCCACAAAGAAATGAAATCATAATTAGTCTTCCTCACTCCTCTTTAAGCTATTTATTCACAAATGGCTAGGTAACATTAAAAAATGAATATTACTCAACTTTTTGCCTTGTAAACTTTTAAAATAGCTTTTTTTTCTTTCCTGTTTTCCTGTGTTCAAAAGAGTACTGTGAAGGAAAGAGGCCTCAGGCTTTTTTAGCCACCTAAGGCTACTGCTGTAGGGCTCATGGGTACATGTTCTTTTTGTGTTCTCTGTCTCTGATGGATAAACTATTTTATGACTTAGGTAAAAGAGTATTTGATCTAGAACAGACTAGGCTATGATCTTGTAAACTTGAAAAGATCTGGAAAATGAGCCACTAGAAGTCCAAGAGCCTGAATCCAGACTGGAGTTTGTGGCCCTTCAATGAGCCCCAGTGTTAGTTATTTAGCCCAATGAGCAACCTAGACATATCTCAGGAGTAGATTGACCCTCCAAAGTCAAGATTCTGAGTATTATAAGTCAAGGGAGATTCTGTGCATTGACCATGTAGAATTCAAACATGAACTTGGTAGGGCAAATATTTTGTAGCAGTCAAATTAAGTTTGAGCCCATTCTGTTCAGTGACCAGAATGGTATAAAGAAAAGTGCCCCCAGATGTTGAGGAGAATTTTGTGCATTTTTTCTTGCTATATGATCTCAGTTGATAGCTCTTTTTAAATAGTGACAAAAATAATTAAATAAGATGGCTTTGGACAGTGCTGACAAGCAAGGGGCAGAAGAACAAGATAGACCAGTGATATAGAATATGGATCAGGGTTATAGACCACAATTCGACAGGGGCCCTCCTTGTCAAAGACAGGCTAGAAAGGAAGACAATGAAGAAGACAAAGAGAACCAAGGAAATGAGACCTAGGGTCTGCAGCCACCTCAACATCAGTACTGCCATAAGTTCAATTACCAATCCCAGTGCCCAGAGAACCCTAAACCACATGATGGCAAAGAGACAAAAGCAGCCAAAGAACCAGCTGAGAATACATCTACTTCAGAGGCTAAGCAAGGAAGGGTTGAATAAAGTCCACTTACCATCCAGTTTAGTCATCATACAAGAAGAAAGAATATGAAATTGCAGAAATAATAAGAAATGAACAAAAGATTTGGAAGGAAAGACCTAAGTGCTTACTTTTTGCTAGTGACTAGATAACTAGAACTCTGCATTTTCTATGCAGCATGGGTTTTTGTTTTGTTTTGTTTTTAACCTAAAGAAGTCTCTTTTGGGGAATGATGAAAATGGCATTTTTTTTTCTTGGTAGAATTTTATTTTCCAATTACAAGTAAAGATTATTTTCACATACATTTTTGTAAGATCCAAATTAAAATCTGAACATTTAGTAGCTGTGTGATCCTGGGCAAGTCACTTAACCCTGTTCGCCTTAGTTTCCTTATCTGCAAAATAAGCTAGAAAAGGAAATGGCAAACCACTCCAGTATCTTTGCCAAAAAATCCCCAAATGCAGTCATAAAGAGTGGGGCATGACTGAAACAACTAAAAGTAAAAATAAAACAACTGTGTTCAGGGTGGACTGGGAATAGCTAAGACTAAGACAATGTATTTCCGCAGATGTTCAATTGTTTTAGGACGTATTGGATAATCCTCACAGGACATTTCCTCTCCTGTCTTTATGACTTTATAGAGGTTTCCTTCTGGTTGAAATGTACCCTATCCTCACTTCTGACTTTTATAATCTCTGTCAATGCTAAGATAAAATGACATCTCCTGCATGAGGTTTCTCAAAGTAGCCCCCAAATGTTAGTGACTATCAAAATTATTTGTATCAACTTTAAATATATTTTGTAGTTATTTACATGTGTATGTTATTCATCCTAATTGAATGTAAGCTTCTTGAGAGCAAGTTTAATTTTGTCTTTAATGCCTCTCTCCAAGCTCCCAGCACATTGACTGGCATATAGTATACACTCCATAAAGACTAGTTGATTTATTTCATGGGAGGGGGGGGAAGTATTTCTTTTATTTTGCATTTATATTCCCAGGTCCTATCACCCAATCAGACCTAAATAAATGCTAATTCATTGGATGCCATTGATTTTCCTTTTTTTATTCTCAAACTAGCTGATTTGAGGACTCAGCGACAGGGTGAAGAATGAAATTTGAAGGACAATGAAAAGAGAATTAGTATTTGGCTATATTGTGTCCCTTCAGACCACCTTGAAATATGACCTCATGTTAAAAAAAGTCATTAAAAACAAATACTATTACATTAAAAAAAATCTCCCATTAAGAAGAGCATTTGTCAGATCAAAATTAATGATTTTCAGGCAATAACAATGCAACTCTTTAGTTGTCAAGTTCACTAAATTTCAATTTAAGTGAGCCACTCCATCTTCCATATCAGATGAACAGACAGAGATGAATTAAGGAGATGCATAGTCTGTATAGACTTGGAAAATGTTAACTAGATTTGAATTAATAGTGGTAAATATTTTGATCTTTCTGACTTCTCTCTCTACTAAATGTCTCCTCAAGAGTTATTATCTTTCTTAATTGCAATGTTGACAGCATCATCAAAAGTTATTTCAGTCAAGTATTGAGATGTTCATTTTCCCAATAAAAATGTCAATTAAAACGATCCATGGACTGCAATTCAAAGTGGTCCACTGTTCGATTCTGTTTCACATTTAAAGTGCTTCACAACCTGGTCTCTTCTTAATTTTCCCATCTCCTCATGCTTTACTCACCTCCACATTACCATCTCCCAACACTGTTTTTACTTGCAGTTTTAACAGGATACTGAATCTTCCATCTTTATGCTTTTGAATTGGCTGTCCCCCATATCTAGAATGCTCTTTCCCTTCCCCAGAAGTAGTTAGATGGCACAGTAGACAAAGTACTAGCTTTGGAAGCAGGAAGGCCCAAGTTCAAATCCAACTGAAGACATATACTAGCCATGTGACCCTGGACAGGTTACATAAATCTGTTTATAACAGTTTCCTCAACTGTGAAATAGGGATAATAATAGCTCCCATACCCAACAAGTATGTTCTGAAGATTTAATGAGATGTTTTTAATGCACTTAGCAGTATCTGGAATATAGTAGGTGGTTAATAAATGTTTGTTTCCTGACCCATTGCATATTGGTTTCCCTGGATTCCTTCAAGACCCAGCTCAATTGCTATCTTTGGCAAGTGGCCTCTCCTAACCATCATTCCCCAATAACTAATACCAGATTGCTTCATATATATGCTATATACCTATGGTATATACTTAGTTATTTATATGTTGTCTCCCCTTCTAGAATTTAAGCTCTTTGAGGATAGATAATGATTTAATTTTCTTTGTATCCATAGCACAGCACATTGCCTGGTACACATTAAGCACTTATTACATGTGTGTTAGTTGACTGACTATAAACCCTGTTACCTCTCACATTTCACCTCCATATATCATAAAAGCACTGTTCCTAACATACACACTGTGTCAATACTCTCATCTCCCCTCTGTCCCCAACACACATCATACTCTGTCTTTAAAGAAACTGAACGAGTATGGACTATGAGGTTAATTGGCAACATATGTGAGGAATGGCTGATTTAGACTAGGTTGGCCAGATAATTTGGAGAATTCCCCCTGAATCTACGACTGGTCATTGGGTCAGAGTCCTCATCCTTCCCCATCAGAGGAAGAGCACACAGATGGCAGAACTAGTTCTGGGGTTTATCCTTTCTGGCCACAAGAAGAGAAGCAACTGATAAGCATGTATCAAGCATATCACTTGAGTCCTGTCCTCAGACCTTCCTTTGTGACCTCAAGTAAGTCACCTAACCAATCTGAGCCTCAGTTTCCTCAACTATAAAAATGAAGAAGTAGGACTAGATGATTCCTCAGTCCTCTTCTAGCTCAGGATGTATAATCCTTTGATCCTAAGCCTATATCTACTTAGAAACAAGATTTCAGCATATGAAGAAGCAATGAATAATACAAGTTGTTGTTCAGTTATTTCAACCATTTCTGATTTTTCATGACCCGATTTGGGGTTTTATTGAAAAAGATACTAGGAGGGGCAGTTAGGTGGTGCAGTGGATAGAGCACCAGCCCTGGAGTCAGGAGTACTTGAGTTCAAATCTGGCCTCAGACACTTAACACTTACTAGCTGTGTGACCCTGGGCAAGTCACTTAACCCCAATTGCCTCACTAAAAAAAACAAACAAACAAACAAAAAGAAAAAGATACTAGGGAGAAGCTAGATGGTGCAGTGGATGAAGCACTGGCCCTGGATTCAGGAGGACTTGACTTTAAATCCGGCCTCAGACACTTGACATTTACTAGCTGTGTGACCCTGGGCAAGTCACTTAACCCCAATTGCCTTACAAAAAAAAAAGATATTGGAATGGTTTCTCCAGTTTATCCAGGGTCACACAGGCCCAGTGCTATTTCCATTGCAACACCTACCTACCCTAACAATATGAAAAAGAAAGATAATTTTCCATGCTCTAGAAAACTGCTGTATTTGTATGTACATGTGTATACAGACATATGTATGTGTGTATATAAATATATGGTATTGGTGTGGCTTGGAGGACAATAGGTTTGGGAGCCATAGGAACTTTAGCATAGGGTACCTTCTCCTCCATATCTCTTAATAAGTTTAAGGCTTGATATAACCTCCTTTTGTTATGCACCCAAAGATGCCTAAGCACCAAGGTAAAGTTGTCAGGGTAACTGGAATTTATAGAAAGACATTGTCTCACTATATAATGGCTCTTTCCCTTTCACATACAGACCTGCTCAATTCTACTCCATCCTTCTTTGACTTTCCCTTTCTTCTGTATTCAGCTGACTCTTCAAGTATTCCCCTACATCTCTCCTCTATTTCACAGCCATAGTCCTAGAAAAGGCCATCTACACTTCTCTGCATTTTTTTTCATTTCCCAATCATTTCTCAATACCTTGTAGTCTGACTTTCTACCCTACCAATAAAATACATCTAAACTCTCCAAGGACACTAATGACTTTGGGTCAGAGATCTCATGTTCACATCCATCCTCCTACACTTACAATATATGTGACTTAGTAAATTTGAGCAATTCACCCAACCAATCTGTAACTTATTTTCCTCATTTGTAAAATGATAATATTGGACTACATGACTTCCAAAGTCTGTCCCAGCTCCAATTTTTTTTTATCTTATTTAGCTTTAGGGAAAGAGTTCTCAAATCAAAGTCTAGAAAGTTCTGAGGGTCTTTGAGACCCTTTTAGGAGGTCCATGAGGTCAAACCTATTCTCATAGTAATACTAAGACATTTAAAAAAAATTCTTCAATGGCAAATACTGATGGTTAAAATCTCTTGGGGGTATTCTTTTTATTGGGGGGAGTATTCTTTTTTTTGTGAGGCAATTGGGGTTACGTGATTTGCCCAGGGTCACACAGCTAGTAAGTGTTAAGTGTCTGAGGCCAGATTTGAACTCAGGTCCTCCTGAATCCAGGGCTGGTGCTCAATCCACTTAACCACCTAGCTGCCCCAGGGAGGTATTCTTAATAATTTTTTAAAAGTACAAAGAAATTCTGAGACCAAAAATTTAAGATTCACTGCACTAAGATATGGAACAATTCTGTACCCATATCCACAGCAGTCATTAAGTAGATTGTGACCTGAAGTAAATTACTTAATCTGCCTCAAATTAAAAATGTGTGTTAAATTAGAGGATCTCTTTATTTTTATTTTTTTTTTTAGTGAGGCAATTGGGGTTAAGTGACTTGCCCAAGGTCACACAGGTAGTAAGTGTTAAGTGTCTGAGGCCAGATTCGAACTCAGGTACTCCTGATTCCAGGGCCAGTGCTCTATCCACTGCACCACCTAGCTGCCCCAAATTAGAGGATGTCTTAAAGCCTTTATATCTTTACGAGGCTATGGATCAGTAATTTGAAACATTATAAGAATCTAGAGGAAAAGGTCATTGAGGGTCACAGTATCCAAAAAACAAAAAGCATCATTTGAAGAAGGTGGGACTTGAGATGGACCTGGACACATGCATAAGATTTAAAGAGGTAGAGGGATAGAAATGGAAAAGTAGAGAAAGATAAGAAAGAGAATGAACAAGCTATATTCATGCGTAAGTGTGCTCTAGCGTCACAATCCTAAAGCCAGGCAGGCTACATCTGGCCCTTGAGATTCTAGAGGAACTATGAGATTTATAGCTATCTCTTTCTAATGATACCAAATTGAGCACCATTCAGTTGTGCTCTCAAGTATGGTAAGTACCAGTGACTAGCAGTAAAGTTCCAATTGACATCAAATAGCTTTTTAGAAGGAGATACCTCAAAAGCATAGCAACAACAAGAGTCTGAACATTTTCCCTAAACACCTCAGAGGTATACTTTCTCCTATACCACCTTGGTCATTGGACAGAGTGGGCTCTGAATTAGCA
This sequence comes from Dromiciops gliroides, assembly GCF_019393635.1. Classification (NCBI taxonomy): domain Eukaryota; kingdom Metazoa; phylum Chordata; class Mammalia; order Microbiotheria; family Microbiotheriidae; genus Dromiciops; species Dromiciops gliroides. Next base: position 714,975,864 of record NC_057861.1, read on the forward strand.
TATTTTCTACATAACAATGATCCCACTAAGTTCACATCTAGATGTCACATGTGTTCCATATTAGTCTTCATCTCAGCTACCACTAGGCTAAGTTGTAAAAGCCACTTTTTCCTTGGGACATTCATGCTGGGATGACTGCAACCATGGAATGGACTCTGAATAACTTTTATCCATTTTGGTCTAGATACAGTGAATCCTCTGGACCTTCTAGCCCTCACAAGGTTGTATCCTCCAGATTAATTTCCTTCAACTAAAACTGAAAATATAGAATATATAAATATATAAATGTTTGTATGTATGTGTGTATATATATATATATATATATATATAAATATGTAGAACTATACATGTATACAAATATACACATACATATGTAGATATGTATTATTATATACATCTGTATCTATCTATTGTAATGATTGGAATGATGCCACCTGCTGGAGACTTACTGTAGAAAAGCTCTGCCATGAGGTGAAGGTCTCTGAGGGCAAGACCATGAGTCTTTGTGGTTGCCATCTGTTAAGGGCTAAAATTCTAGCTAGTCTGTTTAAAATCTAATGAGTGGTCGCCAATAAATTATAAGCTTTAGCAAGAGTCAAACTTTTAAGCATTTATTAAGGAGAATAAGAATTTGGTAAAGAGAGAGAGAAAGGCCTACATTCATCTATTAAAGGGAGAGAGTATTCCTAGCTCCACTCTCTGCCAGAGTCCACAGGAAAGAGAGCGAGTCAGAGCACCAGGCTCCCCCTTCTTCCTCCCACAAGCAAACATCACTTCCTGAAAAGACACATGGTCTTGCCCTCAGAGACTTTCACCTCATGGCTGAGCTTTTCTACAGTAAGTCTGCAGCAGGTGGCGTCATTCCAATCATTACACTATATATATATATATATACACACACACACACATATGAATACATATGTATTTATATTAAATGTCTCTATAATATTTTGTTTTAATTTAACACCTTTATGAGTGAGTGTGTACTTTCCAAAACTGAAACTTGAAAAATTATCATGAAATCTTGCCATATAAGAACTGGAAAAAATTTAAAGATTAGTCACTCTATTCATCTCATTTTACAAATTAGATAACTAAAGTCTAGACAGGTGACATGACTTACTCGAGGTCACAGAGGGACTAAGTGGCACAGTGGGAGACCTTAATTCAGGTCTTTTGATGCCAGTCTGTTATTATTTCATCCTTATTATACTTCCACATAGTTCACTTGTTCACAACTTCCAAATGCATTTTCATGTTTAATTGTAGCTTCCCATATATATTAAATGGTTATGACTTTTTTTGGTTAATCATGAACATTTTTTTGGTTTTTTTAAAGGCTGGATTTTCCAGTCCCATACATGCAAGAAGTCCAGCAGCCACTTATAGGTCTGATCCCAATACTGATCAGCATGAAAGCTTTAACCTGCCCCATTTTCCAACCTAGTCCAATTTGCCCCTTCTTTGCCTGTTTCGTAGCCATCTCTTCTGACAGGGCTCACCAAAATTGTGGTGGACTAAGTGTAATTACCAAATTGATTTTAGATATATTACAGCTTAAAACTCCCTAACTCAGCCAATCTACCAGCTCAGTATCCTCAGAAGCAAGGGGTTACAGGGATGTACTACCACACCTAGATCAATCATCAATATTTTCACATTTTCAAATCATAAAGACAGCTACAATAGACCTTAATAGAAATATGGACACCTCTGCAATTTCTGATAAGTTTTTAAAGGACTTCACAAAACTCAAAGCATTATATTAATTCTAGCTATTATTACTTGCTATTTCTAAGTCAGTATAGGTAGGTGGCACAGTGGATAGAGCACCAGGCCTGGAGTCAGGAGGGCCTCAGTTCAAATCTGGTCTCAGATACTTATTAGCTGTGTTTAGCTAGGGAAATCACATAACCATGTTTGCCTCAGTTTCCTAATCATTAAAAGGAGGTAGAAAAGGAAATGTCAGACCTCTCTAATACCTTTGCCAAGAAAATGCCAAATGAGGGCAGAAAAAGTTGGACATGACAACAACATAACTAAGCCAATCGAAAGGAAACAGCTATGCCTGGAATGACCAGTTTGTAGATTAATCTCTTAAAAAGATACTGTGGAAAAAGCCTATTTTGACTTCTGGGGTGGAGCCAAGATGACAGAGAGAAGCTAGGAACTTTCCTGAGCTTTCCTGTATTTCCCTCAAAAACAACATTAAATGAAGCCTCTAAACAGATTCTGGAACTACAGAACCTACAAAAAGAGAGACAAAATTCTGAGACATGAGATAATTTAGAAGACTTCAGAAAACGCCTATCTCCCCTGGGTGAAAGGGGCGGGCATCTCAGCACTGCTCATCCCAGCTGGCAGCTCAACTCAGCAAAACTCAGCTCAGTGGGTAGCTCTTTCAGCATAGGTTGGCTCAGTGGGCAGTTCAACACTGTTGAAACTCAACACAGCTGAAAGTGGGGCAGCTGAGAGCAGTAAGAAGCTTGCAACTGTGAACCCTGTGCCCCAGAAGCAGACTTCAACTTGATAAGCTTAATAATAACCTACAACATGAGTTCCCCAAAAGGAACACTTCAAGGAATATGATAGCCAAACACCAGAATTATCAGGTAAAGGAGAAAATACTCCAAGCAGCCAGAAAGAAACCATTTAAATACCATGGAGCCACAGTCAGGATTGAACAGGCCCTGGCAGCTTCAACATTAAAGGATCACAGGGCTTGGAATATGATATACAGGAAGGCAAAGGAGCATGGATTACAAGGCATGATCAACTACCCAGCAAAACTGATAACTCTCTTTCAGAGGAAAAGATGGACATTCAATGAACTAGGGGACTTCCAAGGCTTCCTGAGAAAAAGACCAGAACTGAACAGAAAATTTGATCTCCAAATACAAGACTCTAGAGAAATATAAAGAGGTAAACGACAGGGAGAAAAGGGTTGTTCAATGATGTTAAACAGCTTAAGTCCATAAGAGGGAGAATAATACTTTCAACTCTTGAGATCTGTATGTCAGTAAAGGTAATGTTATTAAATCAACTTTGACGTGATGATATAAAGAAACTTAGGGGGAAGAATAAAAGAAGACTAGGGGGAGGAGAGGAAGGGTGAGGTGGAATGGGGTTAATTATATCATATGAAGAGGCACAAAAAGAACCCATTACAACAAAGGGAAAGACTGGAGGGGTGGGCATTGTTGCAACCTTACTCTCATCAGATTTGGTTGAGGGAGGTAATAAAATACACTCCCATTTTTATGAGGAAACTTAGCTTACTCTTTAAGGAAACAAAAGGAGAAGGGGGGAAAGGGTGGTATTGATAGAAGGGAGGGCACAAGTTGGGGGAAAAGAGGCAAGAAAAAGAAGGGCAGCTGATAAAAGGGAGGGCAGATTGAGGGAGGCAGTGGTCAGAAACAAAAAACTGGTCGAGTGGAATGGCGGAAAGAAGAGGAAAAACGAGTACAAAGGGGAAAAGAAGATGGAGGGAAATAAACAGTTAATAATTTTAATTGTGAATGTGAATGGGATGAACTCTCCCATAAAACAGAAATGAATTGCAGAGTGGATTAAAAAACAGAATCCTACAATATGCTGTTTACAAGAAAGACAATTGAAGCAGAGAGATACACACAGAGTAAAGGCAAAAGGCTAGAGCAGAATATATTATGCCTCAGCTAAAGTAAAAAAAGCAGGGGTAGCAATCCTTATCTCAGGCAAAGCAAAGGCAAAAATAGATCTAATTAAAAGAGATAAAGAAGGAAACTACATCTTGCTAAATGTGCTATAGATAATGAAGTAATATCAATATTAAACATGTATGCACCAAGTAGTATAGCATCCAAATTCTTAGAGAAGTTAAATGAGTTACAAGAGGAAATAGACAGTAATACTATACTAGTGGGTGATCTGAATCTTCCCTTCTCAGAATTAGATAAATCCAGCCACAAAATAAATAAGAAAGAAGTGAAAGAGGTGAATAGAATAATAGAAGAGTTAGACATGATAGCTGTCTGGAGAAAGTTGAATGGGGATAGAAAGGAATATACCATTTTCTCAGCAGTACATGGCACATTTTCAAAAATTGACCATGTATTAGGGCACAAAAAACATCATAGTCAAATGTAGAAAGGCAGAAATAGTAAATGCATCCTTCTCCAATCATGATGCAATAATAATTATATGTAATAAAGAGCCATGGAAAGGTAAACTGAAAATCAATTGGAAACTAAATAATTTCATTCAAAAGAATGAGTAGGTCAAACAACAAATCATAGAAACAATCAATAACTTTTTCCAAGAGAATGACAATAATGAGCCAACATACCAAAATCTATGGGATGCAGCCAAAGCAGTGCTTAGGGGAAATTTTATAGCTCTAACTGCTTATACAAATAAAAAAGAGAAAGAGGAGATCAATGAATTGGGCATGCAACTTAAAAAAGCTACAAAAAGAACAAATTAGAAATCCCCAATTAAATACTAAATTAGAAATCCTGAAAATTAAAGGAGAATTTAATATAATTGAAATCAAGAAAACTATAGAATTAATCAATAAAACTAAGAGCTGATTTTATGAAAAAAAATAGATAAACCATTGGTTAATTTGATTAGAAAAAAGAAAGAAGAAAACCAAATTACCAGTATCAAAAATTAAAGGGGTGATTCTACCACCAATGAAGGGGAAATAAAAACAATAATTAGGAACTATTTTGCCCAATTGTATGCCAATAAATTTCACAATCTAAATGAAATAGATAAATACCTACAAAAATACAAACTGCCCAGGTTAACTGAAGAGGAAATAAAATCCTTAAATAAACCCATATTAGAAAAAGAAATTGAACAAGCCATTAATGAACTTCCTAAGAAAAAATCCCCATGGCCAGATGGGGTTTAGGGTGAATTCTACCAAACATTTAAAGAACAATTAATTCCAATATTATACAAATTATTTGGAAAAAATAGGTGAAGAAGGAGTTCTACCAAATTTGTTTTGTAACACAAATATGGTGGTGATACCAAAACCAGGCAAACCAATAACAAAGAAAGAAAATTATAGACCAATTTGCCTAATGAATATTGATGCAAAAATCTTAAATAAGATATTAGCAAAGAGATTACAGCAAGTGATCACCAGGATAATACACTATGACCACGTGGGATTTATACCAGGAATGCAGGCTGGTTCAACATTAGGAAAACTATTAACATAATCAACCACATCAATAAGAAAACTAACCAAAATCATATGATTATCTCAATAGATGCAGAGAAAGCTTATGACAAAATATAGCACCCATTCCTAATAAAAAAGAACTCTAGAGAGCTTAGGAATAGGTGGAGCTTTCCTTAAAATAATAAGCCGTATCTACCTAAAACCATCAGCAAGCATTATATGTAAAGTAGCAGGATATAAAATAAATCCACATAACACATTAGCATTTCTATACATGACCAACAAAATCCAGCAGCAAGAGAAAGAAATTCCATTTAAAGTAATGGTAGATAATATACAAATACTTGGGAGTCTACTTGCCAAGACAAACCCAGGAACTCTATGAACACAATTACCAAACACTTTTCACACAAATTAAATCAGATCTAAATAATTTGAAAGATATCAATTGCTCATGGATAGGCAGAGCTAATATAATAAAAAGTGACAATTCTACCTAAATTAATGTACTTATTTAGTGCCATACAAATCAGACTACCTAAAAATTATTTTATAGAGCTAGAAAAAATAATAACAAAATTCATCTGGAAAAACAAAAGGTCAAGAATATCAAAGGAAATAATGAAAAAAAAATTCACAGGAAGGTGGGTTAGCGGTACCAAACCTAGAGCTCTACTATAAAGCGGCAGTCATCAAAACTATCTGCTACTGGCTAAAAAATAGAGTGGTAGATCAATGGAATAGGCTAGGAGACATAGTAGTAAATGACATTAGTAATGTAGTGTTTGACAAACCCAAAGACTCCCGCTTCTGGAATAGGAATTTAGTAGTTGACAAAAACTGCTGGGAAAACTGGAAAATAGTATGGCAGAAATTAGGCATAGACCAACATCTTACACCTTATACTAAAATAAGGTCAAAATGGATACATGATTTAGACATAAGAGGTGATACCATAGGTAAATTAGGAGAAGAAGGAATAGTCTACCTTTCAGATCTTTGGAAAGGAGTGCAGTTTATGACCAAACAAGAAATAGAGAATATTATGAAATGCAAAATGGATGATTTTTTATTACATTAAATTAAAAAGGTTTTGTACAAACAGAAGCAATGTATCCAAAATTAGAAGGGATGCAGAAAGCTGGGAAACAATTTTTATGGCCAGTACTTCTGAGAAAGTCCTCATTTCTAAAATATAGAGGGAACTAAATCAAATTTATAAGAATCCAAGTCTTTCCCCAACTGAGATCAAAGGATATGAACAGGCAGTATTCTGATGAATAAATCAAAGCTATCTATTGTCATATGAAAAAATCCTCTAAATCACTATTGACTAGAGAGATGCAAATTAAAACAACTCTGAGGTACCACCTGACACCTATCAAATTGGCTAATATGACAAGAAAGGAAAATAATAAATGTTGGAGAAGCTGTGGAAAAATGGGAACACTAATGCATTGTTGGTGGAGCTGTGAACTGATCCAACCATTCTGGAGAGCAATTTGGAATTATGCCCAAAGGGCTATAAAGCTGTGCATACCCTTTGACCCAGAAATACCACTTTTGGGTCTTTTCCCCAAAGAGATCAAAAATTAAAAAGGGAAAAGGACCCACATGTACAAAAATATTTATAGCTGCTCTTTTTGTGGTGGCAAGGAATTGGAAATTGAGGGGATATCCATCAATTGGGGGATAGCTGAACTAGTTATAGTATATGAATGTAATGAAATCCTATTGTGCTGTAAGAAATGATGAGCAAGAGGGGTTCAGAGAATCCTGGAAAGACTTGCATGAACTGATGATGAATCAGATGAGCAGAACCCGAAGAACATTATACACAGTATCATCAACATTATGTGTTGATCAGCTGTGATAGACTAGATTCTTCTCACTGATCCGATGATACAAGAAAGTTCCAAAGGACTCATGATGGAAAAGGCTCTCCAAATCCAGGAAAAAAAGCAACTGTGGAATATAGATGCTGATTGGACCATACTATTTCTTTTGTTTTTGGTGCTGTTGGTTTTTTGTTTTGAGGTTTTTCCTTTTTGCTCTGATTCTTCTCTTATAACATGACTAATGCAGAAATATGTTTAATGTTTTTATGTATATATAACCTATATCAGATTACCTGCTGTCTAGGGGAGGGAGTGAGGGAGGGGAGGGAGGGAGAAAAATTTTAAATTAGAAATCTTATATAGACATATGTTGAAAACTATTGCTACATTTAACTGGAAAATAATAAAATACTTTTATTTAAAATTTTTAAAAATACTGTGCTATTTCTGGGTCACTCCAAATCTTCAAATAAAAGAAAAAAATCACTTGATCCTCTAACCATTTTGTTATATGCTGAATTAATAACACTCATATATTTAGAAACACACAAAAAATCCAAATGATTGACCATGTGGTTTTTTTAGATATCTTAATGGGATATAGACTTACCCCCAAATTGAAAAAAACTTAAAATTTGTTCTGTAAACCAGGTGACTCAAATGGAATAAAGAGATACATATGCATGTGAGTACAATAGGCAAAAAATTGACTTTATTCATATACCGTTCTTATTTCTCCCCATGGCATTGAGGAAACATTGGCTTCTTGGAGGCTTTCCTAGAAGAGGAAAAATTGTGATAGGCTCTACCTTGAAATATCACCACAGCAAAAATTGCACCAGCTTTCTGACAGCTAGGCTAATTAAATAATACAAAGAAACTCACAACCAGTAGGGTGATCGATTAGTGGTAGAGTCTTTGATCATGGAAATCCATGAAACTATTGTCACTCCAAGTAGATTATTAGTTATTTGCATTTAGGAATCTGTTGTGTACTTCCTTATATAGTGCATAGTTCTGCCTCTGACCCATATTGGCTGCCTCCTATACTTCCTAACTGAGTGACCCTAGGCAAGTCATCTAAACTCTAATTGCCTGACAAAATGGATCCATTGGAGAAGGAAACGGCAAACCACTCCAATATCTTTGCCAAGAGAACCCCAAATGGTGTCACAAAGGGTCATGCATGACTGAACAACGTATTTATGAGATCATTACTACGTTATAGTACCATAACCTACTATATCATAGTAGGTTTTATATACATGTGTGTGTATACACACACACACACATATAGGTTTTATGTATGTGTATATATATGTGAAAGTATTTATTTATATATATGTATATATAATGAATATATATTTATATACATATTTATATTATTTAAATATTATATATATTAAATATATGTATATATATGTGTCTATATGTATGATATAGCTATAAATATAGCAAATCTAAAGTTTGTTTTCAAAGAGGTAGGAAGGTAAAGGTAATAAGCATTTGTATAGTGACTATTATGTACCTGACACTGTGCCAAGAGCTGTTTTAAAATATCTCATTGGATCCTCAATATGACCCTGAATGGTAAGGACTATTATTCTCCCCATTTTCCAGTTGAGGAAATTGAGGCAAACAAAGGTTAAGTCATTTGCCCAGGGTCACACAGGCAGTAAATCTAAGGCTGGATTTGAATTCCAGTTTTCCTGATTCCAGATCTAGTGTTCCATTCACTGCACTGCCAGCTCTTTCATAAGAAAGAAATGAAGTTGAGTTCCAGAACTATGGTTTATCATCATTTTCTTTGGTAGTAACAAGAAGACCAGATTCACCATTTAAATACCTTGGTTTGAATCTAGGCTCTGCTAGGACATTGTCATCATCGATTGTCATTATCACCATCGCACCATCACATCCTAGTGTGGTCTGATATTTCTGTAGCACTTTCAGGTTTGTGAAATTATTTACACAAAACCTCTCTGGGACCCAGTTTCTTTCCTTGTAAAGGAAGGGCTAGATGATTGCAAAAGTTGCTTGCTAGACTATATCCTATGACTGACTTACAGAAAATTCTTCTAAACTGAGTTCTAAGTAAATCACTGAGCTGAGACTTAATTACAAGAGGGAAAAACAGATATGGAATGAAAGTGTACCACGATCCATTGTTTACTTTTTAGGCTTTTGTTTGTTTATAACCTCCTTATCCTTCTCCCAATTATCAGCAGAGACCAGATTCCTTCCAACAATCCATTTGGCTTCTAACTACAGAAGGCTGAGTGATGGAGTCTAGGGAACTTTTGTGGCACCAAATGGAAACGCATGATACTGTGAATCACTTCCTGAAAGAGCTTCTCAGATTCTCTTTGGTTTCTTTCATTTAACTTTATCTCCTGAGTTTAAAAAGCAGCTTCCTCACCTACTGAAATGAAAGTCATCATTATAGAAAAAATGTTACTGCTTGTAACCTGATTAAAGGGTCAGAGAATCATAGATTTACAGCTGAAAGGGCCTTTTGAGGTTATCAACTCCAAACCCCCAAAATGAGTTTTACATTTGAGGAAACTCAGAGAATTTAGTTGACTTACCTAAGATCACACAAGGAGTGATAGCTGAGATAGACTGTAATCCCAGGTCCTCTGACTCCAAATTAAGCTTTCTTTCCACTGGATCACAGGCCATCAGATCTTAGGATAACCACTGAAATAAACATATAGAGTGATTTAAACTTTAACATTTATTATCTCATTTAAGCTTTATAACAAGCCTGTGAAGTAACCATTGCAGGCATTATTCATTCAATATTATCCATGTGGAAACAAACTCAGAGGAATTAAATGACCCACAGTCATGCAGCTATTAAGTGGTGGGGGAGGATTCGAACTCAGATCATTCATAATGCCCAGTATGACACACTATCTTTGCAATCTGGAAATTGTAGGAGAATGGGCTAAATGTAAACAAAGCCCAGATCACCACCAGGATTTTTAAAATTTTACCATTGTCCTCTAAGTGATGTCATTCTATTTTGGTTTGCTTCTTCTCACCTATTTAATAAATTAGGTGCCAGAGACCCCAGCAGGGCTTTTAGCATCTAGAATTGCATATACAATATTAGTCTGACCACATGGCAACAGAGAATATGAGAAAGTTTTCCCAGAGAAAACTGGGTCAGGCTTCCCATTCCAACGCATTAGATAGGATGTGAGTTTCTTGAGGGAAGGAGCTGTTTCAGTCTTCTCTGTATACCTCCAACCCTTAGCAAAGGGCACAGAAAACAACAGGTGTTTAATAAGTGCTTGCAGATTGATTGGACACCGCATAAAATGGTTGTCTATGGATTGAGCCATTTCTATGAATACTATATCTCTCACTGATTCTCTCACGCTATACCCTACAGACCATGGGCCTTTTTCCTTTTGACTTTCAGCTGAAACCTTCCATCTGTATTGTTTCCCCATCCAAATGGAAACTCTGTGAGAACAGACACTTTCTGCCTTACCTTTCAACTTGTATCCCCAGAACTTAGCACAGTGCTTTGAATATAGTAAGCACTTAATAAATGCTTCATTCATTCATTCATTCATTCATTCATTCATTCATTCATTCATTCATATTATTGCCCCCATGACAGAACTGAAACTCTTACCTGACATTCAAGGGACTCCGTAATCAGACCATAACTCTACCTTTCCAACCTAAGTTCCTGCTGCTCCCTGCCACACACTTCCCCCTTCATTCAAAATAATTATGAATATCTATTTGGCTCTTATTTTGTGCCAGGCACTATGCTAAGCGCTTTACACATATTGTCCCATTTCATCCTCACAACCTTGGGAAGTACATTCTCTTATTACCCCCATTTACAGATGAGAAAACTGAGATATATAAAGATGAAGGGTTTGTCCAGGTTCACAAAGATTTGAACTCAGGTATTCTTGACAAAACACAGCGTTCTATCCATTCCACTAACTAGATGCTAACTGCATCATCTAGACCGCCCTCTTCAATGTCTCTAAAGCATACATGCTTATATGTCCCTTACCTCATCTTATTCTACTTCTGCCTGCAGTGCTCTCTTTAAACACTCCCTTACTTTTCTTTAAATTTGTTTCTTTTCTTTCTTTCTTTCCTTCTTTCTTTCTTTCTTTCTTTCTTTCTTTCTTTCTTTCTTTCTTTCTTTCTTTCTTTCTTTCTTTTTTTTTTTAAGTGAGGCAATTGGGGTTAAGTGACTTGCCTAGGTCACACAGCTAGTAAGTATTAAGTGTCTGAGGCTGGATTTGAACTCAGGTCCTCCTGAATCCAGGGCCGGTGCTCTATCCACTACGCCACCTAGCTGCCCCTAAATTTGTTTCTTTTCTGAACTTAATCATCAAATAAAATGGGTATTTCCATATACATAAAACAGAAATAGAAGAAGAAAGGATGTGCAATTGCAGATTTTTCTTATGCTTAAGTTATATGATGGATGGATGTGTGTATGTATGTGTATATTTAGATATGAGTAAGTTGTATATATACATATATACATATACATATATGTATATATATACACACACACATATATATGAACCAATAGCTTTCAAAGGTGTCCTGATTGTCTGGAGCACTCCTTTCTGAGCATGTTTTTGTAGTTCCCTCTTTTCATTTATGTACTTCATGCAGCTGATTTCTTGCTTCCTATTTTAGTCAAGAAATAAATTTGAATTAGCATGGTTTAATAGCAATGACTTTCTGAGCTCTGATAGTCATTTACTCGTGGATATGCTTTTTTACTAAGGCATGCTGGAGGGGAGAAAAGTCATGAGCATCTCCCAGGCTCCAATGAATTTGCCCTTACTTACTGGCTTGAATGTATTGCTGTAGAGGTGACCCTATCTTGACCATTGTCCCTGAGCATAAACTGCAAATTTTGCAGGCTCATGTTCCCAACTCCTTCTAAAAGCCCTAATTGGTTACTCACTCAAAGGAAACCAAACCCATAAGAGCAGTTGTTAGACAAGAGATACTCCAGGGAGTGAATGGGAGGAGACCACCCTTTTCCCAGTGTCATTCTATCGTCTGTGGTTTCCAGTGCCTGCAATTGATATGCTACATGAGAAAGGGTCAGAGAAAGTAAGTCATTTCAACCTGCTAGAAATGTCTGAGTTTTTATAGCCTCAGGTAATAAAAATACCAGACATCTTCCAGTAAGGTGTTTGTCTGAGCCATAGCCAGGTACCACCTGTGGTATCCTTGTGTTGAAAATGAAAAGATAAAACCACTATCACTTTATTATTTCCAAATACAGCAAAGGAAGTGTTAGGTGGCATTTAAATATTCAGTCTACAAATTTATAGCCAATTATGAATAAGAATATATCACACAAGTACAGTATTCTGTGGCCCGCTGCTCAATTTAGCACAGATTTATTAAACTCACAAATGTACTATTCTAGGGTAGCTAGGTGGCACAGTGGATAAAGCATTGGCCCTGGATTCAGGAGGACCTGAGTTCAAATCCAGATTCATGCACTTGACACTTACCAGCTGTGTGACCCTGGGCAAGTCACTGAACCCTCATTGTCCAGTCAAAAAAAATGTATTCTAGTCACTAGGGATACGAAATACAAAAATGAAGGCGTGCATGTTCTTAAAGACGTTATGGCACCAAGGTGGGAAATTGGACTGAATGCAGTATCTGGATTCAGTAAGACAAAGTTCAACCCAAAGCAAGTAACTTAACCCCTGCCTACCTAAATTTCCTTTCTGGGCTTTTGTGAGAATTAAATGAGACACTATTTGCAAGGTTCTTTATAAAACTTAAAGGACTATGTAAATGTTAATTATTATTATTATTATTATTATTATTTTATGATGATTATTATATTCTACTAAAATGTGACTTGAAATTAGGATTATAGGAGTGAGAGCTGAAAAAGAACGGAGATCAGCTACTCTAGCCCTGTCATTTTACAGGTAGGGAAATTGAGGTGCACAGGAGTCAAATAATTGCTGGTGGTAACAAAGGTGGTAAGCAGCACAAATAAGTTTGAACCTAGATGAGCACATTCACCCATATACATACAAATGCAACAAATGCATAACCCAATACTCAGTGGAGTATCTGCCCAAGTATTCTTACATTGGTTCTCCTTTGTATAGTGATGAATTTGTCTCCTCCAAAGAAACAGAAATGTCTCTGGCTTTTAGTAACAACAAGGTGATTAAACAAAACCCAGAAGCAAAACTAGCAAGTTTAAGGAATATAAAGAAGAAATGAGTATAAAATGCAAGGAAGGAAGAGGGAAAAGAGTGAACAAAAATGGGTGTAGAAGAAACAGGGGATTAGGAAGGAGATGGACAGAGAAGGGCAAAATATAAAGGGAAGGGGAAAAGACAGAAAGGAAGAGAATAATGAGAAATCAGAAGAAAAAGGAAAAGGAAAGTTTGGAGATATCAAAGTAGAAAAAAAGGTGGGGAGGGGGAAGCTAGGTGGCACAGTGGATAAAGCACTGGCCCTGGATTCAGGAGGACATGAGGTCAAATCCAGACTCAGACACTTGACACTTACTAGCTGTGTGACCCTGGGCAAGTCACTTAACCCTCATTGCCCTACCCCCCAAAAAGGTGGGGAGCAGCAGGTATAAAAGGGGAGGGAGTAGAAAGGAAAAACCATTATTGGAAAAACCAAGAGGTTTGGTACTTTGGTTTAGACTTGTTTCCGGAAGTTTCTAAGTGGCCAGCCCAAGTGAACTGTGAATAAAGATAATGTCAGGGGCCATTATGGTGAGAATGGAAAGACTGGTAAGAAGCTCAGGAATATCCCTTTCTACAGGGAAGAGATTGCTTTTATATGCCCTCCTTAAAGTGAATGCCTAGACCTCTTAGCATCTTAATCCCTCAGTTTCACAGAATACTGAGCATTTATTAAGTGCCTCCTATGTTCAGAACAGGTTGACAAGATGCATAGAGAACCATCTTAGAAGAGTAGGATTCAGGCCTTTCCTCTGATTCAAGCTGACTTCCAGACCTTGGGCATGTACTCTGGCTAATAGCTCACAGAAAAGGTATGGCTATAAATAGGTAGAGGGAGTTTCCCATACCTGATAGTTCTTTAACCAATGAAACACCAGATCCAGTGCTTATTGCTATATTCAAGGTACCTTGACAACTAGTTGAGATAGTGATGCAAAAATGAAACAATCCCTTCCCTCAAGAAGCTTATATTCTTTGGGGGATGAGAAAGATAATATACTAAGTAAATGTAAATACAAGGTAATTTTGTGAGGGAAGAGCACCAACAATAAGGGGAACAGCAAAAGCCTCTTATAGGATTAATACTTGAGGTGAGCTTTGAAGGAAAAAAAGGAACGTAAGAAGCAAAATCAAGGAAGGAAATTATAAAGGAACTAGATTGGACCAGAGTTCAAGCAATTTCCTCACATGCACACAGGTGGTACATTGTTTGAATGCAGTGCTGATTACAAATCCTGGCTTCATTCCCCTCTGCTATGGTCCAACACTCGTGGGACCGCAAGCTCTTAAAGTGCAGTGATCATGTCAATATTTTCTCTCCCCAGAAAATAGTATGATCTATACCTATTGATCACTCAGTGGCCCATTGACGTTGCCTATTCATGTGGATAATTACAAGGATTAAATCTCTACCGCAAGGGCTTTTTATTCATCAACAATCATCTGCATTTTGAATTTGGGGGTGGTACTCATCTGATTAATAATCACAGTTCCAGAGTTTCCATCATGTCCTTTCAGCTTCCAAAAAGACACAAATTTTCATTTGAACCTTTTGTAGCAAAGCACAACAGTCCCCTTTTCAGCAACACCAGCCACCAGCTGGCTCAGTTGTAGCTGTGCTTAACCTTGACTTCATGTTCACTACTCTCTAAAGCTGAGAGCAAATATGGCTACTTCCCAAAGTCACATTATCTGCTTCCTGTTCCTGACCCCTGGAGTGGTATGTTCTACCTCTGCCCACACCTTCCTGTGCTCATGGTGCTGTTGCCTAGTTGCAAAGGCCCTGAGACATACTACTGTATCTTTATGATACTTGAAACATAATAAGAAAATTCAACTGTTTGACAAGAAAAGATTGACCCAGCAGGGCATGGAAGAGGGGGGAGGACTATTGAAAAGAAACAGGCTATAAATTGCAAGTGGGGGATGGGGGATTGAAAACTAAAAAGATACAAGATCTTATTATTGCAGCCCCACTTGAGTTTTATTTGACAACTATCAATAGAAAATGATAATGTAAGACAATGTAAATATCTGAAAATTCCAATGCTCCATTTCCCTTTGTGGAATATTTGCAAAAAGAAAATTACTTTTGATTATATAGCTCTGTTGGAATCTACTTCCTTATTTTGGGGGTAATACAAATTTACTGCTTTCAAATTCTGGCTATACAATCACCCATGGTGCAGTGCTGAATAATAGCACTCCACAGAAATCATCTCCAATGCCGACAGACAATGTGACCAAGATACCCACTCACACCAACCATCCATTGGCTTAACAGCAAGGGGTCAAGGTAATAAAGACCTAAATGAAATCCAATTACTGTTCCACTCAAGTTGGAAACCCAAAGAATAACACATTGTTATATGGAAAGAAAAACAAGAGATAGCAAAATGAGGCTACTTCTGAGCCCCTGAAATGTGATCTCTTGTACATTATCATTTCTATCTTTTCAACACCAGTTTATAATCAAATCATATCAGGTTTTCAACTGATCTCCAAAACAGGATTTGGAAAACAATATTTTCGACCAAATGGGAAAATTTGTTAGACTCACTAAAGATAAGAGACAGGCACATTAAAATAATTTTTAAGTTGCACTGCAAATTGCCAGAGGTTGGAGGGATTGGGAGAAAAAAAAAAGGTACATTCACATACTATGGATTCAAGCATTCTTGAAAATAATGCGTCATTAAACTGCTCATAGCAACTGACTATGCAATCCTACTACTGGACATATATGCTAGGGAGATAAAAGACAGAAAAGAGCTCCCGGAGAAATAGAAGGTCCTATATGTACACTAAAATATGCACAGATTTTTTTGGCTATATTACAACACTGGAATCAAAGCAGATACCCAATCATTTGTGGGATAGCTGAACAATTTGTGACACGTAAATGAAATGAAATATTATTTTTGCCATAAGAAATGACAACTGAGTTGTCATTCCAGAGTTTCCATCATGTCCAACTATGAAGAATTCAGAGAAAGACAACAATATTTGCATAGCCTGACAGAGTAAAGAAAATAGAACCAGGAAAATGATATCAACAATTATAGAAGACATGATTAATTCTACAATTCTAGAAAATAATTTCTCATTAAAAATTCATATCCAAAGACTAAGTAATCCCACTACTTTTCATATATAGGGAGGAGGTAAAAGACAGAAGTTTTCAGATAGAAGGAAAGTCCATAATCAAAGTCATAGAATTTGGGAATTAAAAGGGACCTCAGTCAAACCCACATATGATAAATTACCTTTATGATATACTTGAAAAGTAATCAGTCATTGTCTTCCTGAAGACCTTTTCAAATTGAGTAGCTCCTTTCTGAGGTTCCTGTTTCTCCTTGGGATAGCTCCAATTAGTAGGAAATGTTTTACCTTTGACCTCAAGACTAAATTTACTTACTTGCATCTTGAACTAATTACTCTTAGTTCTTTTTTTTCTTTTTTTCTTTTTTTTTGCGGGGCAATGGGGATTAAGTGACTTGCCCAGGGTCACACAGCTAGTAAGTGTCAAGGGTCTGAGGCCAGATTTGAACTCAGGTACTCCTGAATCCAGGGCCAGCACTTTATCCACTGCGCCACCTAGCTGCCCCCCTGCTCTTAGTTCTAAAGCCAAAGAAAATAAGTCTAATCATTTTCCAAATAATGACCTTTCATATACTTAGACAACATGCTACCCTTTGAATCTTCTTTATTTAGAATAAGCATCCCAATTCTCTCTCCCAGCCCTCACGTGACACTGACTACAAGACATTCACCATTTGAGTAGCTTTCCTTTTTTCACTTGCCATTATCCTGCTTAAATTATGGGGCCAAAAATTGAACAAAATGATCGAGGTGAGGTCTGATCAGGGCAGAGTACAATGGAACTATTATTGTTGTATTCCTGGAAGCTATGCCTCTAAATACAGCCGACAGGGGTATTAGCATTTCTGGCTGTTGCATTTCACTGTTAGCTCATACCAAACTTGCAGTCAACCAAAAGGCTGTGGTCAGGAAGACATGAGTGCAAATCCAGCCTCAGACAATTACTAGCTGTGTGGACAAGTCTCTTACCTGTATTTGCCTCAGTTTCCTCAATTGTAAAATGGGAATAATAACAGCACCTACCTTGCAAGATTGTTGTGAGGATCAAAAGAGATATTTATGGAATGCTTAATCATAGTATCTGATGCATGGTAGGTCCTATATAAAGGCTTAATACATTTTTTTCCTTTCCTAAAGTGCAACCTAACTGTGCATTTCCCATTTTTTTTTTTTGGTCAGGGAAATGAGGGTAAACTGACTTGCCCAGGGTCACACAGCTAGTAAGTGTCAAGTATCTGAGGTTGCATTTGAACTCAGGTCATCCTGAATCCAGGCCCGGTGCTTTATCCACTGCTCCACCTAGCTGCCTCCATTTCCCATCTTTTACTTGGGAAATTGATTTTGGAAACCCAAGTATAACTTTTTTTTTTTAATTTTATGGTTTTTATGTTTAGCTCAAAGCTTTAACCTGTTAAGAAATCTTTGACTTATTTGAATCCTGACTCTATCATCCTATGCATGAGCTATCTCCCTAGCTTTATGTCAACTGTAAATTTGAGGAGTATGCCTTTTTGAGAAAATCAATGATAAAACATGTTAAACAACAAAAAGCCAAGAACAGATCCCTGGAGAATTACAGTACAGACCTGCTTCCATGTTGACATTGAATCATTAATCACTACTCTTTGAGTCTAGAAATTCAGCCACTTCGTAATGTATTAAATTGTATTATCTAATCTAAATCTATCTTCCCCAAAGGAATAATGTAAATCACTTTATCAAAAGCTTTGCTAAAATCTAGGTAAACTATATACACAGCATTACTTTCATGTAATAGTGTCATAATCCTGTCAAGAAAAGGAAAAAGAGATTAGTCTGGCTTGATTTGGTCTTATTCAAACCATGCTAGCTCTTTGTCATCATGATTTTGTTTTCTAGATGTTCAGCAACCATTCCTTTAAAGATTAATTCTAAACTTTTCCCAGGAACAAATATTAAGCTTGTAAACCTATCATTTTCAAACTCTATTCTCTTCCCATTTTTTAAAATCAGGACAAGAGTTCTCCAATTTTTAGTAAATCTGCTGTTTTTCATGACCTTTAAAATAGTAATAACAATGACAAATCCCTATGCATCTACATGCCTCAATTATCCCATCTTTAGAATAGGCATAATAGTACTTTTCAAAAATCATAGAAATGAAGAAATTGAAGTTATATTAAGAACTGAATACTACCCTAGTCTAACTTGCCTGATGATTTTATCCAAGCTTTTCTTAAATATCTCCAAATGAAAGGAAAGTTACTACCACACAGAGCAGCTCATTCTTCTTTTGGAGAGTTCTAATTCTTTTTAAGATTTTGTATTCCAAATTCTCCTCCTCCCTCCCCTCCCCACCCAATAACTTAAGCAATTCAATATAAACTATACATGAGAAGTCATGCAAAGCATTTCCACATTAGCCAGGTTGTGAAAGAAAACAGACAAAAACAAAACCTAAGATAAAGGAACTAACAAAAAAAAGTATGCATCATCTTTATTCAGATACCACCAGTTCTCTCTCTAATGATAGAAGGACAGCTCTAATTCTTAGGAAGTTTTTCCTTATATAATTATAACCTTGTCGCTTTTCAACAACCATGAATTGGTTCATTAGAATGAAAGGAAGTGTTTTTATCCCCAGAGTCTAACAAAGTGTCTATCATGTAATAGTTACTTAATAAATTTTATTGTTAAACTTTACTAATTTTCTCTCCCTGATATGATCATAAGTCTAATTAAACTCTCATGTCCTCTTCTGTCTTCACTACTCCATCTCTAGTTTCTTCAGTTGATCTTCCTATGGTTTGGCATGATTACCTGAATATTACCCTGATGTGCCTATAAAAAAAGGAAGGGATATCAGTTTATGATGCCATGATTCATTCTTGACCAAGCCTTGTTAACTCACCACCTCCTTTACCTAGATCATTGTTTGGCTCTATTCATTGCTCCTGTTGCTCTCTAGCTTGTATTTGGCCCAAGAGAATGTAAGTACCTTGAAGGCAATAAACTGTGTATTTTTAAATTTTTGTGTTCTTCTGATAAAGGCCTCATTTCTAAAATATATAGGGAACTAAATCAAATTTATAAGAATCCAAGTCATTCCCCAATTGAGAAACGGTCAAAGGATATGAATAGGCAGTATTCTGATGAAGAAATCAAAGCTATCTATTCCCATATTAAAAAATCCTCTACATCACTATTTATTAGAAAGATGCAAATTAAAACAACTCTTAGGTACCACCTGAAATCTATCAGATTGGCTAAAATGACAAAAAAGGAAAATAATAAATGTTGGAGAAGCTGTGGAAAAATGGGAACACTAATGCATTGTTGGTGGAGCTGTGAACTGTTCCAACCATTCTGGAGAGCAATTTGGAATTACATGCAAAGGGCTATAAAGCTGTGCATACCATTTGACCCAGCAATACCACTTTTGGGTCTTTTTCCCAAGGAGATCATAGAAAGGGGTAAAGGACTCACATGTTCAAAAATATTTATAGCTGCTCTTTTTGTGGTGGCAAGGAATTGGAAATTGAGGGGTTGCCCATCAATTGGGGAATGGCTGAACCAGTTGTGGTATAATGAATGTAATGGAATTCTATTGTGCTGTAAGAAGCGATGAGCAGGAGTAGTTTAGAAAAACCTGGAAGGACTTGCATGAACTGATGATGAGTGAGATGAGCAGAACCAGAAGAACATTATACACAGTATTATCAACATTATGTGTTGATCAACTGTGATAGACTGGATTCTTCTCACCAATCCAATGGTACAGAAAGGTCCAGGGGACTCATGATGGAAAAGGCTCTCCAAATCCAGAAAAAAAGAACTTTGGAATATGGATGCTGATCGAACGATACTATTTCTTTTGTTTTTGGTGCTGTTGTTTTTCTATTTTGAGGTTTTTCCTTATTGTTCTGATTCTTCTCTTATAGCATGACTGATACAGAAATATGTTTAATCTTGTTATCTTGTTATGTATATGTATGTGTATATATATACATGTGTGTGTGTGTGTATATATATATATATACCTATATCAGATTACCTGCTCTTTAGGGGAGGGGGGGAGGGAGGGGGGAAGGAGAAAAATTTGAAATTGGAAATCTTATATAAACAAATGCTAAAAACTAAAAAACTAAACTAAAATATAATTTTTGTGTTCCTAATACTACCAAGGCCATTTCCTTGCACATAGCAGATGTTTACAGAATAGTTAATTTACAAAAAATTTAATTTGCAAATGTTTAATTATCTAAGAATATGATCTAGAACTTCCCAAAGAGTTCAAAATCAAGCTGACTTTCTACAATTTGAAGACATTATTCCTCTTATAAACAAAACAAAACAATCTTATCATTTTCCTGTCCCTGCCCAGTAAGCAATTTCCTTTTCTCCAACAGTGTTCAGAAATCACTGAAGAAGGCTTGGCAATCATTTCTGATCTTTTTTCAGCACCTGGAGATGTTTTTCATCTGGGTTTCAAGGCAGGGGACTAGCAGTGTGATGCAGGACACAATGGATGTCACTAGTTTTCACTTACTGGGCCTTAAATAGTCCTTTTGATACTTGTCTGTGTTGGCAAATACATTCCAGCTAAATTTAACATCAGTGGTGACTAGCTGACACTGGAGCTAATTCCAGTTGAGATTCCATCAAAAACTATTGAGGAACAACAAGGTATAGTGAATACAGAGCACTCGTCTTTAGGTCAGGAAGAACTGGGTTCAAAACCAAACTTCAGACACTTACTCGTTGGGGACCTTAGAAGAAATAACTTAAATAAGCTCTACCTCAGTTTCATCAACTGTAAAAGGATGGGATTGGACTAGAGCACCTTGAAGTTCACTTTTAGCTCTGTTACCCTATATTCTTTCTTTGCTAACGAGGAGTCTGAAACCTATGCTCAGATGATTTTTCCCAAAGATAACACAACATACAGACAAAACAAGGAAACCACAAGAGTACAAAATTAATCTAAATCGTATTCTTTCTCCACTAATGTATAGCAATTTCTATACATTCACCTTCTAGCTGTTATTCCCGAAAAGATCACAGCAAATTCCCAGGCTGCACCGGGACCCTCCAGTCAATTTCTTATCATGAGTGGGGAAAGCTCAAAAGCAAAGCAGACATCCAAATCAACTTCCAAGGCAAGTGGCCATAGGGCAGAAATAGAAGAGAAATCAGTTTACTCAGTGTGAGTGTCTCACAGTCCAGTCCTCTTCAAATAAAGGAGAGTAATTAACTGGCTTCATTTCCCTTTAAATTATACCTTTGTTGGTAGGCAGAGCCAAGATGGCAGAGAGGAAGCAGCAAGCTGCCTGAGCTCTCCTTCTTTTCCCTCAAAACGAACATTAAATCAAGCCTCTGGACGGATTCTGAAACTACAGAACCTGCAAAGAGACAGAGAGACACAGTCCTCCAACCAGAGATAATTTAGAAGACTTCAGGAAAAGGTCGGTCTGACTTGGGCAAAAGGGAGGCCCAGCGCAGGGCAGCAGCCCAGCGCCAAGGGGGTTGGGGCAAGTCAGCAGGAGCTGTGGGCTACAGCCGAACAACTGAGGCCCCTGGAACCTGGTTCAAAAATCTGGTGGCAAAGAAGGACAGTGGAAAAACCTACCCGCACCGGCCGAGAGGGCCACGAATGGGTCAGGCGGGATCAGATGCCAGGGTCCCGCGCCTGGCTGGCTGAGCACAATCAGACAGGAAGTGCAGGGCGGGGGATCTCCACACACCATAAAGGCCTCAGAGTAAAAACCCAGTCACACAGCACCTATACCCCTGCACAAGAAGCCCAAAACAGGGACCCTGGTGGCCCCAGAACAGACCTCAACTCAACTTAAAAAATGAATAAATAAGCTGCAATAATGAGTAAGAAGCAAAAAAGAGCCCTCTCCATTGAGAGCTTCTGTATCAATACGGAAAAAGCCAACACAAACTCAGATGAGGACAATAGCCTCAAATTGTCTACATCTGAAGCCTCACAAGGGAAGGTGAATTGGTCTCAAGAACAAAAAGCCTTCCTGGAAGAGCTCAAAAAGGATTTTAAAAATCAATTGCAAGAGGTAGAAGAAAAAATGGGGAGAGAAATGAAAGCAAAACAAGAAAACTATGAAAAAAGAATCAGCAGCTTGGAAAAGGAAGGACATAATTTTACTGAAGAAAACAAAGCCTTAAAAAATTCACTTGGCCAAATGGAAAAAAAGGTGCATAATCTCACTGAAGAAAACAATGCCTTAAAAATTAAAGTGGGACAGTTGGAAGATAAGGAATCCATAAGACACCAGGAATCAGTCAAGCAGAATCAAAAAAATGAAAAAATAGAAGAAAATGTGAAATACCTCATTGGAAAGACAACTGATCAGGAAAACAGATCGAGGAGAGACAATTTGAGAATCATTGGACTGCCTGAAAGCCATGACCAGAAAAAGAATCTAGACAGCATATTCCAGGAAGTTATTAAGGAGAACTGCCCTGATATCATAGAATCAGAGGATAAAATCATCATTGAAAGAATCCACTGATCACCTCCTGAAAGAGACCCCAAAAGGAAAACTCCAAGGAACATTGTAGCCAAATTCCAGAATTATCAGGTGAAGGAGAAAATACTCCAAGCAGCCAGAAAGAAGCAATTTAAATATCATGGAGCCACAGTCAGGATTGCTCAGGACCTGGCAGCTTCAACATTAAAGGATCGCAAGGCTTGGAATATGATATTCCGGAAAACAAAGGAGCTTGGATTGCAGCCAAGAATCTATTACTCAGCAAAAATGTGCATTTTCTTTCAGGGGAAAAGATGGACATTTAATGACATTGGGGACTTTCAATCTTTCCTGGTGAAAAGACCAGAACTGAATAGAAAATTTGATCTCAACATACAAGACTCAAGAGAAGTTTAAAAAGGTAAACAGAGGGGGAAAAAAAGGTTACCCTATTAGGTTAAACTGTTTATATCCCTGCACAGGAAGATAATACTCATAACTCTTAAGAACTGTAAATGTATTTGGGCAGAGAGAAGGACTTTACATAGAGGGTATAAATATAAATTGTCTTTGATGTGATGATACAAAAGAATTAAGGGGTTCAAAAGGGAGTCTATGGGGAGGAGAGGAAAGGGGAGGAGGAATGGGATGAATTATATCATATGAAGAGGTGGAAAAAAACCCTATTACAATACAGGGAAAGAAAGGAGGGGGGAACATTGTTTCAACCCTATTCTCATGAGATTGGACTCAAAGAGGGAATAACATATACGTTCATTGGGATAAAGAAACTTAACTCATTCTTTAGGGAAACAAAAGGGGAAGGGAAAGGGGGGGACTGATAGAAGGGAGGACAAAAGCAAGGGAGAAAAGGGTAAAGAAAAGAGAGGGGGGAGATAAAAAGGGAGGGCAGATCGGGGGAGGCAGGGGTAAGAAGTAAAACATCGGTGAGGAGGAATAGGGTGAAAGAAGGGGGGAAAATAGAATGGAGGGGAATAGACAGTCAGTAATAATAACTGTGAATGTGAATGGGATGAACTCTGCTATAAAACGGAAGCGAATTGCAGAGTAGATTAAAAACCAGAACTCTAAAATATGCTGTTTACAAGAAACACATTTGAAGCAGAGAGATACACACAGAGTAAAGATAAAAGACTGGAGCAGAATATATTATGCCTCAGCTAAAGTAAAAAAGGCAGGGGTAACATTCCTTATCTCAGACAAACTGCAGGCAAAAATAGATCTCATTAAAAGAGATAAGGAAGGAAATTACATCTTACTTAAAGGTACTATAGATAATGAAGTAATATCAATATTAAATATGTATGCGCCAAGTGGTATAGCATCCAAGTTCTTAGAGGAGAAGTTAAATGAATTACAAGAGGAATTAGACAATAATACTATACTACTGGGGGATCTGAATCTCCCCCTCTCAGAAATAGATAAATCTAGCCAAAAAATAAATAAGAAAGAAGTGAAAGAGGTGAATAGATTACTAGAAAAGTTAGACATGATAGATGTCTGGAGAAAATTGAACGGGGATAGAAAGGAATATACCTTTTTCTCAGCAGTACATGGCACATTTTCAAAAATTGACCATGTATTAGGGCACAAAAACATCATAGTCAAATGTAGAAAGGCAGAAATAGTAAATGCATCCTTCTCAGATCATGATGCAATAAAAATTATATGGAAGAAAGAGCCAGGGAAAAGTAGAATGAAAATCAATTGGAAACTAAATAATTTCATTCTAAAAAATGAATGGGCCAAACAAGAAATCATAGAAACAATCAATAACTTTATCCAAGAGAATGACAATAATGAGACAACATACGAAAATCTATGGGATGCAGCCAAAGCAGTGCTTAGGGGAAAATTTATAGCTTTAAATGCTTACATGAATAAAAAAGAGAAAGAGGAGATTAATGAATTGGGCATGCAACTTAAAAAGCTAGAAAAAGAACAAATTAGAAATCCCCAATTAGACACTAAATTAGAGATCCTGAAAATTAAAGGAAAAATTAATAAGATTGAAAGCAAAAAAACCCTATAGAATTAATCAATAAAACTAAGAGCTGGTTTTATGAAAAAAACAATAAAATAGATAAAATATTGGTTAATTTGATTAAAAAAAAGAAAGAAGAAAACCAAATTACCAGTATCAAAAATGAAAAGGGTGATGTTACCACCAATGAAGTGTAAATTAAAGCAATAATTAGGAAATATTTTGCCCAAATGTATGCCAATAAATTTGACAATCTAAATGAAATGGATGAATATTTACAAAAATACAAACTGCCCAGGTTAACTGAAGAAGAAATAAAATCCCTAAATAAACCCATATTAGAAAAAGAAATTGAACAAGCCATTAATGAACTCCCTAAGAAGAAATCCCCAGGGACATATGGGTTTACAGGTGAATTTTACCAAACATTTAAAGAACAATTAATTCCAATATTATACAAATTATTTGGGAAAATAGGTGAAGAAGGAGTTCTACCAAATTTGTTTTATGACACAAATATGGTGGTGATACCAAAACCAGGCAAAGCAAAAACAGAGAAAGAAAATTATAGACCAATTTCCCTAATGAATATTGATGCTAAAATCGTAAATAAGATATTAGCAAGGAGATTACAGCAAGTGATCACCAGGATAATACACTATGACCAGGTGGGATTTATACCAGGAATGCAGGGCTGGTTCAACATTAGAAAAACTATTAACATAATCAACCATATCAATAAGAAAACCAACCAAAATCATATGATTATCTCAATAGATGCAGAGAAAGCTTTTGACAAAGTACAACACCCATTCCTAATAAAAACACTAGAGAGTTTAGGAATAGGTGGAGCTTTCCTTAGAATAATAAACAGTATCTACCTAAAGCCATCAGTAAGTATTATATGCAATGGAGATAAATTAGAGGCCTTCCCAATAAGATCAGGGGTGAAACAGGGATGTCCATTATCACCCCTATTATTTAATATTGTCCTAGAAATGTTAGCTTCAGCAATCAGAGAAGAGAAAGGAATTAAAGGAATTAGAATAGGCAAGGAGGAAACAAAACTATCACTCTTTGCAGATGATATGATGGTATACTTAAAGAATCCTAGAGAATCAACTCAAAAATTACTTGAAACAATGAACAACTTTAGCAAAGTAGCAGGATATAAAATAAATCCACATAAATCATCAGCATTTCTATACATGACCAACAAAGTCCAGCAGCAAGAGATAGAAAGAGAAATTCCATTTAAAGTAACGGTAGATAATATAAAATACTTGGGAGTCTACTTGCCAAGACAAACCCAGGAACTCTATGAACACAACTACCAAACATTCTTCACACAAATCAAATCAGATCTAAATAATTGGAAAGATATCAATTGCTCATGGATAGGCAGAGCTAATATAGTAAAAATGACAATACTGCCTAAATTAATTTACTTATTCAGTGCCATACCAATCAGACTACCTAAAAATTATTTTATAGAGCTAGAAAAAATAATAACAAAATCCATCTGGAAAAACAAAAAATCAAGAATATCCAGGGAAATAATGAAAAAAAATTCACAGGAAGGTGGGTTAGCGGTACCAAACCTGGAGCTTTACTATAAAGCGGCAGTCATCAAAACTATCTGGTACTGGCTAAAAAAATAGAGTGGTAGATTAATGGAATAGGCTAGGCTCAGGAAATGCAGTAGTAAATGACACTAGTAATGTAGTGTTTGGTAAACCCAAAGACTCCAGCTTCTGGGATAGGAACTCAGTATTTGACAAAAACTGCTGGGAAAACTGGAAGATAGTATGGCAGAAATTAGGCATAGACCAACATCTTACACCTTATACTAAAATAAGGTCAAAATGGATACATGATTTAGACATAAGAGGTGATACCATAGGTAAATTAGGAGAGAAAGGAATAGTCTACCTATCAGATCTTTGGAAAGGAAAACAGTTTTTGACCAAACAAGAGATAGAGTATATTATAAAATGAGAAATGGATGATTTTGATTATATTAAATTAAAAAATTTCTGTACAAACAGAAGCAATGCATCCAAAATTAGAAGGGATGCAGAAAGCTGGGAAACAATTTTTGAGACCAGTACTTCTGAGAAAGGCCTCATCTCTAAAATATATAGGGAACTAAATCAAATTTATAAGAATCCAAGTCATTCCCCAATTGAGAAATTGTCAAAGCATATGAACAGGCAGTTTTCTGATGAAGAAACCAAAGCTATCTATTCCCATATGAAAAAATGCTCTAAATCTCTAATG
The DNA here is from genome assembly GCF_019393635.1 of Dromiciops gliroides. Classification (NCBI taxonomy): domain Eukaryota; kingdom Metazoa; phylum Chordata; class Mammalia; order Microbiotheria; family Microbiotheriidae; genus Dromiciops; species Dromiciops gliroides. Next base: position 715,002,974 of record NC_057861.1, read on the forward strand.
ATTAGAGAGATGCAAATTAAAACAACTCTGAGGTACCATCTGACACCTATCAGATTGGCTAAAATGACAAAAAAAAGAAGATAATAAATGTTGGAGAAGCTGTGGGAAAATGGGAACACTAATTCATTGTTGGTGGAGCTGTGAACTGATCCAACCATTCTGGAGAGCAATTTGGAATTATGCACAAAGGGCGATAAAGCTGTGCATACCCTTTGACCCAGAAATACCACTTTTGGGTCTTTTTCCCAAAGAGATCCTGGAAGGGGGAAAGGGACCCACATGTACAAAAATATTTATAGCTGCTCTTTACGTGGTAGCAAGGAATTGGAAGTTGAGGGGGTGCCCATCAATTGGGGAATGGCTGGACAAGTTGTGGTATATGAATACAATGAAATACTATTGTGCTGTAAGAAATGATGAGCAGGAGGAGTTCAGAGAAACCTGGAGGGTCTTACATGAGCTGATGATGAGTGAGATGAGCAGAACCAGAAGAACATTGTACACAGTATCATCAACATTGAGTGTTGACCTACTGTGATGGACTATATTCTTCTCACCAATGCAATGGTACAGAAGAGTTCCAGGGAACTCATGATAGAAGAGGATCTCCAAATCCAAGGGAAAAAAAAAACTGTGGAGTATAGATGCTGATTGAACCATACTATTTCTTTTGTTTTGGGTGCTATTGTTTGTTTGTTTTTCTATTTTGAGGTTTTTCATCATTGCTCTGATTTTTTCTCTTATAACAGGATTAATGCAGAAATAGGATTAATGTTATTATGTGTATATATATGTGTGTGTATAGATATATATATGTATATGCATATGTATATACATATATAGATATTACCTATATCATATTACCTGCTGTCTAGGGGAGGGGGGAGGGAGGGGAAGGAGAAAAATCTGAAATTGTAAAGCTTGTATAAACAAAAGTTGAGAACTATCTTTACATGTAACGGAAAAATAAAATACCTTATATGTAAAAAAAAAATTATACCTTTGTCAGGATCATTGTGAAAAGTTGGGCTTCTGATCCCACCTTGGTCACCAATTTTCGGTGGGATCTGGGGTAAGTTCCTTCATTTCTCTATAAAATAAAATTTGTGCTAGATAATCTCTAAGGTCTCTCCCAGCTCTCAAAAATTCCATGACTCCATCTCTGCCATACCAGGCAATTTTAATTACTTGCAGGTTGAGTTACTTTTATTGAAAACAGATGGCTGGTAAACTGCCCCATCATCCCATCACTATTAGAAGTGCTTAAGGGATAACTCAGGCAAAAAAAATATTTGCAAGGGATTTCCATCATTATCTCCCAGTTGCCAGTTCATGATTCGTTCTCTTACTCAGTGTCAAAAATTGCCCCTGGTTCTCTTGAGTAATACTCATCCTTTTAAGAGGAACAAGAAAAGGCAACCGAGCCTGCTTGAAAACATGATTCACAAATGATGTCTTCAAAATCCAGTCATTCAAGGCCCAGATTGCTTGGTTATGACTTCAGCATTAGTTTCAAATGATGAGTTTTGCATCTGCTATGAGACACAAGAACCTTTGGTTAGAGCCACAAATACCCTCCCCAAGATTTCAAAACCATACAAGTTTGTGTTGCCACAGCTTACAGCAAAGATAAATGAAATTACTTTTGTGATTCGGAGTGGGGAGTCAGTCTTCTAATCATGATAGAAATGCTTGTCCCAACAGAAGTATGCAAAATAAGTACTCTCATAAGAGAATCAACATGGTGTGATGCAGAGATGTCAAACACTGCCAATGGACCATATGTAGCCCATGACATTGCTGAGTATGACCTGAACCAAATTAAAATGCAGTTCTTATAAATTTTTATTGTGTTGATATATTAATAAAAAAGAAATGTATTAGCAGGTGTGCTTTTCCAAATCAATATGTAGCCTGCAGGAATATGTATGTATGTTTTAGTGGCCCATGCTTCTATTTGAGTTTCACATCATTGGTGTAATAGTTATAGTGCTGTCCCTAGAGTCAGGAAGACTTAGATTGATGTTCAACCTAACATTAGTATTTTATTAATTAATGTTAATAAAGACTAATAGTTTATTAACTTTTCAATCAACCTTCTAAAAGTATAAGTTATGGAAGAATTGTGGCTCTGGATTGGTGGTTTGCAGAGTTCTCCCTACACACAGGAGACTACAGTTCTGGACAAAACAAAAACCTATTCTCTTTATCATTATATAAATTATTTCATAAGGTGTATCTCTGTACTATTGCAGTGATGGTAATGGCAAAGGTTTCATCAAGGATATGACTAGCCTGACCTGTCATAAGCTATTTTCTAGAGGAGGAAAAAAAGAGGGATGGGGGGGGGTGGAGACAAGAAATCATCTGATTTCCATTTTTTAAATTGGATATATTAGTTAATTGGTAAGGTGATCTCATAATAAGGGAACTTCTACAAATGTCGAGCCATATCTGCTCTGCAACGTATAATCTTAAAGAGTTACTGGATCTCTAAAGGGCAAAGGGATCAGCCCAGTGCTATACAGTCAGGAGCATGTATCAGACACAAGCCTTGAATCCAATTCTTCCTAACTAGCTCTCTATTCCCTCTGGCAAGATACCTCTGCTATGTCATTGTTGTTATGGTTGTTGTTGATTCAGTTGTATATGACTCTTCATGACCCAATGAACCATATCACTTTTTAATACCACCCATGGGCTTTTCTCAGCAAGGATACTGGAGTGATTAGCCATTTCCTTCTCTAGTGGATTAAAGCAAACAGAGGCTTAGTGACTTGCCCAGGGCCACATAGCTAGTAAGTGTTTGAAGCTGGATTTGAACCTAGGGTTTTTAGACTCTAGGTCCAGTGTTCTACAGACTGACTCATCTAGGTGCCTTCAAATTATCAATGCTAATTGTATGATGCACCATATCTATGCTCCCAAGGACTTCAAATGCTAGTTCTTCCCTCTAAATTCAGCAACTTCTAAATTCAGTGTCTTGGGGAAAAACCCCAGTGCTTCTTCCTTATTATAGATCTCCTGATTATTCAGTACTTTGGGGAGGGAGGAATAGAGTAAGAAAACTCATTTATGATTCAGGAAATAATTAAGAAACTGACACTGAATGCTCTTACAATCACTCAGGCACTGTGGTAGGTGCTGAGGATACAGTGACAAAAATTAATACCCCCTGTCCTCAGTGAACTTACATTCAATTGAGCAAATGTCCCTACCTTGAACTAGAATTCTGAGTGATAACCAATTGATTTAGCATTCTTTCTGGGCTCATTCTTTCTATGTCAGTTTCTCTATCTTATCAGGTCCCTGAGAAGCAGTGGATTCTAATAGTTCCTAATTTCTCAGGGAAGAATTTCACAGCTTGTGTATGCCATCACTTCATCTATGGGTTAAATTTATCTTGATTGCTTCCTTTGCAGTACCCTGCAGAAACCACACACTGGGACGAGAATTTCCACATGAGAGATTATTAGTAAAGCAACCTATCATACTGCAGAAGGGTGGGTGCTGACTCAAGGCAAATGGTGAGCTCATTTATCTGAGCTCTCCCAAACTCACCTGAAGTTGCCTCGGAAGGCTGATTTACGGTAGGCAGAGAGGAACATTTTGTAGTTAATGAGCTCTAATGTACTCAGGAGAAGGAACAGGTGACTAATATATTAACAATTAAGCTGTTTACTAAGAGCAGTGAGGTAATATGTCTGGGCTGTAAATCTGAAGCCCTAATTGATTACTTGGTTCAGTACTGCTATGGAAAGGCCCCTCAGACTGAAAACATCTGTAGCAGAAATAATAATAATAATATTTTACCACCATATAGCACTTTAGCATTTCCCCCTGTTCTTTTACTTCTATCATCTCATGAGAGCCCTCATTCCTTACAACACCCCTGGGCAGAATGGTCTTTGCTTCAGGATGAGAACTCATGCCACATTCCCACTGCAACCTTGCACCTTGCTTGCTAGAAAAGGCAAAAGCTGGAAATGTTCATTCATTCCTCAGGATTAACAGATGTCCCTGAGAGAGAAAGAATCTCACTAGAATGTCTTGGCAAAACTGTAAACTTCTTGTGTGGGGGTGGGATTTGGAATTAGGGTGCCAATATGCAGATGGAACTTTTCTTTCCCAGGGGGTGAATTTCATTTCCAGGATACTCCAAAAATCAGTCTCTGTACTTGATCCTCCAATGTCCTTCAGCAAATAATTCAATCTTGCTCCTTTCCCCAGTGCCACCCCTAGGCTTCCATCAGCATAGTGCCCCTCTCCAAGAAGTCAACCTTCCTCCATAGTCATCATGGAGGTACCTAGATAAGTGTTTGGACAATGAGCCACCCTCTCTCCAAGGATAGCAGCATCTGTTGTCCCCTCAACTGCCTCTGAATATCTTCTGCACCACCCAACAACATTATCCTGTGTCAGCATTGTGTCCTGCTTCCACTGAATGTCTGACATGAAAGACTGATTAGTTATTGTTCTGTGTATCTGTAGAGTAGAAATTTCATTTTCTTGTAATAGTAAAATCACAATCCTCACATTTACTTTGCCTCTTATATAAATTAATAACAATAATAACACTTATACTGATATTATACCGACTATGTATCAGGTGCTATACTAAATATTTTATAAATATTATCTCATTTGATTCTTACAACTACCCTGCCAGGTAGGTTATATTATTATCTGTAATGATTGGAATGACGCCACCTGCTGGAGACTTACCACCATGAGCAGAAGGCGTCTATGGGCAAGACATGTGGCTCTTTGGCATCAGGAAGTGACATTTGCTTGTGGGAGGAAAAGGGGGCGAGGCTGTCTATCACTCTCTTTCATCAGGACTCTGGTTGAGAGTGGAGCTAAAGATGTGCTCTCCCTTTAATAGATAGATGAATCTAGGTCTTTCTCTCTCTCTTCACCAAATACTTATTCTCCTTAATAAATGCTTAAAAGTCTACACTCTTGCTAAAGCTTACAATTTATTGGCAACCACTCATTAAATATTTTAGACAGACTAGCTAGAATTTTTGCCCCTTACATATCCCTAGTTTACATATAAGGAAACTGAACTAAAGTGAAGTTGAGATTTGCCCTGCTGGTGTGAAAATTGGAATGCCGCCCCCCCCCCCCACCTTGCTGGAGAGATATTGCAGGAAAGCTCCACCAGAAGGAGAAAGCATGTGATAAAGATACCATGTGACTTTAGCGTCCAGAAGTTACTGCCTCTTAGTTGTGTCAATCAGGGCTGCCAATCAATTAGCTTGGAGCTGTGTGTATGTGGACGGCCCTGTTTCCTATTTCACAAGAGGCTTCTGGGGGAAGCCCTGGAAGGTTGGCCTCTTGGGTATGTCAGGTCAGATGCTGGGGTCTCTTAGAGATGGTTAGATTATTACCTCTCTCTCTCCTCACCAACTTCTGATTGCACTTTAATAAATATTTAAAAGTCTAAACTCTTGCTTAAGCTTCTAATTTGGGGCAACCACTCTTTTTTTTTTTTTTTTTTTTTTTTTAGTGAGGCAATTGGGGTTAAGTGACTTGCCCAGGGTCACACAGCTAGTAAGTGTTAAGTGTCTGAGGCCGGATTTGAACTCAGGTACTCCTGACTCCAGGGCCAGTGCTCTATCCACTGCGCCACCTAGCTGCCCCGGGGCAACCACTCTTTACATTTTAGACATCATAGCTAGAATTTTAATACCTTACACTGGTGTCTGAGGGTAGATTTGAATTCAGGTATTCCTAATTCCAGATCCAGCAGTCAATGTACTGGACCAACTAGTAGCCCCAAATTAGAGCTAAAACAAGCCTTAGAGAGAATCTAATCCAAACCCCCCCCCCATTTTATAAAGGAGGAAACCAAGAGTGAAAGAGGTAAATCAACTTTCCCAAGGTGACACAGCCATGAAAAGAAAAGCTAGAATTTGAACCCAGATCCACAAGTCTTAATACATGGCTCATCGTTCTACATCATTAACTCAGTTTGTATCTGATCTTGGAGACAATAGGGAGCCACTGAAATTTGTTGATAGTAATATGTTTGGACCTTTGCATTAGAAAAGTGTTAGGTGTATATGTGTGTGTATATATATATATATATATATATATATATATATATATATATATATATGTATGTATGTATGTATATGTATAGAGATATATAGATATAACCTATATCAGATTACCTGCTGTCTAGGGGAGGGGGGGAGGGAGGGGAGGCAGGGAGAAAAATCTGAAATTGTAAAGCATGTATAAACAAAAGTTGAGAACTATCTTTATATGTAACGGAAAAAATAAAATACCTTATACATAAAAAAAATCAAGGCAAACATAAAAAAAATAGAAAAGTGTTAGGTGGCTGAAGAGAAGATGCATAAGTGTGGGGAGAGACTTGAGATAGGCAGACCCCTCCATCAGGTGATTGGAGTAAGCCAGGTATAAGGAGTGAAGGTCCTGCTCTACGGTGACAAAGGAGATAATGTTACAAAAGTGAAATCAATAGTCTCTGGGAGCATTTTGGATATGAGCATTGAGAGAGTGAAAAATCCATGATGACTCCTAGGTTGTGAGCCTAAGGAACTTGGAGAAGGGTGTTACTCTCTATAGTGATAGGAATGGTAGGAGGGGTGAAGAGTTTGGTGGAGTAAGATACAAAAATTGAACAGGAAAGGTAGATAGGAGGATCATCTGCACAGATATGGTAATTAAACACATGAGAGCTGATGATATTACCAAATGAAATTGTATAGTGGCATAAGAGAAGAAGCTCCAGGACAGAACCCTTTTGAATACTTGCAGTTAAAGGGTATAATCTGGATTAACATCCAGCAAAGGAGTAGTCAGGTAGGTAGGAGGAAAACATGAAAATTATAGTTTCTAGGGGCAGCTAGGTGCAGCAGTGGATAAAGCACTGGCCCTGGATTCAGGAGGACCTGAGTTCAAATCCAGCCTCAGACACTTGACACTTACTAGCTGTGTGACCCTGGGCAAGTCACTTAACCCTCATTGCCCTGGAGAAAGAAAAGAAAAAAAAAGTTTCCCAAAAACCTAAAGAGAAAAGAGCATATAATTGAGGAAAGGCTCTACAGTATCCAAGGTTGCAGAAAGGCTGAGGGGAATGATGATTGAGAAAACAACATTCGATTTAGCAATTAATAAATCATGGGTAACTTTAGAGGGAGAAATTTGGGGGAAATGATGAGATCAGAAGCTGAATTTTAAAGTGGTTAACAAGAGAGAAAGTGAAGGTATCTACTGTAGTTGGCCTTTCAAGGGATTTAGCCACAAAAGGCAAATGACATATAGGATGATAGTGAACATGGAAGAATCAAGTGTGGAAATTTTTAAGACGAGGAAGACATGGATATGGCCATAGTAGTAGGGAAATATCCAAGAGGCAAGGAGAGATTAAAAATAAATGATAGGGGCAGCTAGGTGGAGCAGGGGATAGAGCACCAGCCCTGGAATCAGGAGTACCTGAGTTCAAGTCTGATCTCATACACTTTATACTTACTAGCTGTGTGACCCTGGGCAAGTCACTTGACCCTCATTGCCCCACAAAAATAAATAAATAAACAAACAAACAAATAAATAAATAAATAAATGATAGTGAATAGCTGATTGAGGAAATCTTTTGGGGATGATGAGATAGAATGGGATCACTTGCACAGGTAGAGAAATTAGTTTTGGTAAGGAATAATCATCATGTGAAACAGGGGTGAGAGAGGAGATAATGGCAGAAGACATATAAGTGATATGATATAAGGAAGAGGAGAGAAGAGGTTGCTTGTGACAAATGGCCTCAGTTGTTTGCCATAAAATATGAAGGTTCTCAGCAGATGAAGGGAACGTCGGAGGAATGAAAAGATTTGGAAAAGACACTGCAGAGAGTGGGTTGGTGAGTTAATAAGCAAGATATAACAGGATTGTCTAAAAACAGTGAGGACTTAATTGACATTGCATCTTATAAATTTATAGTGTACCCAGTCAGAATACTTATGTGATTTTTCTCTCCCTTTCTATGTAGCAGTGAAAGCAATCAATGTTGGGAGTGATTCAAGTCTCAAACTTGGCAGAATATGATGGTTAAAATGATAAGGTGGTTGGGTGTTCAAGAAAGGAGGAGGATGTGGAGTTAAATTGGTTCACTGAGGAGTCAAAATGGGGGAAAGAGGAGAGAATGAATAGGGAAGGGGAGATGACCTGGGGAAAGAATTGAGGAATCAAGGAGTTGAGATCAATAGTGTGGATGAAGAGTAGGGTGATGTAAATCAAGAAAGCAGGAGAGGTGGAAAGTCAATTGATAATAGTCAACTAAGGTGACTTCAGAATTTTTGAACATAGAAATTGTACATTTGTGGGTGATGCAAAGTCCAAGAAAATGACATCTTTGGATGTTGCTGAGGTAAAGCAGGAGGAGGAGGTCATAGAAAGGGAATAGGTTAGAGTATTTGAGGAAGAGTTAATGAATATGTTGAAGTCCCCTAGTTTGAGGGAAGGAGTCGGGGAGGAAAGCAAAATTGTGAGCCTTGCATTAAGGGAAGGAAGGGAAGTTAACCTGAATGTCTGTAAATAACAATTAGCAAAATTTTGATTGTGTTCTAGAAAGTATAAAGGACTTGGGGAATCCAGCTTTTTTGAGAGAAGTGACCTTTACCTAGACTTCTAATTGCACAAGAGCGAGTAAAAGCTCTTGTGAGATTAAATCCTTCCCCTCACCCCATGCCAATCATGGGAACAAAGTGCACACGAATGATCATTAGATTAGGAATTAAGCAATTCAAGTATGACCATGGGCTCTTTCCTTAATTTCTCTCTGTATCTCAGTTTCCTCACTCTCAAAATGAAATGGTTGGACTAGATAATCCCTGAGGATTCTCCCATGTCAAATGTTCTAGAATCTGATTTTTACTAACCACTGCTCCCTTAGTTAATCGAGGATTGGGGAGGCAGTAGGTGAGAGGGGAAGGTGGGAAATGATACTTGACTTCACTTCAAAAGATTAGTCACAAACTATATTCAAAGAATTCTAGAAAAATGTCAATAAATATCTATAAAGTACCTATCCTGTGCCAGGAACTATGTTCTTTCTCCTGAAAGTTATTATTCATGACTTGATTTTAAAAACCAAGTAACAAAGAGGGCATATTTATTACAGGGAAGATTCTTCCTTTTAAGACAAAGTTCTTGCTGATTCTTTTTCTAGTCAATGATCAAAAATACAGTTGTCAAATGTCTATCAACTGTCCCAGGCATCACTATCTCTATGGTTGCTGATTGATTATGCAAGGAATTAAAAGTTTAATGAAATTTTCATGTTATTGAGGACGAGGTCTTATTTCTTTCCAACTGCATCCAATATACTATTCAAAATCCTTAGCCTGATATTTAAAACCCTCTAAACTCTGACTCCCATCTACCTTTCTATTCTTATTTAATATTTCTCCCCTTAATGCATTTTCCATTCAATTAAATTGATATGTTAACTTTTCACAAAATAGGAAACTGGGATCCAGCTGTTCTTTAAATGGGACAATCCTTTCATGGATTTGCATAAGGGATCCACAATGCCCAATCCAACATACACTTTCCTCACCTTTGCCTCATAAAATCCCTAGCTTCCTTCAAAGTACAGCTCAGATGCCACTTCCAAAACAAGGTGTTTCCTAACACACAGTTATTTGCAATCTTTCCCTCATATCCTATTCTTTATCCCATATACACACTCTCTAATTGCACTCCAGTACAATGTAAGTTCTTCCAAAGAATGGACCTTCATTTTTTTTTCTTTTATCCCCAACACTTAGTATGATGTTTTGCACATAGTTAGAGATTTTAAAATCTTGGCTTAATTGAATTGATTTGAGTTTCCCCTAGCACAATACTAGGCACACAGTAGCCACTAATTCAGGTTTCTTGTTTTCTTATTTGATTTAGTTTACTGTAACCATAAACTCCTCTATAGGTAAACATCAGAATAAACACTAAGCTCCCACCCCTGCCCTAAATATTACTTCTCATTCTGACTTGTAAGATAGGCCCATTAAAGACCAATGGACCAGCTCTAATTTACACACCAAGTTCCTACCTCTATCCTTCCAAGACCTTATTTTTCCTGAAGTTTCCTGTTCTCTTCTTCACTTTGTTGAATTTTTAGAGAAAAAAAAAGTTTCTATCATTTATAATTCAGAACTGCCGAGCCACACAATGTCCTCAAGGTTGCCGAGCAGAGCAAGATAAGAGAACTCCCACTCAGCTATCTGACTCTTCTGCTTTGGTGTTTAAGAAGCCAGAGAAATAGGGAAGACTCCTGCCCTTCTCCCCTGATTAAAGCCTCCACATTCTCCAGGTTGGATCTGTTACATTCAGATCTCTGGACATGTTTTCCATAATTAAAAGCAATTATGTTCTGAGTCTTGAAAAAAATCAGGCCATTGCATATTTCCAATGTGGGAATGGGACAGGTGGGTAGAACTGGTAATATGTCAAGTCATTTCAAAGATTTTTTTAATCTCTTAGTTTTATCCATCCATGGAAATTTTTGCACATATCACCCTACTGTGTCAGTAGGCTGGAAATCTCACCTAATGAAAGACAACAGACTCTGAACAAAAGATACTCTCTAAGCCAGTAACTCAGAGAATTTAATCCTATCTCAAATCATATGCTTTCTGGGATGAAACTTAACTGAGGAGTGCATTAATTCTTAGCAAGTGACTTTAACTCTTTGGAGACAAACAAGTCTTGCCATGTCATTTTGAATTTCATCAGGACTGGCATATTTATCACTCTACAGGTTGAAAATCAACACTTTGCACATGCACTTTCTCCTTTGAGTCTCACTACAGCCCTGTGGCTTAATTACTTCACATATTAAGAGTCTGATTTTGTAGATGAGAAAGGCAACATGGGGTAATGCACAGTGAGGCCAGAAAACCTTGGTCCCAGTCTAGTTTCTGATATTAACTGGTTTTGTAATCCTTTATAAGTTGCTTAGTGTGGTACATTTGAAAGAATACAGATACTCAAGTCAAGGGACCTGTGTTCACATCCCATCTGGAATGCTTACTATCACTGTGACCTCAGGCAAAGTATTTAATTCTATGGGCCTTAGTTTTCTCAACTGCAAGAATGGCTAAATAAACAAAAACAAAAAAGATAGATAGATAGATAGATAGATAGATAGATAGATAGATAGATAGATAGATAGATAGATGGATGGATGGATGGATGGATGGATGGATGGATGGATGGATGGATGGATGGATGGATGGATGGATGGATGGATGGATGATGGATGGATGGATGGATAGATAGATAGATAGATAGATAGATAGATAGATAGATAGATGGATGGATGGATGGATGGATGGATGGATGGATGGATGGATGGATGGATGGATGGATGATGGATGCATAGGTAGGTCGGTCACTTGGTTGGTTGCTTGGTCGGTTGGTAGGTAGGTAGGTAGGTAGGTTGGTCAGTCAATTAGTTGGTCAGTAGGTAGCTAGGTTGGTAGGCAGTAGGTCAATAAAGTGTAAAGCCTTACAGGATTAGAAGATTAAAAGTTGAACCTTAAGAAATATGGCATCTGACAGGTGTCATGGTAGATAGAACAGTTAACCTGTATGCAGGAAGTCCTGAGTTCAAAACAGACCTCAGATATTCACTAGCTGTATGAGCCTGGCTAAGTCACTTAACATCTGTCTACCTCAGTTTTCTCATTAATAAAATGGAATAGTTTAACACCTACCTCTCAGAGTTATGAAGAACAAATGTGATAATATTCCAAACACTTTGAAAACCGTAAAGCAGTATATAAATTCTAGTTACTATCATTATTATTATCTTGCAGTCCCTCTCCCTGCCCATTATCTTACAGATACAGAAACCAAAGAGAAGTTAATTTACCTGGCATATGCCATGCAGCCTCTAAGTAACAGAGCTATAACTCCTGACTCCAACTCCAGGGCTTTCCTCTCTTTTCTATGATGTTTCTCCTACTGTAGTCCGGCCTATGATATCATTACATTTGGTATTTATGCTTTGTTGACATGACTTGTACTGATGGTTCCCTCCCCCCCCCCCCGCCTCATACTAAGTCAGCCACGTGAGGGGGAACAGCCTAGAAAATCAATCCAGAAGTGATAAGTATTGATGCTGGTGGAAAAATACAAAGGACCAGAGCTAAACAACTCCCAGTCTTCAAAAGATATGTCATTTGTGATGATGCACCCAATGTGTATAAGAAAACCTGAATTATACATTTGGCTGCAGCAGTTATAATTATAGAGTTTGAGAAGATAATGTATGAAAGTAGCTGAACTACTTTTCTGAAATTAGAAAGCTGTAATGCATTCAGCAAATAGACATAGAGCTTTTGGGGGGAAAGGGGGTGGGGATGGACGTATTGCCTTTTCCTCCCTCAATATGTGTAACAGATTTTAACATCCTGGGGAAAAATGCATTGCCTTTGTCAATAGGCAAAAAGAAGACTGTATGCCTTTGATGCACAAAGCTTCAAGGAGGTGCTACTATTATCACTGCCCCTCTCCTCTCATTTTCCAAGTGATTTCATTTCCTCAATACGATCAGCGTGAAAGGCTCCAATTAACGCGTTCCTTCACATTGGCTTTTGTGGCACTGCAAAGATGTAAGTGACAGCTGGGAAGAGAGTGCTCTTCACCAGCAGACTGACAAGAGGAAGGGAATGCAGATGTCTCACTCCTGAGTTCTCCTGATGATTACTGGGCACCCCATGGGCTGCCTGGCTGAGTTGCCTGAGGGAGGGCTTCTGACAGATGTGGGCAGTGGAAGTTGTATACAACTCTGGCTACTATCAAGCAGGAGGAAAAGCAGAGGACACCTGGGAAAAGAAGAGAAGGAACAATAGGAACACATCCTGGCATCAATACTAGCACCCAGTGTCTACACTAATCCCCTTTGCTATGGGACATTTTCAAACTGGAGATGTGAGCTGAATAGATAATTCCCATGTTATTTGAAATAGCCTTTTCCTTAAGGAAATGAGAGGCTGGGCAACAAGGCAAAAATTAAAAACAAATACCATATAATTGTTTTTCTTATTTTTTTGTTGGTTCCTCTTCAAGTCATATTCAATACTGCCACCTTGGCAGCATTTGAGCCATTGTGCTAAGGGCAGCATCATGAAAAGTACATGGCTGCTATTGAAATATAGAACGGGGGGGGGGGGGCAGCTAGGTGGCACAGTGGATAAAGCACTGGCCTTGGATTCAGGAGGACCTGATTTCAAATCCACCCTCAGACACTTGACACTTAACTAGCTATGTAACCATGGCCAAGTCACTTAACCCTCATTGCCCTGCCCCACAAAAAATAAAATAAAAGAAAGAAAGAAAGAAATAGAACAGGTGTTCTCAACATTTTTTGCATGTGTCATGGAAAGAAATTATTTTGCAGGATGGTGAGAAGTATAGAGCCCCTCTTAGAATATAGTTTTTAATTTCATAACATAAAACACATGGGATTCCAAAGGAAATTTAGTATATTGAGACACAGTTCTCAAATTCCTTTGTTAAAGTTTATGCACCCCAGGATAAGAACCCCTGTAGCAAAGGGCTGAGTTCTTTATCACATTATTTAGGCAAAAATAGGTTGTAAATCTTAACTAATTAAACTCAATCTAATTTATTTCAACAAGCATTTATGAATCTTTTATTTGTAAAACCTTGTAGGTGCTAGGGTTTCAAAGGCAAAAATGAAGCAGTCCCTGCCCTTAAAGAACTTATATTCTACTTGCTGCCTTGATCCCTAATCATTTTTTTATTTCTTTTGGTGGGGCAACGAGGATTAAGTGATTTGCCCAGGGACATACAGTTAGTAAGTGTCAAGTGTCTAAGGCTAGATTTGAACTCAGGTCCTCCTAAATCCAGGGTCAGTGCTTTATCCACTGCACCATCTAGATAGCCCCCCCCCCAATATCTTTATATGTGTGTGTGTGTGTGTGTGTGTGTGGCAATTGGGGATAAGTGACTTATCCAGGGTCACACAGCTAGTAAGTGTCTGAGTCCGGATTTGAACTCAGGTTCTCCTGAATCCAGGGCCAGTGCTCTATCCACTGTGCCACTTAGCTGCCCCTCCAATAACTTGTTTTTGTTTTTGTTTCTTTGTTTTATTGTGGGGCAATGAGGATTAAGTGACTTGCCCAGGATCACACAGCTAGTAAGTGTCAAATGTCTGAGTCCGGATTTGAACTCAGGTCCTCCTGAATCCAGGGCCAGTACTTTATCTACTGCACCACCTTGCTCTCGCCAAAAATAAATAAATAAATAAACAAATAAATAAATAAATAGATGAATAAATAAATAAATAGATGAATAAATAAATAAATAGATGAATAAATAAATAAATAAATAAATAAATAAATAAATAAATAAATAAAGCACTCTCTTTCCTTAATATAAGCCCAACACCATAATTGCTAAGTTTTCAATTCAGTGCAGCATTAATAAAGCTGCCTTAAGAAAATCATTCCAGGTACCTCATTTTTAGATGAGCTTTCTTTTAATCCCCCCTCAAAGGATCCTTTTATTCTTTTCCCATTATTGCTCAAACAGCTTTCACTCAAATCTCCTTTTCCAGTACCATCTAGCAGAAAAATATATGTTCCCTTGATCCATAAGATTCTAAAACATCGCTTTCTCTTCATCTCTTGATTTGTTAACAACTCATCCCAGCCTTCCCCGCTTACAAGGTTAACTTGCCTGGTAATTGATTCACATTTTCTTCCTTAGAAAATCAAGAGAATATACCATAGCATGTCTACCTTTCTTTATTGTAATCACCATTTTGATTTTCTAAGTGATTCAATGGACATTCCCCACAATTATCCTATCGCCAACAAGCAAATTGATATTTAGCTTTCTCTTTGTCTCTATCTGTCTCTCTATCTCTCTTTTTCATACACACACACACCCTCAGGAGCATCATATCACTCTGTTTTATAACCTGTATGAATCTTGACTGCCCGTCTAGATTACAAACTCTTTTTGGAGTTTCTAGGAGCCCTAGAACTTGACACAGTTCCTGCCAATTTAGGCCTTCTATAAAATACTCATTGACAGTTTAATTAAATGTGTTGTGGCTATATAATGGGGACCTGGCACAGGCATAGACCCCAGCAAGTTTTTCACAGGGAACATCCTAGGGAACTTGCTTCTAGAGGAATCATAATTATATATAGAAGTACCTTGGAGAGACTGTGGAACATGTGTAGATTTTTGTAAGTGGATCCAGTTGGATAACCACCTGATTGAAAGGAATCTTTTTTTCAGTTGGCTATGGAGCTGCAACTATCAGCATCTTCAGAAAATCCTGAGTTAGTGTCAGCAATGTCTGTTGGCTTCATTCAATGACTCTTTTGTCCATGGTGTCCACTGAGAGACCATCCTGTAAAATGGAAAGGCCTTAGGCCACTTTTCTCCTTTGAGAACATAAGGACCTCAGGAAATAGGCCCTAGTCCTTGGCCTTTTAATTTTTTTTATTTTCCATTCTAAATTAAAGGAGTGGAAACTTCAGCCATTTTGAACAAAGGAAGCCATTAGTCAATTAGGGCTTTACAGACAGTTAAGCCTTGATGCCTTTCTTTGAAATGTTTACATTTGACCATCAGGATCCTAGACCAGCAGAAGGATTCACCTACCTGGTGAATCAACAAGTGGTCAAGAAACATTTGGATTTGAACTTGTTGGGAACAATGCGATGTAGGAACCAAACTAAGTTTTCAACCTACTCCCAAAGAGAATAAGGAAGCATAGAAGAGTTTATACACCCAAAATGTTGGGAGAAATTTATGTACATCTTTCTTGCTAAATATTTCAAGTAAATATCCCTTTGTAAAAGCTAATTGTTGTTAAGTGACTAGATGGTACTGGAATGCTAGTTATTCACTCCTAAGAAGGAGGGGCACACATCTGGCCAAGACTTGAACTAATGACAGAAGAAAAGAGACAGCTCAAACACTCAGGGTTACTCCCCTGGAAACCTCAATGGTATGTACCAGAAATATGTCAAATATGAGGCTCCAGAACACTCCCAAGTGCTGCCCAACCAGATTAAAATGTAATTTGAAAATATTTTAAGAATAAAAATACAATAAAACATAGATAATATTATCATGTTGTTTTCTAAATCAACATATAGCAATAGGGATCCTAATGTATGGTTTAGTGAAGCCCTTTTTCTATTTGAGTTTGACACCACTGAAGTGGTAGACCTGGTGCAGGGAAAGGGAGGCAGAGCAGGCATATTATAGATAGACTATAGGCTGCTTGAGGGAGAAAACTGGTCCACTGTTGTCTTTGCCCCACTGCTTAACACATAGTAGGCACTAAATAAATGCTGAATGATCAGAAAGCATGAATGATGAAGAATTGCTGTTATTATTATTAGAGCAAAATTAAAATGCATTGGAGTCATTATCTCAATTAGGGCTATTCAAAGAAAATGGGCTCACTGAGTATTAGATTGACACCCAGAATTTAAAGAATCTAATCATTATTACAATTTTACTCACTCTTCAACAATCAGATCATTATTTGACCAATCAGGGAAATTATTATAATAAATTCCTCCCTCACATGACTATTGTAACACTTCATTGAGGTCTATAAAATTATGCAGACCGTAGAGGGAAGAGGCTAATTAGGGTGGGGAAGAAGGCTTATCATCATTAGACATTCAATGGATAAAATATGAGTTGAGAGGTACTCTCCGCACAGAATAAGCATACTGTTCAATCTACAGCTTGTTATCCACTTCATGCTCCTCATTTGAGGAAGTAATTAGATGATGTTAATAACTGTGTATATGATGGTTATTAAATATGTAAACTATGCAGCCATTTAAGTAGGCTTTACCTTTTTCTAATAAAATAAATATCTTCATTATTAATAAACTGCTTTACACAAAAGTGATTTTTAGATAAATTGCACATAGAGAAAAGCAATGTCCTGCATGCTCAATGGCAGAAATAATATAGGTATCTACAGATAAGAGACACTAGAAAACTAATCTTATTCAAACAGAATTACCTCTGGCTTTCATAATACTTATGAGAGAAATAAAAATACCTTTATTTTAAAAACCAGTCAGTTGTTCTCTGTTAGTATAAGGCTATTTCTGGTGTATCTATAGGAGCAAATATGTACCAAGTAAAATCGAACCATTGATTACACTAGGAATCTTCACTCTTCCTTTTACAAGCTTCCATGTCATAAAATGACCACTGTTTCTGCAAGAGAAAGAGAGAGAGAGAGAGAGAATTAAAGGTTAAGAGGAGGGTTAAAGCTATTAAAAAACTTGCTATAGATACATATCAATTTTTTGGGGGGTCACTGACTCAGAAAGCCTGGCTACATATAGTCTCTGAATTTCCAATAAAGTCCCACTCAGCTCTCCATTTCATACAGCACATTTTAGCAAAAGCTGCAGTTTTACAGAAAGGTAGTTTAAAACCATTTGGCCTGTGTTTTTTGTTTGTTTGTTTTTCTTTTTTCAAATTTCAATTCAGGGAAATTATTAGGTTCTGAGCAGCCTATGCCCTTGTAAGAGGAAGACTGGTTAGGTCTTCAGAATATAGCTTGTGACTAGCCCAGGTGCCATTTCATTTAAGATACCTCCTATAAGTGATAATAATAGCTGGCATTCCTAGAATTCTCTATAACAAATTAAATCCATTAACTGAATTATTTAATTTTTTTCCTCTTAACTCTATATAGTACAAGTTTTTTTATCCTACTAAGCCTAGTACAGATCCTGGCACATAGGGAATACTAAATAGATCCTTGTCAACTAACTATTTCCACATAGAGGAACTCATTTTCAAGCTTAACTCACCTACCCTAGGTCACAAAGTTCATTTTAAAATCTCTTATCTACAAATCACATTCTCAGTCCATGGCTCTAAAGCTGTCGATCTGTCAATATTGGTGTGTGTGTGTGTGTGTGTGTGTGTGTGTGTGTGTGTGTGTGTGTGTGTGTGTGTGTAAGAGGAAAGGGTTAAAAGGGGATGAGAGAACTATTAGAATATAAGCTTCTTTTCTTTCTTTTTTTTCTGGGGGGGGGGGTGCAATGAAGGTTGAGTGACTTGCCCATGGTCACACAGCCAGTAAGTATCAAGTGCATGAGGTAAGATTTGAACTCAGGTCTTCCTGAATCCAGGGCCAGTGCTCTATCCACTGTGCCACCTAGCTGCCCCAAGAATATAAGCTTCTTGAGAGAATGGGCTGCTTTGCTTTGTTTTTAGATGCACAGGGCAACTGGCAAATTCTAGGCAATTAATGAAATTGTATTGAATTTAATTGAAATGAATTTATTTGCATCAAATTTAGGACAGATGGATTTTCATCTTGACTCTGTTATCTTGAGATTCAGTGCATCATAAAGGTCTCTATCAATACATGAAGCAACCAACAAGCATTTATTAAGTGGTTTCTATGTGACTAAAAAGAGAAAGCAAAAATGGTCCCTGTTCTCAAGAAGCTTACATTCTACTGCGGGGGAGGGGAAGGGAGAGGAGGAAGACAAACTATATAAATAGACAAATACAAGATTCGTATGTAACCAGAGGTTCAAAAACTATGCATAAGAGTCTCTTCATTGGTAGAAGTTCATTATGCAATGATTCCTTACCTACTCCAAGAACAAGTTGGCAAAAACTTGGTAGAGGAGAGATCCTAGTGTGCCATCTGCCATTTTTTTTACATTTTTTCTTTTTTTCCCCATAAAAGTATTTTATTATTTTTCAGTTACACATAGAGATAGTTTGCAACATTTGTTTTTATAAGATTTCTAGTTTCAACTTTTTCTCCCTTCCATTGCTCCCCTCCCTTCTCCCTCCCCAAGACAGCTAGCAATCCAATATAGGTGATATATGTACAATCACATTAAACATATTTCTGCATTAGTCATTCTGTGCAAAAAGAATCAGAGCAAAAAGAAAAAATCTCAAAAAAGAAAAAAAACAGAGATAGTATGGTTCAATCTGCATCTAGATTCCATAGTTCTTTTTTTTTTTTCCCTGGATTTAGGGAGCATTTTCTGTCATGAGTCCTTTGGAACTATCTTGGACCATTGTATTGCCAAGAAGAGTCAAGTCTATCACTGTTGATCAACACACAATGTTGTTAATACTGTGTATAATGTTCTCCTGGTTCTGCTCATCTCACTCAGCATCAGTTCACTTAAGTCCTTCCAGGATTCTCTGAAATCTGCCTGCTCATCTTTTCCTACAGCACAATAGTATTCCATTACATTCATATACCATGACTTGTTTAGCCATTCCCCAATTGATGGGCATTCCCTCAATTTCCAATGCCTTGCCACCACAAAAAGAGCAGCTATAAGTATTTTTGTACATGTGGGTCCTTTTCCTTTTTATTATCTCTTTGGGAAAAAGACCTAGTAGTGGTGTTGCTGGGTCAAAGGGTATGCACAGCTTTATAGTCCTTTGGGCATAGTCCCAAATGGCTCTCCATAATGGTTGGATCAGTTCACAGATCCACCAACAATGCATTAGTGTTCCCTGCCATTTTCAAAAGAGGAGAAACATGGTTTTAGATTCTTCTTCAGGAGAATGCCCCTGAAAGGAGAGAAAGACTTTAAGAAGCCAACAGGCTATGTACTCCCTAATTAGCCTGTAAGATCCTTAGAAAGCAAGGAACATCTCATCCCTTGCCTGTGCATCCCTACTGCCTAATATGGTACCTGTCATATAGTAGGAAATTAGTAAATAGATTTGAAATTGAAAAGATCTGCCAATATTTCCTTATTTGTCTGTTCTTACGTTGATGACATGGAAACATTATATGACCTCTTACCTCTCAGTATATCCCAAGAACAGCTAAGTGCCACATAAGGAAGTGGAAAAACTCTCAAGAAATGGGAGCCAAGAATAGTCAATGTACATGATCCAATATATCCAGAAGAAACAGTGCAGAAGGAAAGACATTCCAAGGACACTCAGAAATGGAGCTTTAAGATCTCTCCAAGAAGAGATTCCAAAACAGAAGAAACCATGAGGCAGGACACCATTACCAAGGTGTTTAGAAAGCCAAACGAGAAAACATCATTAACTAGTGACAAGATTTTTGTTTACAGTAAGGAGGCGTGGAAGAGATCTAGAATTTATCTGTCATAAGGGACCCAATGTAAGAAGACATACTTTATCAGTGCAAGTGAGTATGTCCTCAGCAAACTTATAGCCTTAGAGTACAAGTGTGTGTGAAAATGAGAAGTTAAATAATTTGTCCGGGGTCAGAGAGACAGGAGATATTAGGGTCAGGACTCGAACCATAATGTACTTGACTTCAAAGCTAACTCTCGGGGCAGCTAGGTGGCGCAGTGGATAGAACACTGGCCCTGGAGTCAGAAGTACCTGAGTTCAAATCAGGCCTCAAACACTTAACACTTACTAGCTGTGTGACCCTGGACAAGTCACTTAACCCCAATTGCCTCACTAAAAAATAAACAAACAAACAAACAAATAAATAAATAAATAAAATCTGACTCTCTATCCACTCTTCCTCACTGGCACCCTTGCTGACCCATAGGAATTATTTTTATTGCTAAAGAAACTTTATGCAAATGGTCTAGGCACATATGGACAGCATCTCTGAAGAAAAGATAGCATATAGGATATTTGCAGATTATTGTCTACAGGGAATCACAACTTTTACAGACACAATTGGCAAAGGGGTGTAGAGAATGCAAGTGTTACTGTCTGTATTGTTGATTATGAAGCAATTAAAAAAAACTTTGATTATGAAGATTGAAATTTAGCCTTCAAGGCTCTCTTCTAACAAGATACATTCTTATTAATATATTAAGATCCCACAATGTTCCTTCATAGATTTATCCATATGGATAATTAATTAATTTGAAACAAGGCATTAAACAGACATATATGCTTAGCATAGATTTTTATCACTGTCCTGGAGGATTTCCTAAAGAAAGTTCAAGTGGACGAGGGATTCCCTCTATCTTACATAATCTTTCAGCACTGGCATGCTGGCAAATGTTTAATAACCAGCTCTCTAAAAGAAAAACAAATCAGGCAGGACTCAAAGTTTAATTTGCATTATTAATATTTTCTCCATCACTTTCTTAAATCTAAACAATCAACAAAATATTAAATCAGGCCCTGATTTGAAACACTTGTTGATTTTGAGATGTTAATCCTCATACTGAGATTTTAACAATTGTCTCTTGTCAACATGGTTTGAGCTGGTTCCAACACACTCCTGTTTCTTGCTCCTCCTTTATATACCTGGCATTTTTTATTTTTTTGCATTGGGCAATAAGGGTTAAGTGACTTGCCCAGGATCACAATCTAGTAAGTGTCAAGTGTCTGAAGCTAGATTTGAACTCAGGTCCTCTTGAATCCAGGGCTGGTGCTTTCTCCATTGCACCACCTACCTCTCCCTATACCTGAAATTTTGATGGTTGCATAGAACCCAGAGGATTCTGCATTTCAATTTAATATAATCCAATATGACTTTATTAAGGACCTCCTATGTGGCAGCACATTCCCTAGTAATGGGGCCACAAAGACATAAAAAAATCACTCACTGTTCTCAGGAATTTTACATACACTTAAGGTGATGCAACATATAGTCACATGCATAAATAAATGATAATAATTTGAGAAGTTAAATAACAACTAAAGGGATTGGGAAGGGCTTCCCATATAAGATGAAATGTGGTTGGAGAGGTGGTGCACTGAATAATGTGCCAGACCTGGAGTCAAAAAGACTCATCTTCCTGAACTTAAATCTAGCCTCTGACACTTACTAGCTCTGTGACCCTGTGCAAGGCATTTAACCGTTTGCCTGTTTTCTCATCTGTAAAATGAGCTGGAGAAGGAAATGACAAACCATTCTATTATCTTTACCAAGAAAACACCAAATGGAATCACAGTCAGACATGACTGGACAGCAACAAGGAAGTTCCATAAGAGACTCTACCAAACTTCATGAATAATACATCAAAAGCTATTAAAAAATGGTCAACCTAATAATCTATATGGGAAAAATGCAGTGGATGAAGAATTTATTCATTCACTTACCCATTCAACAGATATTCATGTGCTGTGTACTGAAGATAGAAAGAAAAATATTAAAAGTCTTCGCTGTCAAAGAGCTTATATTTGATTGATAGGATATAGAATATACACAAATACATAAGTACAAAATATATAAAGTAAATCCAAAATTTTAGGAGAAGAACAATGACAACAGGGGGATTAAGGAAAGGCATTATTAAATAGGAAGTAGAATTTGAAAAGTTTTAAAGGCCCATTACACAGATTATAGCATGCTGGGTACACCACTGATGTGTGTATCAGAACACATCTTGTGACAAACACTGCACATGTATAATAAACAAGGCCTGGCATTAAGCATGAAGAAGAGATTAGTATAGATCATATTCCGAAAGTGGTCCAACACTTTCAATGATACCAATATGCTCTTTTAAGGAAGGACAGGTTTAAAAATATTGATCATATCAAACACAATTAGCAATAATAGCAATAGTAATAACTATTGTTTATATAGCTCTTTAAGGTTTGCAAAGTACTTTACATATATCATCTCAATAATGTCATATGGCTCTAAATTATGGCGCACTAAAATGTCAGAGAAATTAAAATTACAGGGGATTCTAAAGTAAATATCAATCTAGGTCTCAGTCAGTTACAATAAAGTATCTAGAAGTGGTGGTGTAAATGACAACATTGGAGGTCTCCCAAAGGAAGTGGGCAAGTCATGGAAATGAAAAGTTTGAATGATAACAGATGGGCACAATGAGTGCCAAAGTGATATTCACAAAGACCTAAAGGAAAACTTCCAGTATACTAAGTAGATGCTCTAATTAGGGGTAAATGGAAAAATATGAGCAAAAATTACACAAGATGATGTGTGGAAGGTTAAGACTCTGCTACTCTGGAACATAGAAGCAGTAGCCAAACCTCAAAGATCCATCACGATAAGAAAATAAGTCTTCATTAAAAATGCAAATTCATCACCACAAATGTCACTCTTCTGTCAATTCATTAATGCCAGTCATCGGGAAAGTTCTAGATTTAGAGTGTATAGGAGGTGGTCTTTGCCTTTTCCTGCCATATTCAAGCCATTTGATGATGTTTCAAGCAGAATGATCCCAATAATAGAGAAGCCTCCAGCCCTATACTTGGCTCCACTTCCAAAAGGGGGGGAAAGTTTGTTATAACTGTATTATTGATAAACTACTTCATGCCAAGAAATACTTGTGCATCACATGAAGAGTTGTTTTATATTTCACTAATTTTCCCCAATGTCCTATATTGATTGTTATGTACATATTTTATATTTTTGCCATTTATTTATGTTAGTTTGGTCAACTACAAGGAGCTTGTTCAAGGAGTGAAACCCTAAAGCTATGTTTATGAAAAAACAGAAATAAGATGAGAAAAGGTGTTGATACTTCAAAATTATTTTCAGGTTTACATCTGGCCCTCAAAAAAAAATGAACTTTCTATAAGACGTTGGGCTATAATTTTTCCATTACATTTTGATTCTATATTGCTGTGTTATTTTTAAGGAATCGCTTCATATGAAGATTACATTGAAAACAAAGTTTAGAAAAACAAAACATCTGAATAGGCTGAACAGAAGCTTCTTCATTGAAATTCTAAAGGGCTTTGTAGGGCAAGGAGGTGGATGGAAGAGATGGGGGCATCCTATGAAATCTCCAAAAAAGCTAATTTTAGGCCAAATAAGAAAATATTACTTTCTAAAAATTTAGAACTTATGAAATCCAATCAATGATAGAGGCTAAAAGTACAAATAGCAATCATAAAGGATTAATTATGCCGAATGAAAATAGATCTAATTAAACAACATGGCAAACATTTATTAAGCAACTACCAGGTACAAGAAAATATGTTAGGAACTGTAATACTGATGCCAAAAAATTTTTTCTTTGCTCAAGGGGTTTATATTTCCACTGGGAAGGTATTGCAATATATTCACAAGTACATAATTATGAAGCACATAAAATAATATAAAATATGTGATGCGGGAGAATACAAATAACCTGGGAGCTCCATAAAAGCATATTTGTGGAGGAATCTATGCCTAAATTGAGCTTTGAGTGAAGCTAGAGACAATATAAGACATGGGTGGTATTTCAGGCCTAGAGAACTTTTGCAAAAGGATGTGTGGAAGGTGAAAGATGAAATGATTGAGACAACAATGGTTCAAACTTCATAGCATTTTGATTTATTAAGCAATGCATGCCAATTGCTTTAAAAAGTGGGGCAAGTAGCCATCCTCAGCTTCAACACTGGACCCCAAATAGGGGGAGATAGATTTTATGTATTAAAAACAATCAAATAAGGCCAATTAATGAAAAGAAAGCAATTAACCAGGATGCAAAATGAGATAATCTGATTTCTAATTGAAGGAAACATTAGTGACTTTCCAAGTTAAGAGAGGGAGAGTGAACAGGTGGAATTCCCTAATGTCAGAGTCTCTGCATACAATCAAAAGTATATGGAAACAATAACTGATGTATCAGTGTGTCGCCAGTTTTCAGATAAAAACATAAGGGTTGTTTGAGAAGTGCACTTGTGTGAAAACTTGCATCAATCTTTGGGTCTGACTTCATTTCTAGTCAACGTAACCTTGGTTCTTTGCTAAGGGTCTCTAAACAGCAGGGAGAGGTGATCCATCATGCCAGGCATTCAGGGATAAGTTCAAACAATACAATAAAGTTTTCTCCTAATGCCCACAGTTGAATAAAGTTTTCTCTCAAGATAGAATTTAGTCTAGACCCATAATTGAATAGAAAGGAAATTGAGCTAGCTCCAGAATTGAATCACAAGATGGAGTCAGTATGACTCACTGAAGTCCCACAATTAAGCACTCACTGTCCTTATTCTCTTAGAAGGAAGTGGAAAGTGAAATATCATGTACCATGCTGAGGAACAATTGGTAGGCCAGTTTGGCTAGAATGGAGAATGCATTCAAGGAAATATGAAATGCAAGTAAGAGTCATTTTATGGAGAGCTTTAAATGTCAAGCTATAGATTTTGTTTGATTAGTTTATAGGAATATTTGAGGCACATTCCTAAACTTTAAAGTTTCTCATCACACACAACCATTCATTGTCCATAGAGAACATTTCCCAGGATATAAGCAACTACATAGCACAGAAAATAGATCTCTAACCTTGTAAACAGGAAGATCTGAGGTCAAATTATGCTATATGGGGGGTAGCCAGGTGGCGCAGTGGATAAAGCACTGGCCCTGCATTCAGGAGTACCTGAGTTCAAATCCGGTCTCAGACACTTGACACTTACTAGCTGAGTGACCCTGGGCAAGTCACGTAACCCCCATTGCCCTGCAAAAAAAAAAAATATGCCATATGAATGTTACCTATTACTAGTAAAATACCAGGTCCATTCATTACTCATTGATCTGACAGTTCTTTGTTATTTTAGTTCCTATTATAATGTGTAGCTTCTCCTAATCAAACGATAGAAAGGGAATCATAATATAATAGAAAGAACAGTTAGAATTAAGATCAAAGGGCCTGGTATCAAATCTTGTCCCTGCCAGATAATACCTTTAAAACCTTGAAAAAATCATTCTACTTTTCTGAGCTCCAGTTTCCTCATTTTTAAAATAAAGGGTTGGACCAGATGACCTCTAAGGTATCATCCGGCTCTATAGCAAAACTCCTATTATATCAAGCACACTATTTTAAAAAAAGCTTATACTCTAAGAATCCAGCAACATGTTAAGGAAGAGATCCCATCCGAATAAAGCTATTCTAAGAAATGGGGAAGTCAAGGTCAAATAATGCCCCTAGCAAAGGTAATCAAAGAATCAATCATGAAGATTTTAAAACCAGAAACAAAGTCCATTTTCACATTTCCTTGAGTTATCCATGAAATGGCCTGAGATCTGTCTTGCATTTTGCCTGTGTAGCTATAACCATAAAAGAACTCTTCCTGATACTCATTCTCTTCTTCTGACACTCGTGCTAGAAACAAAATCATCAAAATAGAAATGCTTTCTGATCAGACATTGTAAACCACAATTCCATTTTCATAAGGCTCATTCAAACAGGAGCTATAAGGCTGTCTGTGACAGTGTTTATTTGAAACTCATTCGTATTGACTCTGAGATGGGCAGAAATATTACCATGCATTTATTGATGGGTGTCCTGTGAAAGGTATTTACATTTTTAAAACAGCTGCTCTGTCCACTATGCTATCTATTCATGCACTGTTTGCGATTGCTTTTGTCTTGATTTTGATGTTCTTTGATATTAAAGCATCCAAGCTGCTGAGAGAATTGCGCTATTTTCCATTTTGAGTGAAAAGAAACTTAGAATGTGAACAAGACATGCACTGATCTTGGACATTTTGACAACAAAAGATTGCACTGCTCTGGAAGGGTTGCTTTTCTAAAGGAAGTTTCTCCCTCACCCCCATGCTTCTACACTGAATATGTCTGTGTAAATTTAACATACTAAAGTTGACACAAAGCAAAAGGCCTATGGCAGACATTCTAGCTACAGTGTCTTTGTTGTTTGTTATTGTGAAGGCTGCTTCAAGATTTTGGAATGAGAAGATCAAAGTAATCCAGGCACCTCATACAATCTACAAGACACAACAAATAGAAAACAATGTAGTCTTCAAAGGACAGAATTTAAGTAAAGAGTTTTACAGACTTTGAACCAAGTTTGGCATTATGGATAGAATGCTAGGAAGGTCTCGGTACAAGTCCCAGCTCTGACAGATACCAACTCGGTCAGTCTTGGCAATATATTTAACTTCTCACTGTCTCAGGTCACTCTCAAAATAGAAGTTACCCATCTGCATTACTAAAACAGCAGTAATTTCACTTGAAGCTCCCTACACCAATGAAATCACAGCTTAATAAAACAATAAACAATTATTAAATGATTACTATGTGTCTGGCACTGTATTTAGCAGTGAGGATACAGAGAAAATCTAAAATTAAAATAAAAACAGTTAAAGCATTCTTATGAGTATTAATTCAATCAAAAAATAATTTATTAAGAACCTACTATATCTAAACTATTAGGCTATACACCAGGGATAAAAAGACAAAAATCAATTCCAGCCCCCATGGAATTTACATTTTATTAGTGGCAGCAAGATGGAATAATTTAAAATATTAGAGTTCGAGTTAAGAAAACTCAGACACTAACCCGGTGAAAATAGGCAAGCCATTAACCTTTCCCAGTCTCAATTTTTTCAAATGTAAAATGGAGTTAATAGCACTTATTTCAGAGTTCTTGTGAGGATCAATTGATATAGGTAAAGGGCTTGGAACACTTAAAATCACTATAATTATTCTAATACACAGTTAGTAAACAAGTAAATACATAAATGATCATTTGAGGAAGAAAAGGTCATTAAATACTTGGGAAATGAGAACAGGTTTTCTAAGAAGAGCTACATAAACTGAGCCTAGAAAGAAATTGCTATTCTATGAGAAGAATTTGAATAAGGGCATTCCAGAAGAAAAACAAAGCAAAGGTCCAGAGATGGGGGATAGTATGTTAAGCATGTGGAATATTGAGAAGGCTGCTTAAAGCACAAGAACATAGTTTGTGAATTAAGTCTAGATATATGGATAAAATAAGTTAAACTATTATGGGCTTTAAAAGCAAAACCAGAGTTTCTATTTCACCCAAGAAAAATGGGGAGCTACTGTAAGATCCTTAGCAGGAAAATGCTTAAATCATCAGTGTTCTAAGATCATTTTGTCAGCTAACACTGAAATATAGAAAAGGGATTACACTTGTTCTGTTGAGCCCCAGAGGGCAGAACCATGGAAAGTTACAAATAAGTAGATTTATAGTTAATGTCAGGAAGAACTTACCAATAACAAGAGTTGTCCAAAAACAGAAGAGGTCTCTCAGGAAGTGCTAGGTTCCCTCTCCCTGGAGGCATTCAAGCAGAGGCTGGAGGGTAGGTGGCAAGGGGGATTCTTTTTTAGCTAGAGAGCCTCCATACCCGGTCCATTCCAACTCTTAAAATCTGTTACTTATTTGGATACCATTAAAATAGCTCAGGATATAAATATGGAGAACATGATATGCTCTCAAGATAGCTACATGGGTTTCTATTAAATGCCATGTTTTTCTTTGGTTCTGCAGAAAACTCTTTCCATTCAGACCAATATTCAATCATGGTCAGCATCTATCATAACAACAGAAATAATGAAATATTTTTTCATAATAACTCTACAAATTGTCCAAGGCAAATATCATCAATCCCTCATTTTACAGTTGAGAAAACAGAATCAAAAAGCTTTAATAATGTCCAATGTCATACATCTGGTGATTATAAGAGACAAGAGTTGAATGCATATTCTTTGATGTAGGGCCCAGGCCTTTTTCTATAATATTATGTTGCCAAGGCTAGTAGAAGTGTGTGTGTGTCGGGGGGTGGGGGGGTGTGGGTGTGTATGCATGTGTGTGCCTGGGTGTGTGAGTATGCATGTGCATTTTAATCTGAAGAGTCTCTTATAGCTGTTGTTGATGCAATGTGGTAGTTGGTAAGAACACAGTAACCCATTACAGGAGTGTCAAGAATCTTTGATTTATAGACCATAAAAAGCTATATATTTTATCATGGGCATTGGAAAAAGAAAGCCATCTTACCCTAAAAACTAAACTGTTCTAATTGGGAATAAAAGAGATTTCATCTCATTTAATCTTTGTTGATTTGACTGCTTTCCCAACCACACACTCACCAAGGCAATAAAGCTTGGCATTTTCTTAATTGTTCCTGAGATAATTCAGTTCTGTTCAGCCTGCAGTGCCATGGAGATAAGTTCCAGAAAAATAGAAGGTAGGACTTTAGAATTGTGTAAAAGCAATTTTCATTTCACAGAGGAACTGTCAAACTGGTCACATTGACTAGTCTGAACTCCCCCCCAACCCACAAACACACAAATAAATAATAATAATGTTTTCCCTTGAAATTATTTTCTATATTACTCTAACTACTTACTGTTTCCTAGATTCTTATTTTGTAATATCAAAAATCATTACCATATTACTCTGTATTAATATCTCCTTTTTACATACATGCAACTTTCAAGAAATCCTTCAAGGAAAAAAAAGACTCACAATGAGATAAGTAATATGTAAATAATTTAATATAATTAATAGAAATCATTTCCTGGATACTTAGAGCAATAGAGTAGAGCGTTAAGTATATCTGCTTCATGTTGCAAAGGCCAAAGATGTTTTTTTTTTCTTGATAATACCAAAGCC
Organism: Dromiciops gliroides; assembly: GCF_019393635.1. Taxonomy (NCBI): domain Eukaryota; kingdom Metazoa; phylum Chordata; class Mammalia; order Microbiotheria; family Microbiotheriidae; genus Dromiciops; species Dromiciops gliroides. Next base: position 715,032,313 of record NC_057861.1, read on the forward strand.
TTGGTGGTAAAATTGTAATTTGGCATTGAAAGGTTCTTTTCTCAGTTTTGTGTCTTATCCTCTCTCTGCAATTTGTTACATATCTCCTGCTGCCTCCTAGATGTTTTCCCATAAATGTACCTCTGATTCAAATGTCATGCAATTGCATGCTGAGCAGAACTAAAAAACCTTAGCCCCTTATACACAATTCTCTTCTCCCTTAGTCTAAACTATAGGTCAGTGATCTTGTTTTTTGTTGTTGAGAGAATTCTGGATATTCCTTTAAAGGGATAGTTGGTGAAAGAGTAATGGTGGTTATAAATAACCAGCCTGACTTCATCAAGAACAAGTCATACCAGACTAACCCCATATTCTTTTTTGACAATATTACTAAATAGTAGCTAAGGATAATACTGTAATGTTAGTTTACCTACATCATGGCAAAGTTTTTGATAAAGGCTTTCATTTTTATTCTTTTTTATTTTATTTATTTATCTACTGATTTATTTATTTATTCAGTTATTCATTCATTCATTTGTTTATTTATTTGCAGGGCAATGAGGGTTAAGTGACTTGCCCAGGGTCACACAGCTAGTAAGTGTAAAGTGTCTGAGGCCAGATTTGAATTCAGGTCCTCCTGAATCCAGGGCCGGTGCTTTATCCACTGTGCCACTTAGCTGCCTCCCTTCATTTTTATTCTTATGGGGAATGTGGAAAGATGTGGCCAACACTATAAGACAATTGGTTGGATATGGAACTCATTACATGATTAAATGCAAAGAATTGTTTGTAGTAATCCAAAGTAAGAAGAATACAAGCTATCTAGTTGAGTATCCCAGGCATATGTACTTGGCCCTATGTTGATTAATACTTTATCAATATATTAGATAAAATAACAAATTATATGCTCGTCAAATTTACAGATGATGGGAGGGATAAATAACAAATTAAATGAGAAAACCAGCATTCCAAAAGACATTAATACCTGTAGGATAAGTAATTGAGCTGATACATAAACAAAATCTTAAAAAAAACCTTACAGTTGGATATAAAATGCCAACTTCTTAATTATAATGTGAGTGAGGTGTAATTGGACAGTGATCTGATAAATACCTGCCTTTCCAAGTTTAGTATGAATCAATCATGGAGAAGCAAAACAAAAAAGAAAAGAAGCAAAAAATAATAATAATAATTGCAAATGTTGGATGCTTTAAATGAGCCATGGTTTTCACTCTGTATTCTTCCTTCATTATACCTTGTCTGCCCTCTTGGGTTCAATTTTAGCTTTAGAAGTTTAAGAAGTATATTCATAATCTGCACAGTGTCCAAAGGAGGTAAACTTGTGTCTTGAATTGATGCTAGATGAGGATCAGTTGAAGGAAGCAGGAATGCACATCCTGAGGAAGAGATGTTTCAGAATGGCCATGGAAGCTGTCTTCATATTTTTGAAGAATTGTAATGTGGAAGAGGCAATAGACTTCTGTTTAGCCTTAGAGGGCAGAACAAGGAGCAAAGAATACAAGTTGCAGAGTGACAGATTTCACCTTAGTGAATATCTTAGAAAAGTTCCTGATAATTAGGACTGTCCAAGAGTAGTAAGAGCTATTGGAAGGTGTTTTTATCTCCTTGGAAGACTTCAAGCACATTTTGGATGACCAAGTTGACTTCAATCCATTAATACTTTTACAACCCACCTGCCAGGGATGGAGGGAGGATTTGGGAAAGAGGAAAGAAGAAGTTAATGATTACTCATGTAACGATTGGAATAACGCCACCTGCTGGATACTTACTGTAGAAGAGTTCTGCCCATGAAGCGAAGGTCTTTGAGGGCAAGACCAGGCATCAGGAAGTGACGCAGACTAGTGGGAGGAGGAAGGAAGAGACTGGCGCTCAGTCTCGGTCTTTTTCCTGAGGACGCTGGCGGAGAAGGGAGCTAGAAATGTGCTCTCCCTTTAATAGATAGGAATCTAGGCCTTTCTCTCTCTCTTTACCAAATTCTTATTCTCCTTAATAAATGCTTAAAAGTCTAACTCTTGCTAAAGCTTATAATTTATTGGCGACCACTCATTAGATATTTTAGACAGACTAGCTAGAATTTTAACCCTTAACAGATGGCTGACCACGAAGAGGAAAGCTAAACCTCAGTCTTCTTCTGATCTTCTGGTTGGGTAAGAAATTTCCCCTCCCTCTCCCTTTAACTGCTAAGTACTGGTGTACTGGCTGTGTTTTCCTTTAAATTTTTTCGAATGGACCTTTTAAACTCCCTAATTATCCTATTTTTGATTTTAGTCTGTTTAACCAGACAAATGGGAGATAATATCATGTTAATGCTTTGTTTTTGTGGATTTTCTATTTTTCTTTTTATTTTTGTTAAAAGAGCCAGCAACTTACTCACACAAGGAAATATCTCTCCCTCTCCCAACCATGCTTTTTCAGAGAAACCTGAAGAGATTCCCGCAGCTTTTCCCAGTTCTAACAGTAATTGTTGCTTTAATTTTGCATGCCTGGAGGCAATGACCCACCCTCTAGAAGCTTTTAATCCCCTAGCACCTGGAGGCAAAGTGGGGGAAGAGGAATCCAGGCCTGAGTTCAAAATCAAGTCTGATTCAAATTGCTCTGGTCCCTCCCCTCCTCTCCAGACCCCACCCTCTACTCCTCCTATGGCCAAGCCCATAGCTTCCCCTGCCTGGGAAGTCCAGAGATCTGATGCGCATGCTCAACTTTTTCTACCTGCATTTGCAGCTTCAGGCTCAGCCCTTCCCCGGCCTGGCTGTGCTTTTGAGACAATCTTAGAAAACTCTTTAAATTCCAGATATGCTCGTTTTGTTCATAATTTTGCTAACCTGCTTTTGTCTTTAATTAGTAATCTTATAAAGCATTTGTATGGTGAAAAGACTGACAGACAATATAGAGGGGTTAAAGAAGAAAAACTTAAGCTGAATGAGAATGACAATCATCACCATAGTTCAAGACTCCGCTTCTTTTGCCATGGAAGGGTATATATTTTACAGAAATGTAGAAGTAAGCAGCAAGGTATTGATATGAGTATTGGGGATTTTAGATACCGGAATCAAAAGTGTTCTGAATTCATTCAGAGTATTAATGTCAGTTCAGAGGTTACATAGGATTTCTATGCTATTACATATACATTTTGAAATTAATGGTATGGGTTTATTTTCGTAGAGATTTTCCTGCTTTTGAGATTGTGTTTTATACTTAGTTTTTAAAACAAGGAGAATATTTGTAAAAGCTTTTTATAGTCATGTGATCAGGTTTATATTTTATAATACTCTTGTTAATATTAAGTTCATATTCATTTAGATTTCCTTAGTTTGAATTTCATTGTCTTTTATTGTTCCATGTGTATTTTCTTCTATTCATTTGTCTATCTAATTTTGAAACATTGCAAGATGGTTTTGATTTTATTATACAATGTTAATTCTAGGAGTATTGTGCTCCCATATTCTGAGTTATTTGTTTTTGTTATTTTTTTTTTCTCAACTGATTATTTGATCAAACTCTTTAAAGCATTTCCCTGGCAAATTGGTTGCCATGGCAAGTGTAAAGAAGTATTATTTTTGATAAGCATATTCCAAAGAAAAAAGAGAGAGAGAGGAACATTTGTAAAAGTTTTCTATTTTCAAAAAAAAAAGTTTTCTTTGAGATTGTGTTGTGCTTTAACTTGTATTTAAATGTTTCAATTTTTCACAAAAGTAATTGTATACTAAGTAAAAAAAAAGATATTATTTGAAATTGTTGCATAACTATATATTGTGTTCTGAGTCAAGATGTATTCACATTTTTTGCAATCATTTATTATCCTCAATTTTTAAATCCATATGAGACTTGGATTATGGGAACTTATCATTTAAGACATTAATTGCCTTTATTCTGAGTTATCAGATGCCAGTTGGCCAAGATGCCATCCAATCACAAGAGGAATACATGCAAGAGCAGACACTGAAATGTCACATGAGGGGAGACATGCATGAAGTCAAGGTATGGCCGAGGGAACGGCTTTTGACAAATGTTGAGGTTGGATTCTCTTGGTTTAATATTTTATTTTATTTTTCCCCACAATATTGTACAGATGGCTGGAAGTATTGATCCCACCCATCTCACTTCTACACCTGGCTTCTATGCTCCCTCCTATATGCCTGATGCCATGGACCATCTCAATCCCATGCATCTGATTAAGTCTGACTCAGTTTCTTCCAATATGTTCGGTGGCATGGACATATATTCCATCCACCTATTTTAAGCCTGGCATACTGTATGGGCAGTACATATTGCTCAAGTGTGGGAATGCTCATATCCCATCATTTCTCTGTTCTTTTATGGTAACCCCCATAATTATCTCAGGTGTCATGATAAATACAGTGTTGAATTTGGCCTTGACACCTGTTACCAATTATATTAGATTTTTTAATTTCTCATAATGGCATGAGGATAATTAGGCAGATGATGCAAAAAGTGATGAAACAAAGATAAAAAATTATTTTTAATAATTAATATCGCAGCAATTGTCTTCTCAATTACCCTCCATAAGGGGGGGACTATAGTAATATTATAATTTTAAAGAATGGTTCAATTTTTGTTTTATTATATGTTTCATGTGTAACAACTAAGATTATGAATTCCCTTAGACATGTTTTTGAGAACTTTCATTGTTTGATTTGATTATTGACAAAGCTATTTTAAAGTTGTGTTAAGCTCGATTTTGTAGGAAATTTTCCTGGCTGATTACCAGCACCCACACATCAACCCCTGAAGAGACTTCCATTCCACGACTACACCTAGAGGACATCTGAGAAAAGACTTTCAGAGACTTTAAATGAACAGTTTTGATTTGTTGTTTTTGTTGTTTTTTTCTCTTTCTGTTATAATATACACCATCTGTTACATGTATTCTCTGCAGAGGCCCTCCCTTTGCAAGACCAATGTCAAAGCGTCGGTTCATGAGGACAAAAAATCGCCCCTCTGGACAAAACTTTCCTCTCTTCCTTTTCTATATTGTTGTTCACATATTATTAGTTAGCAATAGTTATCATATTGTTTTTACTGTTCCGTCAAGGAAACATTTTGTTTCTTGAGGAACAACAGGGGGGACTGTAACGATTGGAATAACGCCACCTGCTGGATACTTACTGTAGAAGAGTTCTGCCCATGAAGCGAAGGTCTTTGAGGGCAAGACCAGGCATCAGGAAGTGACGCAGACTAGTGGGAGGAGGAAGGAAGAGACTGGCGCTCAGTCTCGGTCTTTTTCCTGAGGACGCTGGCGGAGAAGGGAGCTAGAAATGTGCTCTCCCTTTAATAGATAGGAATCTAGGCCTTTCTCTCTCTCTTTACCAAATTCTTATTCTCCTTAATAAATGCTTAAAAGTCTAACTCTTGCTAAAGCTTATAATTTATTGGCAACCACTCATTAGATATTTTAGACAGACTAGCTAGAATTTTAGCCCTTAACACTCAATAGGAATAAGTTTGTTTTGAAACTCAGAGAGATTTGTTCTGAAATCTTGGATTTGGGACTTGGAAATTATGAGAATGGGAAAAAAAGAAAAAAGTATCTGTGAATTTGTCTGTACAAAAAGGAAACGATGTAAGGGAAAGAGGAAGAAATGTAGAAAGGAGTAAGTGTGTGGGATCTTCATAGCCAGATAGTCTGTATATCTACACTAGGAGGGAAGATGGAAGAGGAAAAATGGAAAGAGAAAAGAGAAAGATGCAGGAGGGGCATTAAAGAAAATTCAACAGTTTGAAAAGCCAAATAGGCCAAATAAAAAAGGGGGTACAAAAGCTCTCTGAAGAAAATCATTGCTTGAAAATTAGGATTGAGCATATGGAAGCTGGAAACTTTATGAGAAATCAAGGCACAATTAAGCAAATTCAAATGAATAAAAAAATAGAGCACAATGCGAAATATATCCTTGGAGAAACAGCTGACCTAGAAAATAGATCCAGGAGACATAATCTGAAAATTATTGGATTACCTAAAAACCATGATCAAAACAATAGCTTAGACATCATCTTCCAGGAAATTGTTAGAGAAAAATTGCCCTGATATTCTTGAAGCAGTATGTAAAATAGAAATTGAAAGAATTCACCAGTCACCTTCTGAAAGAGATCCCAAAAGGAAAACTCCCAGGAATATCATAGCCAAATTCCAGAGATCCCAGGTCAAGGAGAAAATATTGTGAACAGCCAGGAAAAAACAATTCAAGTACTATGGAGCCATAGTCAGGATAACACAAGATCTAGCAGCTTCTATATTAAAGGATTGGATCACATGGAATATGATATTCCAGAGGGCAAAGGAATTGGGATTACAACCAAGAATCACCTATCCAGAACTCAATATTTGAAAAAAAAAATGTTTGGAAAACTGGAAGATAGTATGGCAGAAACTAGGTACAGACCAATATTTTACACCATATACTAAAATAAGGTCAAAATGGGTACATGATTTAGATGTAAATGGTAAATTAGGAAAGGAAGGAGCAATTTACCTCTCAGATCTTTGGAAAGGAGAACAGTTTATAACCAAACAAGAGATAGAGAACATTATTACATTCAAAATGGATGATTTTGATTACATTAAATTAAACATTTTTGTACAAACAGAAGCAATGCATCCAAAGTTAGAAGGGAGGCAGAAAGATGGGAAATAATTTTTATAGCCAGTATTTCTCTTAAAGGTCTCATTTCTAAAATATATTGGAAATGAAATCAAATTTATAAGAATCCAGGTCATTCCCCAATTAAAAATGGTCAAAGTATATGAACGGGTTGTTGTCTGATAAAGAAATAAAAGCTATCTATTGTCACATAAAAATGCTCTAGATCACTATTGATTAGAGAAATGCAATTTAAAACAACTCTGAGGCACACCTATCAGATTGGCTAATATGACAAAACAGGAAAATAATAAATGTTGGAGAATCTGTGGAAAAATTGAAACATGAATGCATCATTCATGGAGCTGTGAACCAATCATACCATTCAGGAGAGCAATTTGGAACTATGCCCATAGGACTATAAAGCTGTGCATACCCTTTGACTCAGAAATACCACTTTTGGGTCTTTTTCCCAAAGAGATCATAAAAAAAGGGAAAAGGACCCACATGTACAAAAAATATTTATGGCCGTTCTTTTTGTGGTGGCAAGGAATTGGAAATTATGGAGATGTCCATGAATTGGGGAATGGCTGAACAAGTTGTTGTATATGAATATAATGGAATACTATTGTATTGTAAGAAATAATAAACAGGAGGATTTCAGAGAAACCTGGAAGGACTTACATGAACTGATGCTGAGTGAGAGGAGCAGAAACAGGAGAACATTGTACACAGTATCAACCACATTTGGTGTTGATCAACTGTGATAGACTTGACTCTTCTCAACAATGCAATGGTCCAAGATAGTTGCAAATGACTCATGATGGAAAATGCTCTCCAAATCCAGAAAAATCTATGGAATCTAGATGCAGATTGAACCATACTATTTCTACTTTTTTTTTCTTTTTTGAAGGTTTTCCCTTTTGTCCTGATTCTTGTTTCACAGGATGACTAATGCAGAAATGTTTAATGGGATTGTACATATATAACCTATACCGGATTGCTTGCTGTCTTGGGAAGGGGGGAGGGAGGTGAGGGAGGGAGAAAAATTTGAAACTAGAAATCTTATAAAAACAAATGTTGAAAACTATCTCTACATGTAACTAGAAAACAATAAAGTACATTTCTTATAAGAAAAAAAAAAGGAATCACCTATCCAGCAAAATTGAGTATAATCTTTTGGGGGCAGGGGGAATGGGAATTCTATGAACAAAGAGGACTTTCAGGTATTCAAGATGAAAAGACTTGAACTGAATAGAAAATTTAACTTTCAAATACAAGACCCTAGAGAAGCATAAAAAGGTAAACAGAAAAAAAAAAGAAATTAAGAGGTATGTTAAAAGGTTGAACTGTTTACATTCCTACATGGGAAAATAATAAATTTAAGTCATAAGAACTTTCTCAGTATTAGGGCAGATGATAGAAATAAATTTAGACAGAGGGCATAGGTGGTAATTGATTATGAAGGGATAATATCTATAAAGCATTTATTTTTTATCTTCTTTTGTGGCATGGACAAAGTTGGGTGACATACCCAGGGTCACCCAGTGTATAAGTGTCTTGTGTCTGATGCTGGATTTGGGCTTGGGTCCTCCTGGGTCCAGTGTGGGTGCTTTGTCTACTGTGTCACCTATTAGCCCCATTATGATATCTTTAGGGTAAAATTGAGGGGTGAGAGGATTTCACTGGGGGAGTGGCAAGGGGAGAGGTAGAATGGAGTGAAATCTTACATGAAAGAAACAAGGAAAGGTCTTATGGAGTGGTGGGGAGAGAGATGGGGGAGGACCAGGGAAGTGAATGAGCCTTAAACTCATCAGAGTTGGCTCTAAGACCTTAATCTAATCAGAGTTGGCTCAAGGAAGGAATAAAATACATACTCAATCAGGTGGAGTAATCTATCTAAGATGGGCAGTGAATGAGCCTTACACTCATCAGAATTGGCTCAAAGACCTTAATCTTCTCATAGTTAGCTCAAGGAGGGAATAACATACACATTCAATTGGTTGGAGTACTCTAACACAGCAGGAAAGTAAGAGGGGGATGCGATAAGATAGGAGGGGTGAAAGAAGGGAGGACAGATTGGGGAAGGGGTCAGTCAGAAGCAAATAACTTTTGAGGAGGGATGGAGTAAAATAAGATACAAAATAGAGTAAATTTAATGGGGAAGGGAATAAGATGGAATGGAAACAGTTAACAGTAGTAACTGAAAAAAATTTGAAGCAGAAGCAATAGTAATATAAGTTGAAGATGATGATGATTGATTCACTGATGGACTGATGATGATTGGATGAAGATAGGGATTGATTGATCACAATGAGGATGGATTGATGATGATGATTGATAAAATGTTTGATACTTAATTTTCTGGGCTATTGTGAAGAATATTCTATATCAACCATAAGGTACTTGTCCAAGTATACATTGTTAATAAAAAGACCAAAGATTGAAATGGAAGGCAACAAATGTTGGAGGAGATGTGGAAAAATTGGGACATTAATTCACTGTGAGTAAAACTATGAACTGTCCCAAACATTTTGGAGAGCAATCTGAAATTATATCCCATTATTAAACTGCATCTACCCTTTGGCCCAGTAATAACACTACTAGGTCTGTTTCCAAAGATGTTTAAGGAAAAAGAAAAAGAATTGCTATGTTCTAAAATATTTATAGCAGCCCTCTCTGTGATGGTAAAGGACCGGAAATTGTGGGAATTCCTGTCAATTGGGGAATGGCTGACCAAATTGTAGTATATGATCTTGATATAAGAAATGATGAGTTCATTTATTTTAGAAACACATTGATAGACTTCCATGGAATAATACAAAGTGAAATGAGCAGAACCAAGAGAACATTGTATACTGTAACAGAAATATATTTTCTTTTTTAACATTTTTTATTTAAAGTTTTGAGTTCCAAATTCCATCTTTCCCTCCTTCCATCCCCCTCCCCATCTCTGAGATGGTAAGCAATCAGATATAGGTTATACATGTGAAATTGTGAAAAAAAAAATTCCTTATTAGTCACTTTGTACAAGAGGAATAAAATAAATAAATGAAAGAAAATGTGAGAAATAGTATTCAATCAATATCAATTCTTTCTATGGAGATGGCATGCTTCATCATAAATCCATTGGGATTGTCTTGGATCATTGTATTGCTGAGAAGAGCTAAGTAGTTCACAATTCTTCATCAAACAATTTTGTTATTACTATGTATAATGCTCTGGTTCTGTTCACTTCATCATGCATCAGTTAATATAAGTCCAGCTTTTTCTGAAATCATCTTGTTTTTCATTTCTTATAACACAATGATATTCCATCACAACCATATAGCACAGCTTGTTTAGTCATTCACAATTGATTGGCAACCCTCAAAAAATATTGTCTTAAGAACAACTTTGATGACTAAGTCACTTTGACAATTATAAATATCCAAATTACCTACAAAGAAACTATAAAGGAAGATATTATCTGTATTCAGAAACTGATAAATAGAAATATGTGTAGAATAATTTTACATATATATGTGTGTGTATATTCACATTTATGTCTAATAGTAGCCATCTCTAGGGAGGGCAGATGGAAGAAAAAAGGAAAAAAATAAACTTACATGATCATTTTATTATATCTTTAAAAGGAATAGCAGGTTGTACATAATAGATTTGCAGTTTCGTGTGCAAACATCTTGGTATTTTTCTACTACTATGTTATAGAATTGTTTATTTTATTTCTTAAGTTCAGAATAAAATGTTTTAAAAAGGCCTCACCATCTACAGAAAATCTTGTTTCAGCTGTGCTCAACTGTGCTTTATATCCTGTGCTCAATCTCCTCCATAAGAGTCATGATCACGTTTGGCAAGCACATTTCTCCCTGATTTATGTCTCAAAGACAGTCAATGATCAAGTTTAGCATTAATAATATATATGTCAAGATATTTCATATAATTATTCTGTATGAGAGGTGAGGAATGTTGTAAAAAGAAACCTCTTAATGTAGTATTTTCCTGTTCTGAGTCAAAGCTCATATATACCTATATATGTAGGTATGGAGAGGGAAAGGGAGAGGGAGAGGAAAGAGAGACTAACCATACAATAAGCAACATGTCATCTTCATCTTTGAGTTAAATATATTATGATAAAGATATGGTTTGTTGTTCAATATCATTTGCACAAGCATCCTGTTCCTTACTAACAATATTCTCATCAAGGATATCATCAGTTCTTATTAAATTATTCTCATTAAAATTTTATATAAACAAAAGTTAGAATATTAGTATTTGATGTTCTCTTGGTCACGGGTTTTGGTATTAAAGAGGTCAAAAATTTTCTCCATGCCTTTGGTATCTCAGGTTCCTTCAGCAATGTTGTAAATTGATCCATATGGAGGACCATTTTTATGATTTCCTTAGGAAACACAAGCTAGATGACTCTGTTAGGTATTTTCTCCCTCTTGATGTTAACTTTTCCATATAAAATCATTCTAGTAGTCATTGCATGATGCTCCAATCCACAAAATAGTAAATTTGATAACTACAATCGTTGTATCCAGGTTCATTTCAGGTTAGGTGATGTGAATCATATAACATACCCTTTTAGGAAGTCCTCAGTAGTTTCCTTGACTTAACAAGAGCCTTCCTCAGCAAACTACTCTAGTGGAGCCAGATTGTTTAAATCCACGTAAGACTCAGGAACATCTAGGAAGCATAATATCAGTCATCTGTTGAGAGGCAAACATTCTTTTTTTGTTAAATACAAGTATTTTATTATTTTCCAGTTACATGTAGAAATAGTTTTCAACATTTGTTTATATAAGATTTCCAATTTTAAATTTTTCTCCCTCCCCACCCTCCCTCCCTGCCTCCCCTAGATAGCCCGCAATCTGATATATATTATATATACATAATAATATTAAACATATTTCTGAAATAGTCATATACAAGAAGGATCAGAGCACAAAGGAAAAACCTCAAATCAGAAAACCAACAGCACCAAAAACAAAAGAAATAGTATGGTCCAATCAGCATCCATCTTCCACAGTTCCTTTTTTTATTCTGGATTTGGAGAGCCTTTTCCATCATGAATCCTTTGGAACTTTCTTGTTCTGTTGAATTGGTGAGAATAATCTAGTCTATCACAGTAGATCAACACATAATGTTGATGATACTGTGTATAATGTTCTTCTGGTTCTCCTCATTTCATTCATCACCAGTTCATGCAAGTCCTTCCAGGCTTCTCTGAACTCCACCTGCTCATCATTTCTTACAGCATGATAGAATTCTATTACATTCATATACAACAACTTGTTTAGCCATTCCCCAATTGATGGACATCCCCTCAATTTCCAATTCCTGAGAGGCAAACATTCTTATTTCCTTTGGTCAACTTTTCCACTAGGCTGCCATGGTCACTACAGATACCAAGTCAGCATAGGATTAATTTTACTTTTTTCTTTACTTCATATACTACCATAGTCAATGAATTCATGACGAAGTCTATATAAGCCTCCCCATGTTCCAATTGGTTAGTCCTCAGGAAGGAGTGTTTTTTCAGCACAATTGAAGCTCCCAGAGCATGGACTATTCTGATGAAAGTTTCAAAAGCCTGCAACAGTCTCTGAAACACAAGAAGTCATAATGGAAGGATTGTGGAAGATAGAGAAAATGTCCTGCATCAAGATTCTAGATTTAGACTTGGTGTTGGGCTGAGGGATGGGGGGATTTTCTTACATTTAGAACACTTAAAATGGAATCTCTTTTCTTGGCAGGTGATGTGTTCCTCACAGAAGCAGAAACTGCAGAATTACTTTTCAGCAATTTGCTGAAAAGATTCTTATTCAAGTATAAATTAGAGAGGATGCAGGACTCTTACTAACTTGGAACAAACAGCGTTTCCCCTAGATGCAAAAGTCCAAGGGCTTGTGCTTTTTCCCAAATAGGAAGTACGCCCTTCTTTTGGCAATCAATGCCCCCATTTCAAATAGTGCAAAACCCTTTGCCAGCTCATGCCCCTAAGCAACACAATATCCTGCAGGCATCCAATCTAAGAATCCTGCCACCTAGCACTAGTCTTCAAGACCTTCTCAAAGTACCCAGAGCATCAAGAGTTGGACCACTATTTTCCCAAGAAATTCTATGGGGGCAGCTAGGTGGCACAGTGGATAGAGCACTGGCCCTGGATTCAGGAGGACCTGAGTTTAAATCTGGCCCCAGACACTTGACACACTAGCTGAGTTACACTGGGCAAGTCACTTAACCTTTGCCCAGCCAGAAAATGTGTATTGTCATTTATTTCCATCAGAATTTGCCTTTGGGGAGAGATCCTGTAAACAGAGTGAGGGACTTAGAGTCAGGAAGACCTGAGAGTTCATCTCAATTCTAATACTTACATCTGAAATGATCATGAATAATTGACTTAGCTTGCAAAGCATCAGTTCCTTCCCATGTATAATGAAAATAATAACATCCACAGAACATATTTCACAAGGTTGCTGTGAAACTCAAATAAAATAATGGTTACAGAGAACTCTGAAAACTGTAAAGCACTACCCAATAGCCAGCTTGATTCTGAAAAATAAAAGGATTTGGGTGTGGCATCGACACATTTATCCTGAGATCTCTGCTATCCCAGTAGAATGGAGGGTTGCTTCCCAGAACAAAGAGATAAAGTTTGGGCAGAACTAAGACAACTCAATGAAGTTAGATTCTGAACCCATAGAAAGGGAGACTTCATTTCTTCCTATGTATCCCAGACTAATGAAAAGTCAAGATCCTTAGGCTATTTGTCAAGTAAAAGGGGAAGACTGGTAGACTAATAAGAACATTCCCCAACAAAAGTTACTTTTTGACTATTACACAGGTTAAACAAGCTATATAGACCCCAGTTATATCAATGATGGACCTGCCTGCCTCTCTCTCTCTCTTCCTCTCTCTCTCTCTCTCTCTCACACACACACACACACACACACACACATGTGTGCACACACATACGTGCACACACAAAAATATACACATAAAAGGATTTAATAGAATTTTTCAAAGATGCATTGATTAGCACAACCACAATGCACCCTGCTGGAAGAAAAGATACTGACAAACTTGAAAGTGTGTGTACAGAGGAGGCAAGAAGAATCCAATTAGAGACAGACAGACATGTTCAATATTTAATGTTTTCTGAATTGCTTTTGATCTCTCAGTTGCAGTGGAGGCTAAGTTTTCTGTTCTTAAGTCAATCTAATAGAGTGCTAAAGCCACATATTTCTATTCAGGATGAAGTCCCTAAAGGAATCGTGTACACAGCAAACATCCACCCCTCCCCTAAAGTCTAGCATCCTCCTTCAGCAAGAAAACCTCAGGATATATTTTCTCTATTCATTGCAAGGAATGTGGATCTATGAATTTCCTGAGTTCCCTTCTTGTTGAGGTCTGGGGAATGCAGTTGTTTGTTAAGCTATCCAAAAGAATAAATATGATGAAATAAAATCCAGTTATTTTGCTTGTGATCACAACAATTTGTACTGTTAATGCAGATGGTTTGCTATATTTAATTTGTTACACTGAGTATCATACTCAAAACTCTCCCTTTTGATGGGAAAAATACCTTTGGTCTTCTACCTGTAGGGTATCTAGGATTCAGAACTGAAAAGAACAACAGAGATCATCCAAACCAGCTCTATCATTCAATATGCAACACAATATGAATAAAATAATGCTATATCTGAAGTCAAGAGGCATAACTTTTTTTTTCAGGGCAATGAGGGTTAAGTGACTTATCCAGGGTCACACTGTTAGTACCTGGTAAGTGTCTGAAGCCAGATTTGAACTCAGGTCACACGGAATCCAGGGCCAGTGCTTTATCCACTGTGCCACCTAGCGCCCCCAAGAGGCATATCATTCAGTGTGAGCTTTGATTCCAACTATGAGATCACAAGCAAGTCATTTAAAATCTTTGAGCCTCAGTTTATTTATCTTTCAAATTAGAGGACTGTTTGTAGAATTTCAGCTTGTTGTAGGGGAAATGATTAATAAAATACTCACTCAATGTGTTTATTAAGTACCTACTACATATTTGGGCACTGTGTTACACATAAGAGATACAGAAGCAAGGAAGAAACAACCCTTGACCTCAGGGAGTTTATGTTCTTACATACATGTGAGTTATTAGTGTTTTATACATGAGGAAACAGAGGACCAACGATAATAAAGGACTTTGTTGTGGTCACTCAATTAGTAAGCTGTAGAGACCACCCTGTTTTGGGGTGTGTAATAAAAACCCAAGTAAGTAAATGAATTGTAGAAAGAAAAACAATACCTATTAGGTAGTACTTCAATAAATAAATAAATAATATGAAACTAAAATAATCACATACACACACACACACATATCCACATGGACATAGATCATGCAAGTCAACTCAAAGCCTGAGAAGGTTCATTGCCTTTTCAATTTTGTGTATGTATATATGTATCTGTGTCTCTGTACATATGTAGATGTATGTGCATATTTATATGTGTAGTGTTTTTATATGTGCCTATGTATACATGTACATATATACATGTATATATGCATAACAAAGGAAAGAAACGGAAACAAAGCATTTTTGTTAAGAAGGACACCTTGAAGTTGTACCACTTTAGTGACTGTAGTTGATTTTCTTTTGCCCCTTCCTTTCCTGGCATAGGAGACAAAGGATCTTGATGTTGTGAAAATCAGGAACCTCCAACACTGATAGCCCTTGGCAGTTTGTTCTGGTAAAGTCCTAAAATATTTCTGAAGATGTATCATCTGACAAACAGATATTACACAGAGTTACAAGAACCTTCTAACTCTATGTCTGCCAGAGGCTTGGGACAAAGAAACAGCCATTGGTGAGCTGGAAGTTGAAATTTAAAAATAGACAATGCCTGCAGGTGATAGATAACTGATGGGCTGTTATGTGTTTACCCTGTGGTGAAATCTCTCCTTTTAATTTTTTTTTTTTGCAGGGCAATGGGGGTTAAGTGACTTGCCCAGGGTCACAGAGCTAGTAAGTGTCAAGTGTCTGAGGCCAGATTTGAACTCATGAACTCCTGAATCCAGGGCCGGTGCTTTATCCACTGTGCCACCTAGCTGCCCCCAAAATCTCTCCTTTTAAAGAAGAAAATCATGTCAAATCTAAGGGTTGGAAGACAGAAAAAAATCTTTATGTGGGGAAGAAAAAAGTATCTAGAGTTTTCTTTCCCTGTTGTTGTTCAGTCATTTTTCAGTAATTTCCAACTCTTTGTGACCCCATTTGACAAAGATACGGTAGTGGTTTGCCATTTTTTTCTCTAGTTCATTTTGCAGATGAGAAAACTGAGGCAAATAGGGTTAAGTGACTTGCCCAGAGTCACACAGCTAATAAGTGTCTGAAGACACAGTGCCTGAAATGTCTGAAGAGGAGTCTTCCTGACTCCAGGCATGGTACTCTATCCACTGTGCCACATAGCTACATATGAAGCAGGTGCTACCTTTCTCAAAGTCTGAGTCTACAGATTATTCACTCTCTGGGGGCAGCTAGGTGGCACAGTGGTTAAAGCACCGGCCCTGGAGTCAGGAGTATGTGACTTCTTAGACACTTAACACTTACTAGCTGTGTGACCCTGGGCAAGTCACTTAACCCGAATTGCCTCACTAAAATAAAAAATTAAAAAAAAAAAAACACAAAAAACCCCCCACAGATCCTTCACTCTCAGACAAAAGAGAGATGTCAAAGCCTGCTATCCTTATGCAGAAGAAGAAATGTCACAAATGTGTACTGCGGCTAAATTCCAAAGGTGGAAGCAAGAAGAATATTCATAATCTCATGCTTCATGGAGCAAAGCCTGTCAACAAGCAGAAGTTGCCACAGGACCAATGGAATTAACTCAAGCAATGATAGTATGAGACCCTCAAAGCAGTAATACCTGGCATATCTGATATATTGTGTCCAAGTACATCCTAGGGAGAATGTACCATATGATACTGGTGACAAGAAAGCCCAAGAGGAAGAGACATCAACCAACCAACCAGAAGATATCAACCAGTGTAATGCATCTGAGGCATGTTTTCTTAATGAGTGTGCCCTTCTCATATAAATTCCCCGAGTGTGGGTCTCTTAATGGTTTTTCCACATCATATGTCCATTTTGTGTATAACTATCCATTCTGGAATGGACATTAGAAATAACCTTGTCTGAATTAAGCTTATATTCTAAGTACCCCAAATCCCTCACCTGTGGAATCTAGAACTTAAGTGATATCCCCATGGTTTCACAGAAAGCAATAGGGAAACATAGCCTCTCAGAAGTGAAAGGAACTCAGTTGCCCCTAGTCCAACTCATTCATAAAAATTATACCCACTATATCATACCTATAAATAGTTGTCCATCTTTTGATTAAATGTGTCCAAGGAAGATTCATTTCTTGACTCAGCATATTCCATTTTTAGATAGCTCTGTTAGAGGACTTTTTCCCCTTTACATCAAGCCTAATTTTTTCTATTTATACCTACCCCCTACTACTCCTGGTTCTACTCTCATGGGTCAAGCAGAATAAGGCTATTCCTTTATCCACATGACAGCTGATCAAATGGTATCATGAAATCTAAAGTTATCTTTTTTTCCTGGGCCCTTCAATTAATTTTTATGTCATCATCTTGAGGCTCTTCACTATATTCCTCTCTCTGTCTTCAAGATGATCAATGCCCTTTCTAAGATGTGCTACTTAAAACTGAACACATTTTAGTTGTGGTCTGATTTAGGCAGAGTGTCATGGAACTATTATTTCCTTTATCCTGGAAATGATGGTTTTCTCAATGATCACACCAGTTGTTTTTGTTTTTTTTCATGGTTATAGGATGCTATTTTCTCACATTGATCTGATAGTCCACTTAAAATATTCCAGATTGTTTGTTGACTTGTTTATCCCAGAAGAATAGTAACCTAGATATGCTTACTCCATATTCTAATATGGAGGGTTAAAGTTCACATTATTGGATTGGGCTCAATATTCTAGCTTAATCATTTTGCATCCTAAAGTTCTCTAAGTTACAAAGTACATAGTCCTAGGTATGTGGTTCCAAATTATCTAGAACATGACTTTGAAAGACAATATTGTATCTTAGAAAAAAACGTTGGTTTGGGAACCAGAAAAACTCAATTTAAGTTCTGATTATACAACCCTGTAATGATCAGTAAGTGTCTTAACCTATTTAAGCCTTAGGGTTGTTGTTTTTGTTTGTTTGTTTGTTTTTTGTTTTGTTTTGTTTTGCCTTGGGTTTTTTTTTTTGGGGGGGGAGGTTGTTTTGTTTTGTTTTGTTTTGCCTGGCAATGAGGGTTAACTGGCTTGCCCAGAGTCACATAGCTAATATGTGTCAAGTGTCTGAGTCCAGATTTGAACTCAGGTCCTCCTGAATCCAGGGCCAGTGCTTTATCCACTGTGCCACCTAGCTTCCCCTAAGTCTTAGTTTTTAATCTCCTTCTATTTAAAAATGTATTGCCTCCCTCTGTGTATATTTGTGGAGGTATACAAGCATGCAGAAATAAACATACATATGTGTGTGTGTTTTTGATTGGGGTTCTGGAACTGTTGTTGACTTGGTATATGGAATTTCAGTAAGAAAGCCCCCTAACAATGTAGATCAACCACTGCTCTATGATAGTAGCTTTAGAGTAGTACCTGAGGAACTGAAAGGTTAAATGACTTTTTGTCAGGGTCACATGTTGTTGCTGTTGTTTGTTTCTTTGTTTGTTTTTTGTTATTTGTAGTTGTGTTATACACAAGACTTGAGCCCAGGTTTCCTAGATTTCTTTCTTCTCTGTCACATTCTATAAATAAAAACAACAACAACAAAAATAATCATCCTATCACCAGCACTCAGTTATTCCTTTCTTCTCACTTCATCTGCCTTTGCTAGAGAATTGATCCTCTTTTTCCTCCACACATATAAACTGAAACTACCCCCTTTGTGACTCTATTTTCTCTTTAAGATGGCATTCAAATGCTTTTTTAAAAATTTTCTTTCATCTTTATAAAAACTTTTGTAATGGCAGAAGGAATTTATGTACTCTGACTTATTGCAGTCCTATACCCAGCTAAAAATGACATAAGAAGCATATTACGCCACTTCCAACAGCAGTGAGGGTAAGGGAGGGAAAGTGATGCAACTCCATCCTATTCACTTTTTAATTAGAAAAAGAGAGAGCCTACCTATGGATGGATGGGTTGAATGCATTTTTCCCAGAGTGACTTGTCAGGGCTACCCCTCCTCTCATAGAAAAGAGAGTAGTTGGTAGCAGGAAGAAGGGGGGAGATTTATTTGCTCTTTTCCTGTCAAGAAGAAAAAGAATGGAATTTTCTGGCAGCTACAAGATGTACTATAACACAGAAAACAAAAGCTGACTGTGGTTGATCTCAATATAAGTGCTTGAGATAAGCCAAACATAGACCTACCTAAGGCCTCATGGAAAAGGAAGTACCAGAAGGAAACTGTCACACAAAAGCCAAGAGTATCTGATGTGATCCACTAGTTACATGGAAACCTACAGAATAGGAAAGTGTGGAAGAAAATGG
Organism: Dromiciops gliroides; assembly: GCF_019393635.1. Taxonomy (NCBI): domain Eukaryota; kingdom Metazoa; phylum Chordata; class Mammalia; order Microbiotheria; family Microbiotheriidae; genus Dromiciops; species Dromiciops gliroides. The sequence goes on from NC_057861.1 coordinate 715,051,473, forward strand.
ATGAAAATTAACCCCAGCTGCAGATTAAATTATTCAATGAAGTCTTTAGGTCTGGGACCATGGAAGAGTATGTTCTGGATTAGAAAACAGATAAAGAGGTAGATCAAATAGTTGATGGTGCAGAGCACCCCAGAATTTCTCTGGGGCATACCAAGGAATCTTCTTGAGAAACTAAACCAGAGGACAGATACATCTAGAGAGATAAGCAGAACCAGATTGGACTGAGCTAGCTTTGGGACCTCCACCCTTCGTTCTGATCTCCCTTACCCCTGGGGAGATAAATTGGGGTGTGGCTACTGCCTTTGTACCCTGAAGAGAGAGATATGGCTTGAGAGATCTGTAGCCACCCCTCACCCAATTCCCCCAGCTACCACCAGTGGGGGATGGTCCTCCCTCACTAAAGGAACTTTCCATAGGCAGATGGTCACACCCCCATCAGTACCCTATAAAAGTACCTGCAGGTCTCCTGCTCGAGGAGATTGGTACCTCAGAGCCACATGCTTTCTTCCATACCTATCTCCTCCTGAGAAGTCTAAGGATTTCTTTCATGGTTTCCCTCCCCCCCTTCCTTTCCCTTGTCCCTAAATAAACTACCATCTTATTCTAACTGCTTTTGTATGCAAGAGGGTGTAATTCTTTAAAGAGGAATTCCTAAGAACCCCAACCCCTACCGAAAATCTTTACCCCATTTTACCCCATAACAAACTTATAGATACAATTATATAGACAGAGACAAGGAATGAAAGTGTGCTAAAAAGAGATAGAGACAGAGGAAGAAAGAGACTTCATTTATTACATCACTGCAGTAGTCATTAGCTCAGAAGAGTTTGTTTTAAATTACTTTTTGAGAAAATAGAATGAAATTATATTTGTAAAAGTATGCTGAAATTATTTCTGTTCCTTTATTTTTTTCATTTTTGTCCCAATTAAATACTTTACTGCTTCACTGCTGTTCCTTGCCAAGGTGTTCCATAGCATGATGAACCAGTGAAGTCTGAGAAATAAGTTAATAAGCAGAAGTTCCCAACTTGTTACCTGGGTGGGGATAAAAAATAAAATGTAGGTAAATTGTAAGTTGCCATTAAAAGTCCACTTAATTTGAACTTAAGTTCAGTATGATTCAGGTTAGATAGCTCAGTTGATCGAATAAATAATTGTTTCTCAGTTTTAGAATAGATAAATGTAATTCAAGACTTGGAGTGATGGCTGTCACCTGTAAGCATAGAAAAAAGATAGAGAGAATAAAGTAGATGTTGGAGGAGGGTTCTGGAATGATTAAAACCTGATGAAAGGGGACAAAAGACACTTCATAGTATAGAAAAAAAAATCATTGAAATGAGGCTCAAGAGGCCTGTATTCTTGTGTCTTTTCTGACACTAATCAGGTGTGTAAACTTAGGGAAGTAACTTCATGACTCTAGGCCCCTGTCTCAATCTAAAATGCAAAGAATGACTTTCTAGATTTCTAATAAAATTTTACCTAGACCTATGTATTTATCCTTATGGGATATGAGGAAAACCCAATACTTAGGAAAATCAACATGTCCTCTGGAGTTTATGTCCTAGAAATTGCCCTGGGACATTGAGAGTACCAGTGGTCACATTGCATGGTGAAGTAGGACTTCTTGGCTTTAAGCCTGGATCTCTATTCACTGTGCCACAGTGTCTCACATAAAATGTTAGATTGAAATCGGTAGTGTTACAATATAAGGTAATCATAAATAATCCTATCCCACATACCCACCTCCCAAAAGGCTATGGATTAGATGATTTCTAAAGTCTCTTTCAGCTCTAACATTATATTTATCTTTAAATATCACAGAAGACAAGAGAATTACATACGTACACTTGTGAAGGATTCATGATTCCATCTGTTCAGAAAACTGTTGGGGGAACTTTATCTGTGATTTAATATCTAATGGAAAGAGATTTGTCTAAAGCAAATAAAGGATAAGTGACTTACTCACGGTCACAGAACTCATAAATGACAAAAACAAGATTGTCCAAAGGTTGTTGACTCTTTTTAAAAAAAAAAAAATTTAATTTTATTTAATTTTATTTTTGGCTGCTGAATCTTGGTCCAGGACCTTATTCTTTTTTCCACACTTGTTCTAGGATATATTTTGAGAAGTGAAGATAAAAAGGGAAAACAAAAGATCAGGCATTGGAAGAGCTGATCAGCACATACTCTTTAATTCTCAAGAGTTTCCCATGTTACCCAAGGACATAAAAGTTTTAATATCTTCAATTGAGAAATAATAAAGCAATTGGAAGTTAGTTAACACTGAAGCAAATTTATGAGGCACACTATATTACCCTGGGTGCCAGAGAAATGATTCAAGGGACCATTTTCATTGTAGTAATAAAATGTGCTATTAAAATTTGGGGAACTTTTCAGAAAGTCTGAAATAGCAGAGAACTCAAAATGTTTCTTTCCACTCAAACTACAAAATGACTTTATTCCATGGTGCAGTTATCTGTAGCATTGTACCAAATGAAGGTTCAAAGACTCTCCTACATTGTTGACCATGGAAACCATCCATTTTCTTGAAACATTCTGCGCTATAGCGCAGAAAGGTGATGTGTCTTTGGATTCAGGTGATCTGAGGCCCCAGGCTTCTGAGGAATGTTTTGTTTGTTTGTTTCTTTGCTTTTGTTTGTTTGTTTGTGTGCATCTATTGTGTGTGTGTGTGTGTGTGTGTGTTTGTTTTGGTTTTTGGTTTTTGGTTTTTTTGGCAGGGCAACTAGTGTTAAGTGACTTAAGTGACTTGCCCAGGGTCACACAGCTAGTAAGTGTCAAGTGTCTGAGGCTGGATCCGTACTCAGGTCCTCCTGAATCCAGGGCCAGTGCTCTATCCACTGTGCCACCTAGCTGCCCCCTGAGAAGTGTTTTAATAAACATTTTTATTTAATATTTTGAGTTCTAAATTCTGTACCTCCTTCTCTTCCTCCCATCTCTGGGGTAGTAAGCAATCAGATATAGGTTACACATATGCGATTAGAAAAGCTTTTCCATAAGAGTCACTTTGTATAAGAAGACTAGAAGAAAAGGAAAACTGAAAGAAATAAAGTGAAAAATAGCATGCTTCAGTCTGTGTTCAATCAATATCAGTTCTTTCTTTTGAGGTGGATAGTATGCTTCATCGTTAGTCCTTTGGGATTGTCTTAGATCTTTGTATTGCTGGGAAGAGTTAAGTCACTCATAGTGCTTCATCAAACAATATTGCTGTGCACAATGTTCTCCTGATTATGCTCACTTCACTATATATTCTGAAGTATATTAGCCAGATCTGATTGAGCCTATTTAAGATGAGATCTGCCATCTTCTCATCTTTGAGATTTATTTATGTTTAGGATCAAGGACTCTTCTCATAACCTTCCTTTCACAATTTCTCCATTAGTTTCTTTAATCAGAAATAGAGATACACAATGAGCCTTAAAAGTAGAAATAGCAAGAGAGATTTCAAATGTTCTGTACTATGGTAGTCCCCATACCCATTCAAGGGTATAGTAGAGTGTAAATTAAATGAATTCTTAATTAGTTAACATTAAAAAGTATTCATTAAGTGCTCACTATGTGCCAATTGTTTTGCTAAGGACTGGCTCTAAGCAAATAAAATTAAAACAGTCACTCAAGTGTCTTATTTAAGTTCTCAAGAAGCATACATTCTAAAGAGGGGGAGAAAACACATTCAGAGGAATGATGGCTAAGGAAAGATAATCTGCTCTAGGAGAGTGCAGGGACAGGAAGTGGTTTCATAAGACAGTCAACTAAAACCCACTTTCAAGAAGCAAGGGAGTGTTGATTTTATTGCAGTTCTCAGAGTAAGAGATGGTAGTAGCAAAATACCCATTAGAATGGAACTTCCTTAAATGTAAATATTATTTGCTGAGTCTTTTGTATCCCCAGTGCCTGGTACACTGCCTGAAGTATATAACAGGCATTTAATATAGAGAGTATGCTGGAGTAAGACAAAGTGATTTTCTTTGGATGGATGCTTTGACATCTGCCAACATTTTCCTAGCTGAGGTCAGGAATGAAAGATAGAGCTGAGATGCCTCTGAAGCCAATATACCCCAGAAGAGTGGTTTCCAACTTTCTTTAGAGGATGAGGATCCTTTTATCACATTTTTCTTTGCAAATTCTGATTGGGAAAACACATGATTCTTTTCAAAAAGCTACTCTGAATTCAGAAGTTCATTTAAATTAATTTGCATTCTCTTAATCATAGCAGAATCAACCTCCATGTTGTAGTTTGTGGAAAGAGCACTAAACTTGAAAGTTTCTTCTTTACTTTATCTTATACTTTCTCCTCTTCATCTTTGTCTTCTCATCCTTCCACTCTTTCTTCTTCTCTTCCTCCTCTTTCCTTAACCCTTTGAGGTATATTTGGCTTCTGTTCCGGACACCTTGAAATAACTCCCAAAAAATAGAAGCCAGGTTCTTTGCAGGAAGTTCTGCATATCTCCCTTTAGGATTATTTTGGTAAGGGCTACTTCTCTTCATGTATTTATTTTTGATGGATTTGTATGGGTATTTTTGTCTTTTTTTTTTTAACTGAAGTAGAAATTGCCCAGAAAACACTTGCTGCTTCTCATTACAATAAATGTTTCTCGCCAAGACAAACCCAGGAACTCTATGAACACAACTACCAAACACTCTTCACACAAATCAAATCAGATCTAAATAATTGGAAAGATATCAATTGCTCATGGATAGGCAGAGCTAATATAGTAAAAATGACAATACTGCCTAAATTAATTTACTTATTCAGTGCCATACCAATCAGACTACCTAAAAATTATTTTATAGAGCTAGAAAAAATAATAACAAAATCCATCTGGAAAAACAAAAAATCAAGAATATCCAGGGAAATAATGAAAAAAAAATTCACAGGAAGGTGGGATAGCAGTACCAAACCTGGAGCTTTACTATAAAGCGGCAGTCATCAAAACTATCTGGTACTGGCTAAAAAATAGAGTGGTAGATCAATGGAATAGGCTAGGCTCAGGAAATGCAGTAGTAAATGACACTAGTAATGTAGTGTTTGGTAAACTCAAAGACTCCAGCTTCTGGGATAGGAACTCGGTATTTGACAAAAACTGCTGGGAAAACTGGAAGATAGTATGGCAGAAATTAGGCATAGACCAACATCTTACACCTTATACTAAAATAAGGTCAAAATGGATACAAGATTTAGACATAAGAGGTGATACCATAGGTAAATTAGGAGAGAAAGGAATAGTCTACCTATCAGATCTTTGGAAAGGAAAACAGTTTTTGACCAAACAAGAGATAGAGTATATTATAAAATGCAAAATGGATGATTTTGATTATATTAAATTAAAAAATTTCTGTACAAACAGAAGCAATACATCCAGAATTAGAAGGGAGGCAGAAAACTGGGAAACAATTTTTGAGACCAGTACTTCTGATAAAGGCCTCATCTCTAAAATATATAGGGAACTAAATCAAATTTATAAGAATCCAAGTCATTCCCCAATTGAGAAATGGTGAAAGGATATAAACAGGCAGTTTTCTGATGAAGAAACCAAAGCTATCTATTCCCATATGAAAAAATGCTCTAAATCTCTAATGATTAGAGAGATACAAATTAAAACAACTCTGAGGTACCACCTGACACCTATCAGATTGGCTAAAATGACAAAAAAAGAAGATAATAAATGTTGGAGAAACTGTGGGAAAACTGGAACACTAATTCATTGTTGGTGGAGCTATGAACTGATCCAACCATTCTGGAGAGCAATTTGGAATCATGCCCAAAGGGCGATAAAGCTGTGCATACCCTTTGACCCAGCAATTCCACTTTTAGGTCTTTTTCCCAAAGAAATCATGTAAGGGGGAAAGGGACCCACATGTACAAAAATATTTATAGCTGCTCTTTACGTGGTAGCAAGGAATTGGAAGTTGAGGGGGTGCCCATCAATTGGTGAATGACTGGATAAGCTGTGGTATATGAATACAATGGAATACTATTGTGGTGTAAGAAATGATGAGCAGGAAGAGTTCAGAGAAACCTGGAGGGTCTTGCGTGAGCTGATGATGAGTGAGATGAGCAGAACCAGAAGAACATTGTACACAGTATCATCAACATTGAGTGTTGACCTACTGTGATGGACTATATTCTTCTCACCAATGCAATGGTACAGAAGAATTCCAGGGAACTCATGATAGAAGAGGATCTCTAAATCCAAGAAAAAAAAAAAAGAACTGTGGAGTATAGATGCTGATTGAACCATACTATTTCTTTTGTTTTGGGTGCTGTTGTTTTTTTTTTTCTATTTTGAGGTTTTGCAATACCACTCTGATTTTTTCTCTTATAACAGGATTAATGCAGAAATAGGATTAATGTTATTATGGGTATATATATGTGTGTGTATATATATATGTATATGTATATAGATATATAGATATAACCTATATCAGATTACCTGCTGTCTAGGGGATGGGGTAGGGAGGGGAGGGAGGGAGAAAAATCTGAAATTGTAAAGCTTGTATAAACAAAAGTTGAGAACTATCTTTACATGTAACGGAAAAAATAAAATACCTTATATGTAATAAAAAAATAAATGTTTCTCTTCTCTCTTGAGCAAAATTGCCTTTGTTTTTTCAGGGGATATCAGTCACACTAACATCCTACTATCCCTTCCCAGAAGATCCCAGGGAAAGGCTGGGAATGATTATAGAGTATCAGTTATACATTCAACATCCCTTAGGGTTAATGGCCTTAACAAATCAGACAGAAAATTCAGATTTGAACTTTTAAAGAGAGCAGAGGCCTTAATAATTGGAACAGAGGTTTTGAATCCCTATGAGTTGTTGGGAGATCAAGATGCTGCACAGGAATTTTATACTAATAGGAACTCTAAAACAGTTATAGCATATATAAAAATAGAAGTAACTATCAGGAAGGAAAATTCCAGCTTTAGCCTAACTAACCCCAAATAGAGTAATGACAAATTTCAAGTCACCAAGTATTTATTAAGCAACTACTCTGTGTCAGGTACAATGCTAGGCCTTGGAGATACCAAGACAAAAAGGAAATAGTCCCTGCCCTCAAGGAACTTACATTCCATGGGCAAGAATAGATGTCCAGATATATAATTAATCTATAAAATAAATACATACAAATTAGGAGGAATGAAAACAAGCATCTTCAGGAATCACAAAAGGATGTAGACATATCACTCAGGCTGAGCTTTGAAAGAAGCTAAAATTTCTAACTGGTGGAGGGGGCATGCAATCTAAGCATGGGGAATAATTTGTTGGAAAGGACACCATGTGGAAGAGGGAGAATATATGAGATGGGGGCTAATTCTACTTTCCCCAAAATAAGACCCGCCCTCACAGCTAATCAAAATTAAAGGTCAAGATGAACACCCACTTCTGGTTTATTTGTCCAAGGTTAAAGGATGTTTTATTTAAATGCTATATCTACTACATGTTGAGCCACAAAAGAGTCCCTGCAGATAGAAAGCCATTATCTCATGTTAAGCAGAGGTAAAATGTATAAACCATAACCCTGATCCTGCATTCAGTCACCAGGAGAAAATGATACTTTTCATGCCTTGAAAAGGAGGCTGACATTATAGAAAAGTCTCTGGCTGGAGGTTCATTGGGAATGCACTGGGAAATACTCTATAGCACAAGAGATGTCGGCTTCTAGATATTGTACTGTAAGATGCTGCCACCAAGAGCTAAACCAGAGCCAGGTCTCTTTGATAGGTATGTACATAATTTCTCCATGTATTTTCTCCACTCCCTAATCCCACCCTCTACCCTACCACTAACACCTTTGGATGAATAGTAATGTGTTTTTTCATGATTTCCATAATTCCTCTCCTGGAAGGTTGCCCTTACTATTAGAAGAATGAGTGCCAGAGATGGAAAGGAAATATTTTATAGGAAGCAGAAAATGAAAGAGAAAAAAAATGCAGTTCTTTGTTGATCAATTATTGCAACATTTTTGTTAGTTGGCCTACGAAGGGAACATGGCAAAATGAATGGATGATCAGCCTTGAAGTAAAAAATGCCAAGAACAAACAAGGCCTACCCTGTTCACTTATTGTGTATGTGATCTTAACCTCTCAGTGCCCAAGGCAACTTTCCATAATGCAAGGAAAATGAGATTTGGGTTGGCCCTTATAGAAGTGGTGTCTTCATGTGGACTTTCCTTTGCCAAGGAAATCATGAAAAATTATGAAATCATGGGTCTAGTCCTTATATAATATATGAATGAATGTAGCTATTCATCTATATCTGTCTATGTTACATGGAGAGACAGAGGAAGGGAAGCAAAGAGAGAGGGCAAGGGAGAGGGTGATAAACGCAGAGACAGTGACAGAGAGAGACAGAAAGAGATAGCAACAAAAGAGAGGCAGAGGTAGGGACAGAATGAGATGCAAAGATAGATTCAGAAAGACAGAAAGAGAAGGAGAAACAGAGAAAAAGAGATTGAGAGAGGGATTGAGAGAGAAAGTGAGGACGATTGAGATTGAGATTAGTGTAGTAGTCAGGCTACATCACATTTAACAAAATAGATATTTCACATATCTTCAGCTAAACTATAATGGCATCTGCCTGGCCTAACTTTCTCTATGAACTCTATTTTATCTCTTAATCATGATTGACCCATCAAAGATCAATGAAGCCAGGTTATAGCAGTGGCCTCAATGAAAGAAAACATTCCATTTGGGTGAGGAACATATATACTAACCCTTAAACATGAATTCATGGCCAAGAATCATACCCCTTAATCCCAAATAGTTGAAATGGACTTAAATACAAGACAGAAAATGAACATCTCAGAATAATAAAAATGTAATATTTAAAACATCACAATTCAATGTCAAAAAATAAAGAAGGACTTCCTTTAATTAAAAAAATAATTGCATCAACATGAATAATTCACATTGCTATTTTATTTCCATACACACAGTGAGCTAGTAGTTAAGGGGAAGATAAAAGATGACAGACGCTGCCTGCCAGTTACTTTTAGTCTTTGGGAAAAGCTAACAAATACAAGAATAGCCAAGGCACAAAGTAAGTCTATATATGAGAATTAAGATAAGAAACATTCAATTAAACTTGGTGTGTGAAGAGAATTTTCCCAGCCACTACAAGAGATACACAGTTCAGATGAGAATGGGATAATAGGACCTAAGATTTAGAGCTAGAAGGAACTCCAGAGGTCTTTTATTCAAATCCCTTCATTTTGCATATAAGGAAATGAAGTCCCAAAAAAGTTAAATGCTTTCCCTGCTGTAACACAAGAAATAAGTAAGAGAGCCAGCATTTGTCCCCAGATCATGTGATTCAAAATCCAACTTTCTAAAAGTGATAACATTTCAAAAAGAATTTCCTCACAGCATCCCTGTATTATTATCCCTATTTGACAGGAATTTGGAATACAGCAATGCTAAATGATGTGATCAACATACAATATACTTCCTGTTTTATGGAGCTTAGTTAGACTGGGCTACATTTGGAACTCTTGAACACATTACAACAGAGGGCAGGGGGACTCAGAACATTAATGAATACAGCCTGGACTCTATTTGAATAGACTTCTCAGGCTTATCATCACAGACTCACCTTTACAGAAATAATTTTTCCTTCCTCTGGGTCAGTTGTTTTTTTTTAGTCATGTTTGACTCTTTGTGACCCCATTTGGACTTTTCTTGTCAGAAAGTGGCTTGCCACTTCCTTCCCCATATCACTTTACAGATGAGGGAACTGAGGCAAACATGGTTAAGTGACCTGCTCAGGGTCACACAGCTAATAAGTGTCTGAGGTTGGATATGACCCCATTAAGATGAGTCTTCCTGACTCCAGACCCAACACTCTATCCACTGTGCCACTTAGCTGCTCTTCCTTCCTTTGGGGAATTGCCTAATATAGTCATGGCACATAAGATACCTAGGAACAAAAAACTTGGACATAACATATTGCTACTCCAGCTACCTTAGGTAGCTCAATGGGTAAGACCTGCTAGGTTCAAAACCTAGAAATATCCATGTCAAAGAAATTCCCTGCCAAAAGCCAGACAGTATATTCATACCCCTTGTGAGTCCTGGATGTTTTAGTGAGTCTGATTCTCCACTTCACAAATAGCCAAATCCATCTAGGTTCCTTTTGTTGCAGCCAGTCCAATAATCAGCAATAGTGGTTATGGTTGTTACTCTTCCCAAATATTCCTACCACATACCAATAGTAGTGACAAAATCACAAGTTAAAAATTTAATCTACTGTCAGCTCCATCAATTACTCTAGACATAGACCTGGCAGCCTAGTATAGGATAAAGCACAAATATACATGATGTACACTTTGACCCGGCAATGCTACTACTAGGTATGTATCCCAAAGACATTATAAAAAGAGGGAAGGACCCACACATACAAAAAATATTTATAAGAAATCTTTTGTGGAGGCAAAGAATTAAAATTGAGGGGATACCCATTAGTTGGGGAATGGTTAAACAAGTTGTGGTATATGAATATGATGGAATACTATTGTGCTATAAGAAATGATAAGCAGGCAGATTTCAGAAAAACTTGGAAAGACTTAAGTGGAGATGATGATGATAGAAGTGAGCAGAACCAGGAGAACATTGTACACAGTTACAGCAACATTGTGTAATGATCAACTATGATAGACAGCTCTTGTCAACAAAAGAATGATCCAAGAAAAATGCTTTCTACATCCAGAAAAAGAACTATGAAATCTGAATGCAGATCATGCACTATTTTAACATTTTCTTTCTTTCTTGTGGCTTTTCCCTTTTTATGATTTTTCTTTCATAACATGACTAATGTGGAAATAGGTTTAACGTGATCGTACATGTATATCCTATATATGATTGCTTGCTGTCTTGGAGAAGGGTTAAGGAAGGGAGAGAAGAAGGGAGAGAAAAATTGGGAAATCAGAAACTTTCAAAAATGAATGTTGAAAATTTTCTTTACATTTAATTGGGAAACAAAATACTATTAAGAGAAAAATATATGATGATGAGGAGGAAGAAGAATAGCATATAGTACTTTAAGGTTTTCAAAGTGAGTGTTAAATGAGATTTTATATACATATACATATACATACATGTGTATATATATATAATCTCATTTGACACAATAACTCTGAGATAGATTCCACTTATTACAGATTATTAAACTGAGTCTGAGAGATGTTAAATGGCTTCTGAACAGTTATATAGTGTAAGGAATGAATATTTCTCTCATATTTAAAAACTAATTACTGAATAAGGAACAAAGTATTCCCCTTTGCTACTTCCTCATCCAGAAATCAACTAATTTGAGAAATCTCTCTTAAATGCTTACCCAGGACAAGATCTAATCAGACAATAAAAGAAATTCTAAGTTTGAGCTGTTGGCTGTATTGCTACTCACTGTGTTTTCTCAGACAGATGTAGGAAAATATTGATTCTCCCTATTGTTGAGAGAGGTGATCTAGAAATTGATATCTCTTTGACCAAGATTTTGGTCAATGTCACATACCCTGAGACTCTCATTTAATGTAGCCCACCTTCCATTCTCTTGACCAATCAGAGCTGATTAGAACCCCTCAGGAACATTTACTCTTTGAAGGGCATATAAACTGTGAGCCCCTTGCAATTAGGGGTCTTTTTTCTGAGATAGTAAAATGACCATCATTTTATTAATAGCATGCTAGCCTTATTAATAAAATGATGAAATTACCTAGAAACTATGTCTCTCAGAATTTTTTAATCATCACAATAGCCAGTGAATACCCAAAGCAGGATTTGAACTATACTCTTTCTCACTTTATGTATGACACTCTATTCACTATGCCTCCTCTCTTTCAGATAGTTATACTAGACCATTCAAAATATGAGTAGTAGACAAGAGAGAAATAACCATGTAGGATCCAAGGTGGAATTTCATTACTACGAGGGAGAAATTGAAGAAGAATTAATGGAGGAGCTGGCATTTAAATTGGGTTTTAAAACTAGATAGAAATTCAAGATATAAAAGAGAAATGAAAAGAGTCAGGTATAAGAAATGATAATTGCTAATTCAGAAAAGTGAGGAAGCAAAATGGCTAGAATGGTTTGGAAAAGGGATACATAAATATGAGTCCAATGTAATCACTTTCACTACTCTTTCCAGTGGAAAAAAGCTCTCCTTATGAATTACTCTGAAAAAATCCATACACATATGTGTATATGTATGTATCTATATACATATTGTCTGCTTAATTTTTCTTTGTGCATCTTCACTGTCTAGAATATTGTGGACCACAGAGCAGACAATAAATGCCAATCAGTTAATTAATCTAAAACAGAAGTTCTTATCCTGGAGGACATGGACCCCAAAGCAACCTATAGATAGATTTCAGAGAGTATATGGGGTTTTTTTTAATATTTTGATAAATATATGACAAGATTTCAATATGATTGCTTTAATTTATAATTATACATATTTTAATTTTTGTATTTAAAAACATTATTCTGAGCTGAGGTCTACAGGCTACATCCAAGAAAAAAACGTCCACAAAACAAACAGTTTAAGAATCCTAGACTAGAGGCAATATTGACTTATGACACTAGTGGATGCCTAAGTATTTTGAAAGACTCCTTTATGAAAGCAGGATCTGGAGGACTTCTGTAAAGTTTTAAAGTAACATTGCATGATCGCACACATGCTCCAATGCCTCTCACTATTCCACTTATCAGAGCAGCAATTTACTAAGTGGTCCCCTAGTGACTTTGGAATAAATTCCAAATTACCTTCTTGAGTGATGGAGAATGGCTAAAGCCAAACTCCCACAGTCCTGTTGTTTGTGAAGGGCTAGCACCAGAGGATTGCTGTCTTAAGAAATCTGACAGCTGCTTTCACAAAATAGTCTGATATAATCCAGCAGTTGCAACCTGATGATAAAATCCAGAGAGACTGTCACGAAGTCACCAACTTCTACTTTCATATTAAAATCTCTCTGTTATTTAAAGCAATCCAATCCTTCTTTATCACCTCTTCTTGCTACCACTTCTTTCTGACCTGGATAGACTCTGTTTAATAAGCCCTGAATCCTACCCCTGCCATATTTTCCACCTGTTTTCACCCATTGGCCCTTTGCCAATCCTCTCCTGAACTCAGTTTGCCATGCAAACCCCACTCATTACCAACATCTGTTCATTTTCTTCATAGACTCCAATTATGTTATACTTGCTATTTCTTACTTATGCAAATCAATCCACAATAATTTATTATTTGTTATTATTGCATACTATGTGCAAAGGATCAGTATCAAAGTTTCTGTTTTGTCCTGCTATTTGAATCTTGTTCACTGACCCTTTGGTTATCTGTTTTGCCTTTTTCCTTAAAAAAAAAAGACATAAACATTCCAGAATAATTTAGGGCAAAAACATCTTTTCCTTTAAAAGTAAATTACATTTTTAAGAAATCAGTTTGCTTTTTAAACACAAGTTCAGACTTTGCTCCACATTTTTTTCTTAAAATATCTGTGACCACATTGACTTAAATTCCTTCCATTGAGATAGTTTACAGCCCCTCAACCCATGGGACTTAGTAGATGTACTTTGAGAGTTGAAACTGTATGCCAATAATTTTGACAATCTAAATGAAATGGATGAATATTTACAAAAATACAAACTGCCCAGGTTAACTGAAGAGGAAATAAACCCATATTAGAGAGTTGAAGTAGTAGAAAATTCATTTTCATGCAACCCATTGTGTAAGGGTTTGGAATAACCCTCTTGTAAGGGGCTGAAAGTCTGGCTCATCTGTCTAAAATATCTAATGAGTGGTCGCCAATAAATTATAAGCTTTAGCAAGAATTAGACTTTTAAGCATTTATCAAGGAGAATGAGAATCTGGTGAAGAGAGAAAGAGGCCTAGATTCAGCTGTCTATCTCAGGAAGCCCACATTTCTGCTCTACTCTCCACGAAAGTCCTGACGAAAAAACAAGAAAGCCTGCCTCGCCCCTTCTTCCTCCCACAAGCCTCCTGTGAAACTGGGAACATCCTGTCCACATGCACACACAACTCCAAGTTAATTGGCTGTTAACTTTGATAGACAGTACCCATGAGAAAATGTCACTTCCTGATGCCAAAGGAAAACTGCATGGTTTGCCCTCAGAAGCCTTCTCCTCATGGCAAGCTTTCCTACAGTAATTCTCTAGCAGGTAGAGTGACTCTAATCATCACACTCTCATTTAGCTGAACATGTTCTCAAATGAAAGACATCAGAAATAAAATTTATAAAAATAGGAGTTATTCCACAAATGATAAGTGGGCAATTTTCAGAGGAAGAAATTTAAGTTATTAATATTCATATAAAACACTCTAAATCACTATTAATTAGAGAAATATACACTAAAAATAACTCTGAGGTACTCCCTCACAAACATTATTTTGGCTAAGAGGACAGAAAAGGAAAATGTCATATGCTGGAAGGAAAGTAGAGAAATAGTTATACTAATGCACTGATGGTGGAATTGTCCAACCATTTTAGAGAACAATTTGGAATTTTCCAAAAGGCATAAAACTGTGCATATGCTTTGATCCAATAATACCAACACTAGGTCTGTATCCTAAGGAAATTAAAGAAAAATGAAAAGCACCAATATGTGCAAAAATTTGTGGTATATTAAACATTAATGTTATATAAGAAAAACCTGGAGAGATTTATATGAACTGATACAAAGTAAAGTAAGCAGAAACAGAACCACAATCTATACAGTAACAGCAATACTGTAAGGATACTCAACTGTGAAAGGCATAGTGACTCTGATTAAACAATGATTGACAAAAACTCCAAAGAACTATTGATATAAAATGCTATCCACCAGCAGGTAGAAAACTGATAGATCCTGAGTACAGCTTGAAACATATTTTTTTCTTTCTTAATTTTTTTCACTATTTGTGAGGTATATGTTTAATATGGAAATATGTTTTGCATGCCTCTATATGTATAATAAGAATCACATGCCTTCTCTTCTCAATAAGATGGAAGGTGTAGAGGTAGGGAGAGAACTTGAAACTGACTTTTCTTTAAGAAAAAAAAGAAATATGGGCTATTCCCATGCCCATATTTAAACTCTTTCCAGTTTGGTAGGACCTGTCTGTGGTGGGGCAATGCACTTATTTATTTTTTCCATATAAATATTTTATTATTTTCCAGTTACATTTAGAGATAGTTTTCAAAATTTTTTATAAGATTTCTTATTTCAAATTTTCCTCTCTCCCTCCCCTCCCTGCTCCCTCTCCAAGACAGCAAGTAATCTGATATAGGTTATATATGTACAATCACATTAAACATATTTCTGCATTAGTCTTGCCGTGAAAGAAGAATCAGAGCAAAAATGAAAAAAATTCAGAAAAGAGCAACAACAACAACAAAAAGCAATAGAAATAGTATGGTTCAGTCTGCATCTAAAATCCACAGTTTGTCTTTTAGAACTATCTTGGACCATTTGTCTGAGAAGAATCAAGTCTATCACATTTGATCAACACATAATTTTGTTGATACTGTATACAATGTTCTCCTGGTTCTGCTCATCACACTCATCATCAGTTCATGCAAGTCCTTCCAGGTTTCTCTGAAATCTGCCTGCTCATCATGTCTTACAGCACAATAGTATTCCATTACATTCATATACCACAACTTGTTCAGCCATTCCCCAATTGATGGGAAACCCCTCAATTTCCAATTCTTTGCCACCACAAAAAGAACAGCTATAAATATTTTTGTACATATGGGTCCTTTTCCCTTTTCCATGATCTCCCTGGGAAAAAGTCATAATAGTGGTATTACTGTGTCAAAGGCTATGCACAGCTTTATAGCCCTTTGGTCATAGTTCCAAACTGCTCTCCAGAATGGTTGGATCAGTTCACAGCTCCACCAACAATGCATTAATGTTCCAATGTTTCCAGAACTTCTCCAACATTTATTGTTTTCCATTTTTGCCATATTAGCCAATCTGATAGGTGTCAGGTGGTACCTCAGAGTTAAGAAAGAGAAAGGAAGCTGGAAAGGGAGGGGGGTAATGTTGAGGGATCATCCTTTTTCTGTGGAACTAAAACCAAGTAGAGCTATAGACTGAAAGTGAAGTTTGGTCTTTTAGGTGCTTTCCTGAATTTAATTTTGCAGATTTATAAAATCCCAGCTCTTAATTTTGTGAATTAAGTCCCACTTATTCACTATATAGAACAGCTAGATAGTTGGCCAGGACTAGAGACAGCAAGATCTGACTTTGATCCAGGCTTCAGATATTTACTAGCTGTGTGACCATAGTTAAGTCACTTGACAGTGTTTGCCTCAGTTCCTCATCTGTAAAATGAGCTAGAGAAAGAAATGACAAGGCACTCCAGTATCTCTGCCAAGAAAAATTCAAATGGGATCATGAAAAGTTCAATGTGACTGAAAAAATGCCTGAACAACAACATTCAGGTACTAAGTGTCAAAGTCACTGCATAAACATGATAGTTGAAACCATGGGAGCCACTAAGATTACTAACATCTGACTCCAAAAAGACTATTCTTCCTACTCTATCCATCTCAATACTTACACCAGAGTTTATAATCACATGTAGGAGAAAGATGAATCAAATGAATAGAGATAAGAATAGCTCATAATCATCAACACAAGTACACAAATTTCTGAATGTTACATGGAAAAGGGACCATTCTGCCAGTAACTATGTGCTTTAGCAGGTAACTTCTCTTTTGGGCATCAATTTATCTGAAAAATAAAGAATTTTGAACAGATGGACTCTAAGGTCACACTTGACTCTATATTCATAATCCTATAAAGACATGTTACCTGAACTGGATAGAATGGCATAAAAAAAAAAGATAATGAAAAATGGAAGAAAATGAAGGATATCAATAGACCCGAGACCCTGAAATGGTTAACGTTTTTCCCCATTCTATCCTTTAATTGCCAATGAAATCATTATTCCCCCAAATACATGGTTCTTACAATGACTTGAATATGAATACTATGAAATCCCCCCTTTCCCTTTTAGCGAAATAAGATACCATTTGTTTTTACTTAAAGCACTATGCTTTTGAATATCAGGAGACATGATTTATTCTTTAGATTAAGAGAATATCAAAGAAATTCAATATCCTTGATTTCTAAACCCAATTTATTTTGAAATTTTCTTGATTTTGACCATTAAATTAAAATGTCTACTATGTATAGAATGTAATTTCATCGGGTTCAGAAGAAAAAAATAATCTTCAAGAACATGTCTGCTTTTAAAAAAACATTTGGGGGTGGTTGTTTAATCCACTGCAATTTTATTGTATAAAATATTTTGGGTTTTTTGTGGGGCAATGAGGGTTAAGTGATTTGCCCAAGGTCACACATCTAGCAAGTGTTAAGTGATTTCAACTCAGGTCCTCCTGAATGTAGGGCCAGTGCTTTATCTACTGTACCTCCTAGCTGCCCCCTAAAATGTTTTTTGATATTAATTTTTCTGTAAAGTTGTTTTCATCACATATTAAAATCCATGCACCTATTGGAATTGGGTAGAACATTTTAGGACTGGTCAATATGACTTTCTAGCCATGGGTGTAGGACTTCACAATGTTTATTTCATGATATTGGAAGGTTTTCTCTTGCATTGATTTTATTGACTTCTGATCTGTCAACCATGATTAAGATGTAAAATAGTTTTCCTGGAGAAAGGTAGACAAGAAAGAATGAATTGTAGCCCCAGCACTTATAAACTATTTCCCTGTTAAATATGACCAGATCTAACAATCTGTTTACAAAAAGTCTTATAATAATGGTTCATTTTACTAAAGTCTATCAAAATTCTTTTCTCCTCTCACAGAAAATCTTCATTAACTAGAGAGGCAGAGCTGTGAATGAAATTATACCTTGGGAAAATTCATTTGGAAGGACAGGAACATGTGAAAGATAAACAATGAAAAATATATTTCCACTGAGCAGCAGCCTCACCAGAAAAGTATCCATTTACCAAAGACATCCAGCCCTCAGCATGGCAAGAACTGGGTAGTAAGATGGGACTGGAAGAGAAGTGCCACAGCAATAGGATCTTGGTGTTGCTAATTGGATGAATTACAAACCCTTGTCTCCAGAGGTCCAAGAGGTGAGGTATAAAGAAACATGGATGTATGGCCCCGCAGGGAGAAAGTGCATTCTCTAGCTGTCAGCTTCCTGGGATAAAGTCTCACAAGTCATATGGTAGTTTCAGCTTCAGCACTGGGGTCTAGGCTCAATTCAGCTGCCACCTTACTGTATAACAACAGACAAGTCATTTTACATTTCTGGACCTACCTCACTTTCTTTTCCTGAAAAAATGATCTGCATTGGACCAGATTAATAAGTTCCTGTCCAACTATAATGTTCTATTTCAATGAGACCCATTCTGTCTGTAACTTGATCTTTACTTAATATAACAAGGCCAAATAAGTTATTGTCTCTGCCCTTAAGGTGTTCCTAATTGGGTTTCTAAGAATTTGAAGTTCAGGAGATACAATACAAATAGAAGCCACATTTCATCAAAGTCAGAATTGGTGGAATTCATAACCACCTGAGAACTATTTGGAGTATGCCACATTTTTTTCTTATTTTAATTAAATCTACTTTTTCTATTAGAAAAAATCAATTTTACTTTCCTCACCTCTCTCCATGAAAAAAAGAAAGAAAGACAATCAAAACTTCGGTAACACATTCTATGCCATGTTGGGTTTTGTTTGTTTGTTTTTTGTTTTTTCTGGCTTCTCAGAGTGAAATGAATGGGAGTTCATTTTCCTTCTTGGGATAACATTTAAATTTCTTCATTCCTGTTTCCTATTGTCCTTTTCCTACCTATTTAGGAAACTCCTCAATTCAACTTAGTCTTGGGGAAAGAGCTGATTCAAACTTAATTTCAACTGCACTCCTCAAAAATCAGATCATATTTTCATAGATTTGGGGACTAGAGAGAACTTTAAAGTCTATTTTTATCTTGCTTATTTTACAGATGAATAAATTGTGCCCAGAGAAGTTAAATCACTTTCCCATATTCACACAGGTAATGAATGGAAGAGATAGGTTTTGCAACTTAGTATTCTGTTTCTCAACCTCATTCCCTCCTGTATGCCATCACCATTAATACCACCATCATTAGTCTCATCATCCTAATAATTATCACTAACATATATTTTTAAATTGTCATATAAACCTGGAATGGACCTTAGGAGACACCTGATCCAAAACATTCATTTTATCGATGAAGAAAATAAAGCCAGGGAGGTCAATTAGCTTGCCTATAGTTACACAAGTAGTAAGTGTAATTAAACTGAACCTAAGTTACTTTTCCTATCTGGGGTAAATAAATTGTCATTTAATTTGTGAATTTTTCTGTTCTCTAAAAAATAATTTTATCAAATAAATACATCCAAAACTTCAATAAAAATGACATGTACCATTAGTCACAGTTGCCCTATTAAGCAGTTTTATTCAATTAATTTTGAAGAAAATATTTTGGAAGGAGTTTGTTTAGGTATTTATTGGGATTTGTCTGTTCTCCCAAAAGAACCACACAAATACAAATATCCATACAAGTAAAATAAAATAAGTAACTACATATATCAAATTGTCAAGGTCAATACAAATACAGATATTACAAATATCAGTTATTACTATGGGAATGAAAAAGTCATTTCATTCAAATTGTAGGAGTTTCCCCATTAAATAATTTCCTTAAGGTTTCCTCCCTAAACAGAGATAGTTTCAATCTTCTTTAAATGACTTCCTGTTCTACTGTCAGAGTATTAATACTATTGTAACGATTGGAATGACACCACCTGCTGGAGACTTACTGTAGAAAAGCTCTGCCATGAAGAGAGGGCCTCTGAGGGCAGGACCATGCGGCTTTCTTTGGCATCAGGAAGTGATGTTGGCTTGTGGGAGGAGGAACGGGGAGGCTGGCATGCTGGCTCACTCTTTTTCCTGAGGACTCTGGTGGAGAAGGCAGCTAGAAATGCCCTCTCCCTTTAATAGATAGATGAATCTAGGCCTTTCTCTCTCTCTTTACCAAATTCTTAGTCTCCTTAATAAATGCTTAAAAATCTAACTCTTGGTAAAGCTTATAATTTATTGCCGACCACTCATTAGATATTTTAGACAGTATAGCTAGAATTTTAGCCCTTACAATATTTTAGCTATTTTAATAACTGAGGAAACAATATTTCTAAGATTTCTTCTCATCCAAAATCCTTATTGTGATAAACAGGTAGAAAGAAGTTTCATTCATGTTATAAGAAAGAGTAACAAACTTAGGGTCAAGATGACAAGGTCCCAGATTTTGTGCTTATTGCCTGTGCAGTCACAAGCAAGTCACTTATCAAAAGAATATTGGTGAGGAATGATGTAATTTTTACTTGTAGAGGCTCATGAAATGAGGTATAGAGAAACATGGAAGCATGGCATCCTTCCTGGCTATCAGTTTTCTAGGAGAAAGCCCTATCTGTCACATGGCAGTGACAGCTCTGGCACTGATTTTTTTCTTTTTTATTCTTTTTTTTTAATCATAAAAGGTTTTTTTTATTATTTTCCAGTTACATGTAAAGATAGTTTCAACATTTGTTTTAATATGATTTTTCCTTCCAGATTTTTCTCCCAGCCTCCCTTGCCTCCCCCTCCCCCAAGAAGGAAAGCAATCTGATATAGGTTATATATGTACAATCACTTTAAACATATTTCTTCATTAGTCATTGTGATAAAATAATGGGATTTGGAAGATGCCCAGGGGCCCCACCTGAAGATTGATTTAGAATTGTTTGAATTGGGTGAGACTGAGAAACTGACTGAGAACCTACTTAAGAATGATTAAATTGCAACCATGCCTGGCTGGCCCTGAGTGGGGCTTTGTTCTCAGAGGCTGTAGACTACTGACATCAGCAGGATACAACTCTCAACCAATCAGCTTGAAGGACATCCCCATTTGGAGAGGGAGATAGGAAGTAGGAAAGTGAGGCTTGCTCACTGAATCGGTCTCTTTTCATCCAGAACTGACTTGGTGCCAGGAGACAGAGAACAGGAGGGCCACCCTTTCTGTCCAGGACTTTGGTGTGGTGAGGGACTTCATGCGGCCTGCTAGGAAAAGGAAGGGTTTCTCTCTGGCTATACCAACTCTCTCTTCACTAACTTCTAATCCACTTTAATAAATCCTTAAAAGCCTAAACTCTTGCTGAATTTATCAGTGATTTTAGCCAACTCCTCCCACCCCCTCAAAAAAAACTGGGGAGGGGGGACAGGTTAGGACCCACATTTAGATTTTAAACAACACATCATATTGTGGAATAAGAAAAGAACACAAGGGGAAAACCTTATAAAAGAGAAAAAATGGCCAAGAAGCAGAAATAGTGTGGTTCAATCTGAATTCAGAAGCCACAGGTCTTTTTTTCTGGATGTGGAGATTATTTTCTATCATGAATTATTTGAAATTGTTTGGGATCATTACACTGCTGAGAAGAGCCAAGTCTATCACAGTTAATCATCACACAATGTAGCTGTTTCTGTATACAATGTTCTCCTGATTCTGCTCATCTCACTCAGCATCAGTTCAGGTAAGTCCTTCCAGGTTTCTCTGAAATCCTCCTGCTCATCATTTCTTACAGTAAAATAGTATTCCATTACATTCATATACTACAACTTGTTTAGCCATTCCCCAATTGATGGGCATTCCCTCAATTTCTAATTCTTTGCCACCACATGTAGATCCTTTTCCCTCTTCTATGATCTCTTTTGGATACAGACCTAGAAGTGGTATTACTGGGTCAAAGGGTATGTATCAGGGCCAGCTAGGTGGCACAGTGGTTAGAGTACCAGCCCTGGATTCAGGAGGACCTGAGTTCAAAGCCGACCTCAGACACTTGACACTTACTAGCTGTGTGACCCTGGGCAAGTCACTTAACCCTCATTGCCCTGCAATAAATAAATAAATAAGGTATGTATCATCCCGTAGCCCTTTGGGCATAGTTCCAATCACTCTCAAGAATGGTAGGATCAGTTCACAGCTCCACCAATGATGCATTGGTGTTCCAATTTTCCACAACTTCTCCAACATTCATTATTTTCCTTTTTTGTCATATTAGACAATCTGATAGGTGTGAAGTGATGCATCAGGGTTGCATTAATTTGAATTTGTCTAATCAACAGTGATTTAGAGCATTTTTTCATATGGCAATAGATAGATTGCATTTCTTTTTTTGTGTGTGTCTGGGGCAAAGGGGGTTAAGTGACTTGCCCAGGGTCACACAGCTAGTAAGTGTCAAGTGTCTGAGGCCAGATTTGAACTCAGGTACTCCTGAATCCAGGACCAGGGCTTTATCCACTGCACCACCTAGCTGCTCCCTAGATTGCATTTCTTCATCGAGAAACTGCCTGTTCATATCCTTTGATCTGGCACTGAATTTTAGTCCCAATTCTGCTGTTAACCTGTAATTGACCCAAAGATGTCATTTTTTTTCTCCTGACCTATCTCAGTAGTTTTTCCCCTTTAAAATCAACTCTAAAGAAATCATAGGTCCGATCCAGGAGCAGAAGCAGAAGATGCCTTAGAGATAACCTTATCCAGATCCCTGAATAACAGATGAGATAACTGATAATAAAGCTCATAAGCAAAATAACATCTTGGGTTCTTGGGATCATAAATGATGAGATGAATGGGACCTCAGACCTCACCTAATACAACCCATTCATTTTATACATGGATAAACTGAGGCCAAAAAAGGTCCATTGATTTGCCCTAGGTCACACAACAAATTATTTGTAGAACCAGGCCTTCTTTAGACTTGCAATTCACAGCTATATGACACTAGAATTACTTATAAGAATAGAAATAATAAAGTTACATCCAACCTTATCCACAGAAGATAAAGTCATTTTCCTAACATTTTGGTTGGTTTGTTCCTGTTGTTCTGTTGTTTCTGAATCTTAATAAAAACAGGTCACCTTGCTAGTATAACCAAATTGCTATAATCTTGTCTGAAAATTAAAATAAAATTGACTGCAAGTAAATAGACAGAGCTAATGCCTTCAAAGAGGGGGATGGTGGGGAGGAATTTGAAACTAAAAATAAGTGCAAAATTGAAGCTTAATTCCTTTGGGTAAGTGCTTGCCCATGTTGATCTTGGCATATTCTGAGATAGCAAGTCATTTTTCCTATTTGTTTACTTTGGCAGAGGTCATCTATATCATGTTTTGGTTCCAATATAGAAAACTATGGAAGTGCACTAATGCCTTACTGTAAATTATGGCATCTCCACTCTGTTTTGAGGGTGACAACTTGAGTGGAATAAATAGTTAAAATGGTCCATTGGTTTTCTGTAGATGGAGGTAATAATTTCACACTGGCTGAAAGTAATGGCAGCATGGAGAAAAATTATCTTTTTTGTGACTGTTCTATTGGGATGGATGGGTAATGTTTAAACCTTAATAGGACTCACGTAATTTCTCTCCACTGTCTGTCTGGATGAAGAAGATGTCATAAATAGATGAAAGTTGAGTCAACATTAAGTCTCGTTTTCTCACAGAACACTCAAGATTGCTATGTTTTGAAAACCAAAGATGATGAGGTTTACTGTTTATAAGAACTCCTGTCCAATGATTAATGTTATATCTCATAGATGAATGGATTCTGTTTGCCTCAAAAGAATGGATCAAACAGTTTGACAACCCAAATTCTTCTTGGTGTGAGAATCAGAGTACCACACCCCTGCTGAGAAAGACACTGTGAGAACCAGGGCAATGCCCCACTGATGAGAAAGCATGTGACTAGCATAGGGAAGCTGTCTGGCATCAGGAAATTACATATATTCATAGAAGAACCTGTAAGTCATGTCAATCAATCAATGCTACCAGCCAATTAGCTAGGAACTGTGTATGGGAACTTCCCCTCTTCTGGTCCTGCAGGGAGCTTCCTCTCTAGGAGACTGAGGATTTGCTTTTTGGTTGGAGGTCCCAGTGTAGTCACCAGGGTAGCTAGGTTTCCTTCTGAATTACATGTGTTCTTCTCTCTTTTGCTAACTTCTAAATACTTTAATAATTGCTTAATGCCCCGAAGGCTGGTGTTATGAGCTTCTAATTTAAGATGACCACTCATTAGATTTTTACCTAAACATTTAGATTTTATACATCACATTGGCCAGACTTTTATTTGGCTTGATTGTGGAAGTTGTTAGAACCATGTCTTCAGCTAGTTTGATTATAGCCAAATTAGAGAGTCTTTGTTGTTTTTAACTGAATGGTTTTTTTTCTATTTTCACTACAAAGAATAATATGCAGTTATAACTGACAAGTGACTACAGCAGTATTTGCTTTGGAAAACAGACTTGTGGATGAGTCTACATAATACTCAGAACATGTACATGAAAAGTACACTTTGTTCAATTATCCAAATGTTTTCTTTATTTGATAATGTTAAGCATTTCGATATTTGGAAACATATTTAGCACACTGTCAGAATAATGTACTATGTTTTTCATTCTTTGACTAAATGTGGGGAACAGTAGAGACCCAGTTTATGGTAGCTATAGAGTCACAATGGTCTGTGTGTTGCAGTTGCAACATCTGGATTATCGTGTTGATTTTTTTTTCTCCTCTTTTCTTTGATATACTTTGGTGTTTCAGCCTATGATAGAAGAATAGAAAAATACCCTTTGCTGCTAGGGATTGTGCTATGCTTCTACAAATTGCTGTGCTGTGTTAAAGCTTCTTTTTGTCAAAAAGAAAGTTTCTAGAACCTCAAAGCTTCCAAGCTGTTCCATCTATTTGAATATTAATCTTACTTGGGGGTTTTCTGCTCATGCTGGATTAGATAACATGGTGAATGGATTTGAAAAGAATAAATCCAGAACTCATTTACATTAATGCTTTCAATTTCCTAGGAATGTTTTCTCAGTTAATTATTAGATAGCCTATGGTAAGCTAGTTATCAATTAATTGCTAGAAAATGGCAACATGTGTGGGTGTTATAACCTTAGTCTTTAAATGGTTACAATTTTGCTTCCTCATTAATTACTAACCTAATTGTTTAAATAGGCAAGCCCATTATATGCTAAATATTTGGGGGAAATTATTTAATAAAATATAAATTTGTAATTATGAATAAAATTTTCTGACAAAAAATATCTATTTACAGGTTCTTTTTTAAAGGGGATGATGAATGATCTGCTCAGAAGTGATTTACCTCAAATAGGTCAGACTTTAATTTGCTAAGGAATTTTTTTCCTTTTGAATTCTGTAGTATGTAATCCTTCCTTATTTATCCAAAATTTATCAAGGAGTGAGATATTTCACACAAGTGTTATTTTCCCCAGATAATTGAAGCTTGTTCCCTTTAAACATACAAACTTTTTTAAAATTTTATTTTAATCTATGGAACTCTACAAAACTGGAATGATTTCATCAACATGGTTCTCCCTCCCTTGATTATCCATGCTATAGGCTTTTGTCTAGTCCCTTCATTAAGTCCTCCATGGAAGAACACCTAAAATACTGAACCACTTCCTAATGTTATATTGATGCTGTATGGATAACAGTGTATCACATAAACCATTATTATCTACCAGATATCTCCTTCTTTTGTTCAACCACCTATATTTTCCAGATGATGATTTTTGGAAAATATGGTCTTGCCTTCTTAAAACAGAGGAAACTGAACTAACTAAAGTTTTCTTGAAGATTTGAAGTAATTATTAGGGGCAACAATGGTTGAGTTGCACCCTGATACAATTCTGTCATTTTAGTTTTTTCTCTTTCCTTTTCATGATGTCACCCTGCCAACTGTACATCCTCCAGATGCCACTGTGCCTACTTCTAACAGCTCCCAATGAACAAATAAATGGAAGCTGTCATGTTGGTGGTTATGAGCGCTGTATCAATGACAAATCTCTAAAAAATAAATGCTCTCTTTTCCCCCCTGGAGATAGATCTAAGTTTAGTAGTTAAGCAAGGAGCAATCCAGGTTGAAGGCAATCACTGTGAAGTTCCAAAATTCCTTTTCTAAAACTTTTGCTAGTACAACTTCAGATATCACTGGACCACTTTCATGAACTAAGATACTAGAGCTTCTAAAATGAAGTTTTGAAAGAAGCAAGGTTTTTTGCTCATTTTGAAAAACTACATAAAGCAAAGATCATACAACAGACAAATAGGATCATAGCATCATAAATCCAGAACTTTAAGTGATCTTGGAGGCCATATGATATGACTACCTCACTTTCCAGAAAAGGAAACCGTCTCAAAAAGGTTAAGTGACTCACTTATGGCCACAGAGATATAATGTGTCAGATAGAGGATTTGAACCCAAATTGTCTTAATTATAGATCCCATCTTTTGAACACTACCACACTGATTATTCCAGATTATTCCAATTCTAACTTCAGTAACATCTCTCCAGAAATTAGCAAGGATAGAGAGATTGGAAAAATGAGAACCTAAAGAGAAACTAGAAGAAAATGCTTCACAGAGATGAAGAAATGATAAAATAGACACAGAACTCTAGATATATCTGCCATTCCAGTTTGAGATCAAACCCAGCATATTAGGTTATATTAGAGAAATATACAAAATGGTTTTCAGTAATTTATTCACACATTCAATGATATTTACTGAGTACTCAGAGCCAAGACCTACAGTCCCAATGTATTTGTCATTTAAAGTCCTTAAAATCCTCCTCTAATCTATCTTTTTAGGTTCATTACACATTACTTCCCTTCACACAGTCTATGATTCAGTCAGGCTGATCTTTTTGCTTTTTCTCACACACTCCATTACTTCTTTCTTCTCTCTGTCCTTTTATCCCTCCTTCATTTCCACATCTTAGAATATCTAGTTTACTTTAGGTCTCAACTAAATTCACTTCTGAAGTAAGGTATTTCATGATCCACTCAGCTACTAGTGCCACATCCACACATCACTACAAAATTACCCAACATGTGTTTCTATATGTTCTGTGTATATTAATATGTATGCATGTTGTTTCCCCTTATCAAAGAACATCTCTTTGTGGGTGGGGATAATTTCATCTTTTTAAATCCCTAACATCTAGCACAGTGCCTGGTACATCATAGTTGCTTAATAAATTCTTGTTAATTCATTAATTGACCTATAAAAGTAGATATTTATATTTTTTTATCTTGTTTGTCCTTTGTTCTCTAAGAGGACCAATGATATCACATGGTGATGTTTTGACCTAATGAATTGGAATTAAGTGAGGCAGAGTTGCAGAAAGTCATCAGCTTCCCTCTCTCTTCCAGAGTCATCAAAGTCCAGTGGCAAGACAAAAGTCAAGACAACTGGCAATGGCCGAGAAAGCAATAGATGTTTTTGTAATCTTCAATGCCTTACAAAGTTCTAAGAACTCCACAGCACCTGCTTCAGCTGCCTTTACATCAATTCACATAAAATGTTCTCCATTGCCTATTCTACCAGGCTGTCTTCACATGCTTGGGGTAGACACCACCCTAAAACACTGACAAATTTGAGGCCTGTAGGTTACTCTCAACCTGGTTTAGTCTATCTGCTGAGATGGTTTACTGGCATATAGCTGCTGTGCATGCTACAAGTGCTTGGAGCCACAAGTAAGAGTTGGGTGCTGGGTAGACACAAAATGTGCCTAAGTCACACTGAAAAGGTCTCAGTAAGCCCTCACACCTGAGTCGTAAAAAAAATAGTGATTCTATTTTCTGCTCTTATTTATGTGTTTTCCCGTTCCATTACAACATACACTTCTGAGGTTTGGATCTGTATTTTTTGCTGATATTTGCAATACCCAGAAATTAGCTTACAGTGTCTGCCCCAGGGCAAGTACTTAACAAATCCTCTATCTCTATGTCTGTCTATCTAATCTAATCTAATCTAATCCAATCTAATCTAATCTATCTATCTGGTAGAGGTAAGGAGAGAGTGTTTGCAAACACAGGGAACCATTTGTGCAAAGGTACAGAAGTAGGAGAATGGTTGTCATCTCTCGGAAATAACTGGCAGGATAAAGTGATCTAAATGGACAGTTCATAAAGGGGAGCATTATGAAGTAAGACTGCGAAGGTAGACAGCCATATTATGGAGCGCTTTAAATAATATTTTTAATCATCAGGAGGAACACAAGATTTAGGATCTCAAAGGAAATAAAATAGCAAAAAAAGAGAGTAGGAATGAAGAGGTCATAAAATTACCAGAAATCAAACTAAAAGAAGTATCATCCAAATGATTGGGAACTGATTTTTTAAATAAAAAAAAAATAGATGACTAGAACTAAACAGATAAGCTAGAATAAGAAATAAATGAATTCAGCATCTTGGTGTTCAATAATTTCTAAGACTCTAGACAGCTAGGGGAAAAGATTTACTATTCAGGAAGAATTATTAAGAAAACTAGTAAGTAATTTGAAAAAAAGGAGGTTTTAACTATAAAATTAGGTCATGCAAGCTTCACATTTATATATGACCAAAAAATAACAAGGCATATAATTTTAAAATTAGGATAACATTCTAGAAGTTATATTATACAATTACTTAAGGGGAAATTAGTAACCAAAGAAGAGACAAAGATGGTCATCAAAAAGATTTCTTTTTCAATTTTATCGAAGTAAAATTTTAAAAACATTTAAAAACTATTATTTTTAATAATAAGCAAAGGTAGGATAATAAGGGGAACTTACTGCCATCTCCAATTAGAGAGAAAGAGAGAGGGGCAGGAGGGTATTGAGGAGGTTTAAGTTTCAGCATCAGTATCATCCTGTAGGAAAATGAGTTTCTGGAGACAAATAGTGAAATCAAGATGAGCATTGTGACTATGAGTTCCCTTACTATCATAAATAAATAAGATAAAATGTCATATCTTGACATAATAAGCTACTTGAGGTATAAAGTAATTAAGATTATCTTAAACACTGAGTCATATATAAGTGCATACTTACGTAAGGGGCTACAATTCTAGCTATACTGTCTAAAAATCTAATGAGTGGTCACCAATAAATTAGAAGCTTTAGCATGAGTTTAGACTTTTAAGCATTTATTAAGGAGCATAACAATTTGGTGAAGAGAGGGAGAAAGAGGCCTAGATTCAGCTATCTATCTCAGGGAGCCAGTGTCTCAAGCTTCACTCCCCCCTGAGGTCCTGTCAAAAGAGCAAAAGAGAGCCTCACCCCTTCTTCCTCCCAGAAGCCTACTGTGAAAAATGGAAACATCCCATCCACACACACACACACACACACACACACACACACACACACACACACACACACAGCTCCAAGCTAATTGGCTGGTAGCTTTGATCAATAGTACCCATGAGCAAACATCACTTCCTAATGCCAAGGAACTGACCTTCCCAGCCACGTGACTTTTCTTCAGACACCTTCTCCTCTTGGCGGAGCTTTTCTACAGTAACTCTCCAGCAGTTGGCATAACACCAATTGTCACACTTATAATTTATATGCCATCTATAAAAATCAGTCCAAAATGGTCCAAAGAAGATCAAGTAAAGAGGAGGAAGAAAGTGTGTCATCAAAGGGCTAGTATAGCTAAATTTAGAGATCATCAATAGGTTAACTACAGGGTCTTTTTTTTCCCTATTATGTAAGATAGATTGCTATACCCAACTGAGTGTGTACGTGTGTATCCCTTCCCATATGGGAAGACAATAATGCAACTCCTAAACACATACACACATACATACATATGAACATATATACATCTATGATATATAGATGATAGGTAGATAGATAAGTAGAATGATAAATGATAGATGGATAAATATATGGGTAGATGATAGATAGATACATATAGAAAGGATTTTTTTTGCAATAATAAACCATTACAATTATTTCAAATGTATCTGAGGAGTTGTGAAATGCATCAATGGAGAGAAATCAGATCACTGTTCCCCTAATTATTCAATTATGAATGAAATATTCAGCTAGAAAAGACCAAGTGAAGTGAGGGCCATAAAGAGGCATAATTCAGCAATCTATATCTAAGATATCAGGACAGTTTTTCTTGATAATTTCTTGAAATGTGATGTCTCAGACTTTTTTTGAACACAGCTTTGAGGTAGTCCAGAAATTCTTAAACTTATTCTCCTTCATTTATTTTCTAAACCAGATTTTTTTTCCCCCTGAGGAAATATTTCACACTTTATTCCCATTTTCCTAATTTTTAGGGAAATATTTTTCTTCAGTGAGCCTTTGTACTTTTTTAACCAATTCTACTTTTTAAGTTGTTATTTTCTTTAATGAATTTTTGCCTCTCCTTTTCAACTTGGCTTATTGTGCTTTTAAAGTACTTCTTTTCTTCAGTGAATTTTTATGCTTTTTTTTTAACCATTAGAAAAACTCTGGTTTTAGGGTGATTTTTTTTCACCATTTTGTGTTTCTCTTTTACCAAGCTGTTAATTTTTCTTTGAGGCTATGGTTATAACTATTTTGATATTGTTGTCTTCTTTTGAATTTACACATTGGTATTCCTTGCCACTGTAGTAGCTTTTTATGGTCAAGTTCTCTGTTGTTACTGTTGTTGTTCTAGTTCTTGTTTGCTCATTTCCTGATCTTACTTCTTCACTTTGAACTTTATGTTAAAGTTGGTCTCTGATCACCTGGAAGTAAAGAGGAGGTGTTCCAAGCTCAAGCTTTTAGCTTTTTCATGCTGCTATTTTCAGAGGTGATATTGGGGATATGCAAGTTTTTAGTGCTTTCAAGGTTATGTTAATGTGGGAGAGCTGTGGTCTGTTCTGTGTTGCTGTTTTCAGAGCTAGTTCTGAAGGTGTGCAAGTACTTGGTGCTTTCAAAGTGGTATAATCTGGGGATAGTTTTGGTCGCTGCTCTTTCCTTTGCCCAAGTAGGACCAATGTTCTATAACCACAAGCCCTAGTACTGCTCTCTGCCCTGAAATTGATACCAAGTTCCATTCTTCCTGCTGCTCAATTCCAAGTGGTTTTCTCTGCCCTAAAATTTGATCCAGAAATGCATATGGGAAATAGAGGTGCCAATTAGTATAAACTGTGCCCAGTGCCAACAAAGGATCTTTTGTAATACCTTTCTTACATGTTTTCTGACCCTTTTACTACCTTTTACCTGGGAGATCCCAAAGCTTTTGCTTCCAAAGATGCCACTGTATATGTTTAGTCTGAACAGGTCTCCATCTGTATGTCACCAGCTTTCCTGCAGACCTTCTCAGATTTCTTGGAGTAAAAAAAATGTCTCACCCTGAGGCATTATTTTAAAGTTCCTTGGAGATGAATGTTCAGTCTCACTGGGCTGCTGTCTTTAAGAAACCATGTTGGCTCCCGATATCATCATTTTTCAGTTGAGGAAACTGGGGCTCATGGAGGTAAAAGAATTTATTTAATGACATGCAAATGTCCTTGGAGATCAAGATGGGGATTGAACACAGTTCTTTGATTCCAAAATCAATATTATTTCCACTAAAACATGATACATAAGAGGCTATAAGGAAGAGTAATTTAGTAACAAAAATATATATTTTTACATTGAAATTTAGCTTAATCTCAAGCTTTGAGCAACAGTTATGACACATTATGTAAGTGAAGAAATTGAGGTTCAGAGAATATAAATGGTTTTCTTAGAATCAAATGCTAATAAAAGTTAGAGACAGAATTGTATTTGAGACAAATAATATCCATGGTACTATGAGATTTAAAATTGGATACTAGAGCATTAACCTCCGCTTTTAACCTTGCCTTTTATTTATCTCCCAGACTAGTAAATGGAAGAAGCTTCTGATGTCTAGTTAGAGCTTTTAATGTTTGGAAATTACAAGGTGATGTTGATTAGAGGGATAGGAAAGTAGAAATACAAAACAAATAGTCTTAAGTATAAGCTTAGTCTATATTCCGTATAAAACTCACCAAAAACCCAAGGCCACCTTTGAGGGGGAGAACCGTGTCAAGCACGTGCTGCTATGGCGAGCCGGCCAAGTCCAACCTCCATCAGCCTCTGTGTGTGCAGCACAGCCAGCAGACAAGGAGAGCTGAAAAGAGATATCCCACTTCTGTTCTCTCCTTGCCTTTTAAGCTCGCACCCCGGAAGTGGAGTGCCTAGCAGTCGAATTGGCATGCATAGCCCATGCACAGCCATTGGTCTCCTCCCTGAAAGGGTGGTCCTTTAAAAACTGGCATCTTTCCGTATTCACTAACCGACTATTAAAAACTTTTTACCACAGTACAAAGATGGACAACTGAACAAATTAAAAGCAAAGCCATTTTCCTGGAGGGAATAAAGACTCTTCTTCAGCTGATTTGCTGTAATTTGCCTACCTTTATCCAACATTCAGTATTGCTTTGTATACATTCATACTATTGATTATTCCCTAGTTTCAATCCATACATTTGACTTGTACCAATGCTTGGGGCAAGAGATTTTCCATTTTTCTTTATAGAAGAAAGCTAAATCTATGGGTTTGGATTATTACATGAAAAACTAAGCTACCTGCTCTGTAAGCAATCCAGAATTTTGAAAGGCTCTTGAAGTTTTCATTGGTATTTATCAGCAGGGTATCAAGAATCAGCATAAAGATAGTAAAGAATTTTTATTCTATAAAGCAGACTTCAATGAGTAATGAAGTTCTCTACCACTCAAGTTTAGTGATAAACAAATAAATACATTCTTCTGTATTTGATTCCTATAAGTATCACAGGTTTGATGTATAATACATCTCATTTTGGTTCCCACTTAAAAGTGAAAATGCTCTGTATTTGGAGTAGGATCTTGGGCATGGATTCAGGTCATTCCCATGGCAATTATTCTTAAAAAACTGAGCCATGTTTCTGTTGTTATGGGAGAGATGATGATGGGAAGGATAATGATTTTTTTAAAATAACATTAATTAAATAATTTAAATTTATTTCCTGTGGAAGAGGGATTCCACATGTTCTGGTTTGCCACAGAGGTCATACGTAGGAGAAAATTGTTGTTACTTACAAAGAAAAAATTTTAGTTGTCAAGGAAAATATGCTATCCCAAAGAACAATGAAAGAGGTGGGTGCTCTCTCTTTAGGACGTCCTCTGACATTGTCATGATGATAACTTCTACTACATATCTGATATGTTATAACAAGGGGTTTCATTTAGATATTGCTTAAATAATAAATTCTGTGTTTCTTTCAACCTCTCCATGACTCAGTTATGAGTCAATAAAATCACATTTGGAATCAGAGGACAGTAAATCATTGTCATCTTTAGTTCCTGTTGGGGTAGAGAGGTGGGAAAGGTAGATGAATGGTCAACAAGTAAAAAAGTAACCATGTATATTTAGGGAAGTTACCCTTTCTCTCTGGGAATATTCTTTTTTCTTTAAAAATAACAAATTTTACATGATCTCTAAGATCATTTCTAGGTCTGTTACACTATAGCATTATTACTAATTCTCAGTGTATTATTACCTATCTACTCTCAAAGTGCAAGACTGCTACCATTGTAAATCCTCATTTCGTAAATAAGTGCCTTCTCTCTGTTGAATATTTACTAGTTATCCTATAAATACCATGTTTGTATATAATTGTTTTGCATTTTCTCTCCTCCATTACACTATGAGCTCCTGGAGACAAGGGCTATCTTGTTATCTTTCACTCAGTCTGGAACATATCACAGTGCTTTAGCAGATCATAGACAGTCAATAATACTTATTGACTCACTGATTGACTGACTGACTCATTACAATTTAATTCATGTATATATACACTGAAACCAACCCCCCAATTAATGTCATACTAAAAAAAGAGCCTTTTCTCCTTTATACATATAGTCCACGAAATTTATCCAATACTAAAATGTAAAATGTTCTGTGGAGGACATCAGAAACTAAAAGACAGGTGCTTACCACTTACCCAAGAAGATAAGACACAACTCCCAATAGCAAACAGTATGCAAGATGTGTTCCAAGAGTAAATAGACAGTGCGACAGTGTGCTAGGGGAGTTCAGCCAAGGTGAAAAAGAGTACTTTTTCCCCTGGAACATTTTCCCAAATTCTCCTTGAGATTCAAGAGACTGTTGAAATAAGAAAAAAAAAAGCAAGAAACTATGAAGGCCAGGTAGTATCATGGAATCTTAGAGCTGAAAAGAGTTTTATCAACTGATCTGTGATTATTATTGCTGGTTTTCAGAAGAACTGATGAGATAACACAGAAAGAAGCTCTTAACACATTTCAACTATCTAGCCATTTGAGTCCTATAAAGGGCAAGCTTCTGGGTCAGGGTTACACAACTAGGTAGTAGAACTGAGGGGCAGGCAAATGTTTCATAACCTTGCCTAAGAGATGGTGGGGGGTGTATACATGATACATATTGTTAAGTTTAATCTGCATTATTAAAACTGTTTCTATCATTTTCTTCAGTTTAAAAATAAACAAAATTATTAATCAAGGCAAGGAGGAAGCAAAATTATCACTCTTTGCAAATGATATGAGGGTATATTTAGGGAATCCCAGAGAATCAACTAAAACACTACATCTAACAATTAACAACTTTAGGAAATTCACATAAATCATCAGAATTTCTATACATTACCAGCAAAGCTCAGCAGCAAGAGATAGAAAGAGAAATTGATTTAAAGTAACTGTAGACAATATAAAATATGTGGGAGTCTACATGCCAAGATAAACCCAGGAAGTCTATGAACACAATGACAAAACGCTTTTCACACAAATAAAATCAGATCTAAATAATTGGAAAAATATCAATTGCTCATGGATAGGCCAAGCTAATATAATAAAAATGATAATTCTACCTAAATCAATTTACTTATTCAGTGTAATATCAATCAGACTGCCTAAAATTATTTTTAGAGCTAGAAAAAATAACAAAATTAATCTGGAAGAACAAATGTCAAGATTATCAAGGGAACTAATGAACAAAGGCATAGGAAGGTGGACTAGCCATACCAAATCTGAAGCTATACTATAAAGTGGCAGTCACCAAAACTGTTTGGTACTGCCTATGAAATAGAGTGGTGGATCAATGGGATAGATTAGGCAGAAGAGACACAGTAGTAAATGACTATAGTGATCTACTGTTTGATAAACCCAAACACTCTAGCCTCTAGGATAAGAACTCACTATATGACAAAAATTGCTAGGAAAACTGGAAGATATTCCAGTTTTCAGTTTCCAGAATGAAAGAAGCTAGACATAGACCAACATATTACACCATATACCAAAATAAGGTAAAAAAGGGTACATGATTTATACATAAAGGGTGATGCCATAGGTAAATTAGGAGAGGAAAGAATAGTTTAACTCTCATATTTATGGAGAGAACAGTATATGGCCAAACAAGAGATAAATAATATTATGAAAATACAAAATGGAGCATTTGATGGTTTTAAATTGAAAAGTTTTTGTACAAGCAGAAGCAATGCAGCCAAAATTAGAAGGGAAGCAGAAAGCTGGGAAGCAATCTTTATGGCCAGTACTTCTTATAAAGGCCTCATTTCTAAAATACATAGGGAACTAAATCAAATTTATAGAAATGCAGGTCATCCCCCAATTGAGAAATGGTCAAAGGATATGAACAGGAAGTTTTCAGATGAAGAAATCAAAGCTATCTATTGCCATATGAAAAAAAAATGCTCTAAATCACTATTGATTAAATAAATGCAAACTAAAACAACATTGCAGTACCACCTCACACCTATCAGATAAAATATGACAAAAATAATATGACAAAAAAAGGAAAATAATAGGGGCAGCTAGGTGTCACAGTAGATAAAGCACCGGCACTGGATTCAGGAGGACCTGAGTTCAAATCCAGCCTCAGACACGTGACACTTCCTAGCTGTGTGACCCTGGGCAGGTTACTTAACCTTCACTGCCCAGCCAAAAATATATAAAATAAAATAAAAGGAAAGTCAAATAATAAATTTTGGAGAAATTGTGGAAAATTGGAACACTAATACATTTTTGGTTGAGTTGCAAACTGATCCAACCAATCTGGAGAGCAGTTTGGAACTATGCCCAAAGGACTATAAAACTGTGCATACTCTTTGACCCAGTAATTCCACTATTAGGTCCATATGCCAAAGAGATCATAAAAAGGGAGTAGGACCCACGTGTACCAAAATATTTATAGCTGCTCTTTTTGTTGTGGCAAAGAATTGGAAATTGATGTGATGCCCATCAATTGGGGATGGGCTAAATACGTTGTGCTACATGAATGTAATAT
Source organism: Dromiciops gliroides (assembly GCF_019393635.1). NCBI lineage: Eukaryota > Metazoa > Chordata > Mammalia > Microbiotheria > Microbiotheriidae > Dromiciops > Dromiciops gliroides. The sequence goes on from NC_057861.1 coordinate 715,087,690, forward strand.
AATACTTTTGTGCTATAAGAAATGATAAGCAGGATTTCATAA